>NC_054472.1:178742590-179065090 GCF_017639515.1 Carcharodon carcharias | reverse complement strand
AGAGCAGTGGAGACACAAGATAAAAGAGCGCGAGGAAAGCGGCGGAGACACAGGATAAAAGAACGCGAGGAAAGCGGCGGAGACACAGGATAACAGAACGCGAGGAGAGCAGAGACACAGGATAAAAGAGCGGAAAGTGGCGGAGACACAGGATAAAAGAGCATGAGGAGAGCGGCGGAGACACAGGATGAAAGAGCACGAGAAATGCGGCGGAGGCAAAGGATAAAAGAATGTGAGGAGAGCAGCAGAGACAGAGGATAAAAGAGTGTGAGGAGAGTGGGGACACAGGAAACAAGAGTGCGAAGAGAGCGGCAGAGACACAGGATAAAAGAGCGCGAGGAGAGCAGAGAAACAGGATAAAAGAGCACGAAGAGAGCAGAGACACAGGATAAAAGACCATGTGGAAAGCGGCGGAGACACAGGATAAAAGGGCGCGAAGAGAGCGGTGGAGACACAGGATGAAAGAGCGTGAGGAGAGCAGAGAAACAGGATAAAAGAGCGTGAAGAGAACGGAGACACAGGATAAAAGAGCGTGAGGAGAGCAGAGAAACAGGATAAAAGAGCGTGAAGAGAGTGGAGACACAGGATAAAAGAGCATGAGGAAAGTGGTGGAGGCACAGGATAAAAGAGCGCGAGGAAAGTTGCGGAAACACGGGATAAAAGAACACGAGGACAGTGGGGACCCAGGATAAAAGCGTGCGAGGAGAATGGAGACACAGGATAAAAGAGCACGAAGAGAGCGAAGACACAGGATAAAAGGGCATGAGGAGAGCAGAGACACAGGATAAAAGTGCACGAGGAGAGCAGAGACACAGGTTAAAAGAGCGCGAGGAAAGCAGAGACACAGGATAAAAGAGCACGAGGAGTGCAGCGGAGACACAGGATAAAAGAGTGTGAGGAGAGTGGGGACACAGGAGGAAAGAACGTGAGGAGAGCAGCGACACAGGATAAAAGAGCATGAAGAAAGCGGCGGAGACACAGGATAAAAGGGCGCGAAGAGAGCGGCAGAGACACAGGATAAAAGAGCGTGAGGAGAGTGGGGACACAGGATAAAGGAACGCGAGGAGAGCGGAGACACAGGATAAAAGAGTGCAAAGAGAGTGGAGACACAGGATAAAAGAGCACGAGGACAGTGGAGACACAGGATAAAAGAGCGCGAGGAGAATGGAGACACAGGATAAAAGAGCACGAAGAGAGCGAAGACACAGGATAAAAGAGCATGAGGAGAGCAGAGACACAGGATAAAAGAGCGTGAAGAGAGCAGAGACACAGGATAAAGAGCGCGAGGAAAGCAGTGGAGACACAGGATAAAAGAGCACGAGGAGAGCAGAGACACAGGATAAAAGAGCGCGAGGAGAGCAGCAGAGACACAAGATAAAAGAGCACGAGGAAAGCGGTGGAGACACAGGATAAAAGAACACGAGGAAAGCGGCGGAGACACAGGATAACAGAACGCGAGGAGAGCAGAGAAACAGGATAAAAGAGCGGAAAGTGGCGGAGACACAGGATAAAAGAGCGTGAGGAGAGCGGCGGAGACACAGGATGAAAGAGCACGACAAATGCGGCGGAGACACAGGATAAAAGAATGTGAGGAGAGCAGTGGAGACAGAGGATAAAAGAGTGTGAGGAGAGTGGGGACACAGGAAAAAGAGTGCGAAGAGAGCGGCAGAGACACAGGATAAAAGAGCGCGAGGAGAGCAGAGAAACAGGATAAAAGAGCACGAAGAAAGCAGAGACACAGGATAAAAGAGCATGTGGAAAGCGGCGGAGACACAGGATAAAAGGGCGCGAAGAGAGCGGTGGAGACACAGGATAAAAGAGCGTGAGGAGAGCAGAGAAACAGGATAAAAGAGCGTGAAGAGAACGGAGACACAGGATAAAAGAGCGCGAGAAGAGCAGAGAAACAGGATAAAAGAGCGTGAAGAGAGTGGAGACACAGGATAAAAGAGCATGAGGAAAGTGGTGGAGGCACAGGATAAAAGAGCGCGAGGAAAGCGGCGGAGACACGGGATAAAAGAACATGAGGACAGTGGGGACACAGGATAAAAGAGCACGAAGAGAGCGAAGACACAGGATAAAGGAGCATGAGGAGAGCAGAGACACAGGATAAAAGAGCACGAGGAGAGCAGAGACACAGGATAAAAGAGCGCGAGGAGAGCAGAGAAACAGGATAAAAGAGCACGAAGAGAGCAGAGACACAGGATAAAAGACCATGTGGAAAGCGGCGGAGACACAGGATAAAAGGGCGCGAAGAGAGCGGTGGAGACACAGGATAAAAGAGCGTGAGGAGAGCAGAGAAACAGGATAAAAGAGCGTGAAGAGAACGGAGACACAGGATAAAAGAGCGCGAGAAGAGCAGAGAAACAGGATAAAAGAGCGTGAAGAGAGTGGAGACACAGGATAAAAGAGCATGAGGAAAGTGGTGGAGGCACAGGATAAAAGAGCGCGAGGAAAGCGGCGGAGACACGGGATAAAAGAACATGAGGACAGTGGGGACACAGGATAAAAGAGCACGAAGAGAGCGAAGACACAGGATAAAGGAGCATGAGGAGAGCAGAGACACAGGATAAAAGAGCACGAGGACAGCAGAGACACAGGATAAAAGAGCGCGAGGAGAGCAGCGGAGACACAAGATAAAAGAGCGCGAGGAAAGCGGCGGAGACACAGGATAAAAGAACGCGAGGAAAGCAGCGGAGACACAGGATAACAGAACGCGAGGAGAGCAGAAACACAGGATAAAAGAGCGGAAAGTGGCGGAGACACAGGATAAAAGAGCGTGAGGAGAGCGGCGAAAACACAGGATGAAAGAGCACGAGAAATGCGACGGAGACACAGGATAAAAGAATGTGAGGAGAGCAGCGGAGACAGAGGATAAAAGAGTGTGAGGAGAGTGGGGACACAGGAAAAAAGAGTGCGAAGAGAGCGGCAGAGACACAGGATAAAAGAGCGCGAGGAGAGCAGAGAAACAGGATAAAAGAGCACGAAGAAAGCAGAGACACAGGATAAAAGAGCATGTGGAAAGCGGCGGAGACACAGGATAAAAGGGCGCGAAGAGAGCGGTGGAGACACAGGATAAAAGAGCGTGAGGAGAGCAGAGAAACAGGATAAAAGAGCGTGAAGTGAA
The DNA here is from genome assembly GCF_017639515.1 of Carcharodon carcharias. Classification (NCBI taxonomy): domain Eukaryota; kingdom Metazoa; phylum Chordata; class Chondrichthyes; order Lamniformes; family Lamnidae; genus Carcharodon; species Carcharodon carcharias. The sequence continues at coordinate 179,061,966 of NC_054472.1, read as the reverse complement.
CGGAGACACAGGATAAAAGAGCACGAGGAGAGCAGAGACACAGGTTAAAAGAGCGCGAGGAAAGCAGAGACACAGGATAAAAGAGCACGAGGAGTGCAGCGGAGACACAGGATAAAAGAGTGTGAGGAGAGTGGGGACACAGGAGGAAGGAACGTGAGGAGAGCAGAGACACAGGATAAAAGAGCATGAGGAAAGCGGCGGAGACACAGGATAAAAGGGCGCGAAGAGAGCGGCAGAGACACAGGATAAAAGAGGGTGAGGAGAGTGGGGACACAGGATAAAGGAACGCGAGGAGAGCGGAGACACAGGATAAAAGAGTGCAAAGAGAGCGGAGACACAGGATAAAAGAGCGCGAAGAGAGCAGAGACACAGGATAAAAGAGCACGAAGAGATCGGAGACACAGGATAAAAGAGCGTGAGGAAAGCGGCGGAGACACAGGATAAAAGGGCGCGAAGAGAGCGGCGGAGACACAGGATAAAAGAGCACGAGGAGAGCGGAGACACAGGATAAAAGAGTGTGAGGAGAGCGGAGACATAGGATAATAGAGCGTGAGGAGAGCAGAGAAACAGAATAAAAGAGCGTGAAGAGAGCGGAGACACAGGATAAAAGAATGTGAGGAGAGCGGAGACACAGGATAAAAGAGCGTGAGGAAAGCAGCGGAGACACAGGATAAAAGGGCGCGAAGAGAGCAGCGGAGACACAGGATAAAAGAGCGTGAGGAGAGCGGTGACACAGGATAAAAGAGCGTGAGGAGAGCGGAGACATAGGATAAAAGAGCATGAGGAGAGCAGAGAAACAGGATAAAAGATCGTGAAGAGAGTGGAGACACAGGATAAAAGAGCGCGAAGAGAACGGAGACCCAGGATAAAAGAGCACGAGGACAGTGGAGACACAGGATAAAAGAGCGCGAGGAGAATGGAGACACAGGATAAAAGAGCACGAGGAGAGCGAAGACACAGGATAAAAGAGCATGAGGAGAGCAGAGACACAGGATAAAAGAGCGTGAAGAGAGCAGAGACACAGGATAAAAGAGCGCGAGGAAAGCAGTGGAGACACAGGATAAAAGAGCACGAGGAGAGCAGAGAAACAGGATAAAAGAGCGTGAAGAGAACGGAGACACAGGATAAAAGAGCGCGAGGAGAGCAGAGAAACAGGATAAAAGAGCGTGAAGAGAGTGGAGACACAGGATAAAAGAGCATGAGGAAAGTGGTGGAGGTACAGGATAAAAGAGCGCGAGGAAAGCGGCGGAGACACGGGATAAAAGAACACGAGGACAGTGGAGACACAGGATAAAAGCGCGCGAGGAGAATGGAGACACAGGATAAAAGAGCACGAAGAGAGCGAAGACACAGGATAAAAGAGCATGAGGAGAGCAGAGACACAGGATAAAAGTGCACGAGGAGAGCAGAGACACAGGTTAAAAGAGCACGAGGAAAGCAGAGACACAGGATAAAAGAGTGTGAGGAGAGTGGGGACACAGGAGGAAAGAACGTGAGGAGAGCAGAGACACAGGATAAAAGAGCATGAGGAAAGCAGCAGAGACACAGGATAAAAGGGCGCGAAGAGAGCGGCAGAGACACAGGATAAAAGAGCGTGAGGAGAGCGGGGTCACAGGATAAAGGAACGCGAGGAGAGCGGAGACACAGGATAAAAGAGTGCAAAGAGAGCGGAGACACAGGATAAAAGAGCGCGAAGAGAGCAGAGACACAGGATAAAAGAGCACGAGGAAAGTGGCAGAGACAGAGGATAAAAGAGCGCAAGGTAAGCGTCGGACACACAGGATAAAAGAGCGTGAGGAGAGCAGAGAAACAGGATAAACGAGCGTGAAGACAGCGGCGACACAGGATAAAAGAGCGTGAGGAGATCGGAGACACAGGATAAAAGAGTGTGAGGAGAGCAGAGAAACAGGATTAAAGAGCATGAAGAGAGCGGAGACACAGGATAAAAGAGCGGGAAGAGAGTGGAGACACAGGATAAAAGAGGGTGAGGAGAGCGGAGACACAGGATAAAGGAGCACGAGGAAAGCAGCGGAGACAGAGGATAAAAGTGGGCGAGGAGAGTGGTACCCAGGATAAAAGTGCGTGAGGAGAGTGGAGACACAGGATAAAAGAGTGCGAGGAGAGCAGAGACACAGGATAAAAGAGCGCAAAGAGAGTGGCAGAGACACAGGATAAAAGAGCGCGAGGAAAGCGGTGGAGACACAGGATAAAAGAGCGCGAGGAAAGCGGCGGAGGCACAGGATAAAAGAAAACGAGCACAGTGGAGACACAGGATAAAAGCGCGCGAGGAGAATGGAGACACAGGATAAAAGAGCACGAGGAGAGCAGAGACACAGGATAAAAGAACGCAAAGAGAACTGAGACACAGGATAAAAGAGCACGAGGACAGTGGAGACAGAGGGTAAAAGAATGTGAGGAGAGTGGGGACATAGGAAAAAAGAGCGCGAGGAGAGCAGAGAAACAGGATAAACGAGCACGAAGAGATTGGTGACACAGGATAAGAGCGTGAGGAAAGCGGCGGAGACACAAGATAAAAGAGCGCGAGGAAAGCGGCAGAGACACAGGATAAAAGAACACGAGGAGAGCAGAGACACAGGATGAAAAATCACGAGAAAAGCGGCGGAGACACAGGATAAAAGAATGCAAGGAGAGCAGCGGAGACAGAGGATAAAAGACTATGAGGAGAGTGGGGACACAGGAAAAAAGAGTGCGAGGAGAGCAGAGAAATAGGATAAAAGAGCACGAAGAGATCGGAGACACAGGATAAAAGAGCGTGAGGAAAGCGGCGGAGACACAGGATAAAAGGGTGCGAAGAGAGCGGCGGAGATACAGGATAAAAGAGCGTGAGGAGAGCGGAGACACAGGATAAAAGAGTGTGAGGAGAGCAAAGACATAGGATAAAAGAGCGTGAGGAGAGCAGAGAAACAGAATAAAAGAGCGTGAAGAGAGCAGAGACACAGGATAAAAGAATGTGAGGAGAGCGGAGACACAGGATAAAAGAGCGTGAGGAAAGCAGCGGAGACACAGGATAAAAGGGCGCGAAGAGAGCAGCGGAGACACAGGATAAAAGAGCATGAGGAGAGCGGCGACACAGGATAAAAGAGCGTGAGGAGAGCGGAGACATAGGATAAAAGAGCATGAGGAGAGCAGAGAAACAGGATAAAAGAGCGTGAAGAGAGTGGAGACACAGGATAAAAGTGCGCGAAGAGAACAGAGACCCAGGATAAAAGAGCACGAGGACAGTGGAGACACAGGATAAAAGAGCGCGAGGAGAATGGAGACACAGGATAAAAGAGCACGAAGAGAGCGAAGACACAGGATAAAAGAGCATGAGGAGAGCAGAGACACAGGATAAAAGTGCACGAGGAGAGCAGAGACACAGGTTAAAAGAGCACGAGGAAAGCAGAGACACAGGATAAAAGAGCACGAGGAGTGCAGCGGAGACACAGGATAAAAGAGTGTGAGGAGAGTGGGGACACAGGAGGAAAGAACGTGAGGAGAGCAGAGACACAGGATAAAAGAGCATGAGGAAAGCGGCAGAGACACAGGATAAAAGGGCGCGAAGAGAGCGGCAGAGACACAGGATAAAAGAGCGTGAGGAGAGCGGGGACACAGGATAAAGGAATGCGAGGAGAGCGGAGACACAGGATAAAAGAGTGCAAAGAGAGCGGAGACACAGGATAAAAGAGCGCGAAGAGAGCAGAGACACAGGATAAAAGAGCACGAGGAAAGTGGCAGAGACAGAGGATAAAAGAGCGCAAGGTAAGCGTCGGACACACAGGATAAAAGAGCGTGAGGAGAGCAGAGAAACAGGATAAACGAGCGTGAAGACAGCGGCGACACAGGATAAAAGAGCGTGAGGAGATCGGAGACACAGGATAAAAGAGTGTGAGGAGAGCAGAGAAACAGGATTAAAGAGCATGAAGAGAGCGGAGACACAGGATAAAAGAGCGGGAAGAGAGTGGAGACACAGGATAAAAGAGGGTGAGGAGAGCGGAGACACAGGATAAAGGAGCACGAGGAAAGCAGCGGAGACAGAGGATAAAAGTGGGCGAGGAGAGTGGTACCCAGGATAAAAGTGCGTGAGGAGAGTGGAGACACAGGATAAAAGAGTGCGAGGAGAGCAGAGACACAGGATAAAAGAGCGCAAAGAGAGTGGCAGAGACACAGGATAAAAGAGCGCGAGGAAAGCGGTGGAGACACAGGATAAAAGAGCGCGAGGAAAGCGGCGGAGGCACAGGATAAAAGAAAACGAGCACAGTGGAGACACAGGATAAAAGCGCGCGAGGAGAATGGAGACACAGGATAAAAGAGCACGAGGAGAGCAGAGACACAGGATAAAAGAACGCAAAGAGAACTGAGACACAGGATAAAAGAGCACGAGGACAGTGGAGACAGAGGGTAAAAGAATGTGAGGAGAGTGGGGACATAGGAAAAAAGAGCGCGAGGAGAGCAGAGAAACAGGATAAATGAGCACGAAGAGATTGGTGACACAGGATAAGGGCGTGAGGAAAGCGGCGGAGACACAAGATAAAAGAGCGCGAGGAAAGCGGCAGAGACACAGGATAAAAGAACACGAGGAGAGCAGAGACACAGGATGAAAAATCACGAGAAAAGCGGCGGAGACACAGGATAAAAGAATGCAAGGAGAGCAGCGGAGACAGAGGATAAAAGACTATGAGGAGAGTGGGGACACAGGAAAAAAGAGTGCGAGGAGAGCAGAGAAATAGGATAAAAGAGCACGAAGAGATCGGAGACACAGGATAAAAGAGCGTGAGGAAAGCGGCGGAGACACAGGATAAAAGGGTGCGAAGAGAGCGGCGGAGACACAGGATAAAAGAGCGTGAGGAGAGCGGAGACACAGGATAAAAGAGTGTGAGGAGAGCAAAGACATAGGATAAAAGAGCGTGAGGAGAGCAGAGAAACAGAATAAAAGAGCGTGAAGAGAGCAGAGACACAGGATAAAAGAATGTGAGGAGAGCGGAGACACAGGATAAAAGAGCGTGAGGAAAGCAGCGGAGACACAGGATAAAAGGGCGCGAAGAGAGCAGCGGAGACACAGGATAAAAGAGCATGAGGAGAGCGGCGACACAGGATAAAAGAGCGTGAGGAGAGCGGAGACATAGGATAAAAGAGCATGAGGAGAGCAGAGAAACAGGATAAAAGAGCGTGAAGAGAGTGGAGACACAGGATAAAAGTGCGCGAAGAGAACAGAGACCCAGGATAAAAGAGCACGAGGACAGTGGAGACACAGGATAAAAGAGCGCGAGGAGAATGGAGACACAGGATAAAAGAGCATGAAGAGAGCGAAGACACAGGATAAAAGAGCATGAGGAGAGCAGAGACACAGGATAAAAGAGCGTGAAGAGAGCAGAGACACAGGATAAAAGAGCGCGAGGAAAGCAGTGGAGACACAGGATAAAAGAGCACGAGGAGAGCGGAGACACAGGATAAAAGAGCGCGAGGAGAGCAGCGGAGACACAAGATAAAAGAGTGCGAGGAAAACGGTGGAGACACAGGATAAAAGAACGCGAGGAAAGCGGCGGAGACACAGGATAACAGAACGCGAGGAGAGCAGAGACACAGGATAAAAGAGCGGAAAGCGGCGGAGACACAGGATAAAAGAATGCAAGGAGAGCAGCGGAGACAGAGGATAAAAGACTATGAGGAGAGTGGGGACACAGGAAAAAAGAGCGCGAGGAGAGCAGAGAAACAGAATAAAAGAGCACGAAGAGATCGGAGACACAGGATAAAAGAGCGTGAGGAAAGCGGCGGAGACACAGGATAAAAGGGCGCGAAGAGAGCGGCGGAGACACAGGATAAAAGAGTGTGAGGAGAGTGAAGACATAGGATAAAAGAGCGTGAGGAGAGCAGAGAAACAGAATAAAAGAGCGTGAAGAGAGCAGAGACACAGGATAAAAGAATGTGAGGAGAGCGGAGACACAGGATGAAAGAGCGTGAGGAGAGCGGAGACATAGGATAAAAGAGCATGAGGAGAGCAGAGAAACAGGATAAAAGAGCGTGAAGAGAGTGGAGACACAGGATAAAAGAGCGCGAAGAGAACAGAGACCCAGGATAAAAGAGCACGAGGACAGTGGAGACACAGGATAAAAGAGCGCGAGGAGAATGGAGACACAGGATAAAAGAGCATGAAGAGAGCGAAGACACAGGATAAAAGAGCATGAGGAGAGCAGAGACACAGGATAAAAGAGCGTGAAGAGAGCAGAGACACAGGATAAAAGAGTGCGAGGAAAGCAGTGGAGACACAGGATAAAAGAGCACGAGGAGAGCAGAGACACAGGATAATAGAGCGCGAGGAGAGCAGCAGAGACACAAGATAAAAGAGTGCGAGGAAAACGGCGGAGACACAGGATAAAAGAACGCGAGGAAAGCGGCGGAGACACAGGATAACAGAACGCGAGGAGAGCAGAGACACAGGATAAAAGAGCGGAAAGTGGCGGAGACACAGGATAAAAGAGCGTGAGGAGAGTGGGGACACAGGATAAAGGAACGCGAGGAGAGCGGAGACACAGGATAAAAGAGTGCAAAGAGAGTGGAGACACAGGATAAAAGAGCACGAGGACAGTGGAGACACAGGATAAAAGAGCACGAGGACAGTGGAGACACAGGATGAAAGAGCACGACAAATGCGGCGGAGACACAGGATAAAAGAGTGTGAGGAGAGCAGCGGAGACAGAGGATAAAAGAGTGTGAGGAGAGTGGGGACACAGGAAAAAAGAGCACGAAGAGAGCGGCAGAGACACAGGATAAAAGAGCGCGAGGAGAGCAGAGAAACAGGATAAAAGAGCATGTGGAAAGCGGCGGAGACACAGGATAAAAGGGCGCGAAGAGAGCGGTGGAGACACAGGATAAAAGAGCGTGAGGAGAGCAGAGAAACAGGATAAAAGAGCGTGAAGAGAGTGGAGACACAGGATAAAAGAGCATGAGGAAAGTGGTGGAGGCACAGGATAAAAGAGCGCGAGGAAAGCGGCGGAGACACGGGATAAAAGAACACGAGGACAGTGGAGACACAGGATAAAAGCGCGCGAGGAGAATGGAGACACAGGATAAAAGAGCACGAAGAGAGCGAAGACACAGGATAAAAGAGCATGAGGAGAGCAGAGACACAGGATAAAAGTGCACGAGGAGAGCAGAGACACAGGTTAAAAGAGCACGAGGAAAGCAGAGACACAGGATAAAAGAGCGTGAGGAGAGTGGGGACACAGGATAAAGGAACGCGAGGAGAGCGGAGACACAGGATAAAAGAGTGCAAAGAGAGCGGAGATACAGGATAAAAGAGCGCGAAGAGAGCAGAGACACAGGATAAAAGAGCACGAGGAAAGTGACAGAGACAGAGGATAAAAGAGCGCAAGGTAAGCGTCGGACACACAGGATAAAAGAGCGTGAGGAGAGCGGAGAAATAGGATAAAAGATTGCGAGGAGAGCAGAGACACAGGATAAAAGAGCGCGAAGAGAGCGGAGACACAGGATAAAAGAGCGTGAGGAGAGCAGAGAAACAAGATGAAAGAGCACGAAGAGAACCGAGATACAGGATAAAAGAGCACAAGGAGAGCGGCGGAGATACAGGATAAATGAGTGTGAGGAGATCAGTGGAGACACAGGATAAAAGAGCACGAAGAGAGCGGAGACACAGGATAAAAGAGCGCGAGGAGAGCGAAGACAAACAATAAAATTGCATGAGGAGAGCGGAGACACAGGATAAAAGAGTGTGAGGAGAGTGGAGACACAGGATAAAAGAGTGCAAAGAGAGCGGAGACACAGGATAAAAGTGCGCGAAGAGAGCGGAGACACCGGATAAAAGAGCACGAGGAAAGTGACAGAGACAGAGGATAAAAGAGCACAAGGTAAGCGGCAGACACACAGGATAAAAGAGCGTGAGGAGAGTGGAGAAATAGGATAAAAGACTGCGAGGAGAGCAGAGACACAGGATAAAAGAGCGTGAGGAGAGCAGAGACACAAGATAAAAGAACGCGAAGAGCGCTGAGATACAGGATAAAAGAGCGCAAAGAGAGCGGAAACACAGGACAAAAGAGCGTGAGGAACGCGGCAGAGACACAGGATAAAAGAACGCAAGGAAAGCGGAGACAAAGGATAAAAGAGTGTGAGGAAAGTGGCGGAGACACAGGATAAAAGAGTGCGAGGAGAGCGGAGACACAGGATAAAAGAGCGCGAAGAGAGTGGAGACACAGGATAAAAGAGCGTGAGGAAAGTGGCGGAGACACAGGATAAAAGAGCGCCAGGGGAGCGGAGACACAGGACAAAAGAGCATGAGGAAAGCAGAGACACAGGATAAAAGAGCGCAAAGAGAGCAGCGGAGAAACAAGATTAAAGTGCGTGAGGAGAGTGGAGACACAGGATAAAGGAGCATGAGGAGAGCAGTGGAGAAACAGGATAAAAGAGCGTGAGGGGAGCGGCGGAGACACAGGATAAAAGAGCGCGAGGGGAGCAGAGACATAGTATAAAAGAGCGCAAGGAGAGCGGAGACACAGGATAAAAGAGCGCGAGGAGATCAGCAGAGACACAGGATAAAAGAGGGCGAGGAGAGCAGAGACACAGGATAAAAGATCGCGAGGAGACTGGAGACACAGGATAAACGATCGCGAGGAGAGCAGAGACACAGGATAAAACGCATGAGAAGAGCAGAGACACAGGATAAAAGAGCGCGAAGAGAGTGGAGACACAGGATAAAAGAGCGCGAGGAGATCAGTGGAGACACAGGATAAAAGAGCGTGAGGGGAGCGGCGGAGACAAAGGGTAAAAGAGCGTGAGGGGAGCAGAGACACAGTATAAAAGAGTGTGAGGGGAGCGGCGGAGACACAGGATAAAAGAGCGTGAGGGGAGCAGAGACATAGTATAAAAGAGCGCAAGGAGAGCGGAGACACAGGATAAAAGAGCATGAGGAGATCAGCAGAGACACAGGATAAAAGATTGCGAGGAGACGGGAGACACAGGATAAACGATCGCGAGGAGAGCAGAGACACAGGATAAAAGCGCACGAGAAGAGCAGAGAAACAGGATAAAAGAGCGCGAAGAGATCAGCGGAGACACAGGATAAATGATCGTGAGGAGAGCAGAGACAAAGGATAAAAGAGCGCGAAGAGAGCAGAGAGACAGGATAAAAGAACGCGTGGAGAACGGTAAAGACACAGAATAAAAGAGCGCGAGGAGACCGGAGACACAGGATAAAAGAGCGCGAGGAATGCCGCGGAGACACAGGATAAAAGACCGTGAATAGAGCAGAGACACAGGATAAATGAGCGCGAGGAGATCAGTGGAGACACAGGATAAAAGAGCGCGAAGACAGCGGAGACACAGGATAAAAGTGCGCGAGGAGAGCAGTGGAGACACAGGATAAAGGAATGTGAGGAGTGCGGAGACACAGGATAAAAGAGTGCGAAGAGAGCGGAGACACAGGATAAAAGAGCGCAAAGAGAGCGGAGACACAGGATAAAAGAGCGCGAGGAGACTGGAGACACAGGATAAAAGAATGCAAGGAGAACGGTGGAGACACAGGATAAAAGAGCGCGAGGAGAACGGCGGTGACACAGGATAAAAGAGAGCAAGGAAAGCGGCGGAGACACAGGATAAAAGGGCGCGAAGAGAGAGGCAGAGACACAGGATAAAAGAGCGCAAGGAAAGCGACGGAGACACAGGATAAAAGGGTGCGAAGAGAGCGGCAGAGACACAGGATAAAAGAGCATGAGGAGAGCGGAGACACAGGATAAAAGAGCGCGAGGAGACCGGAGACACAGGATAAAAGAGCGCAAGGAGAATGGAGACACAGGATAAAAGAGCGCGAGGAGAGCAGAGACACAGGATAAATGATTGCGAGGAGGTCAGTGGAGACACAGGATAAACAAGCGCGAAGAGAGCAGAGACACAGGATAAAAGAGCGTGAAGAGAGTGGAGACACAGGATAAAAGAGTGCGAAGAGAGTGGAAACACAGGATAAAAGAGCGCAAGGAAAGCGGCGGAGACACAGGATAAAAGGGCGCGAAGAGAGCGGCAGAGACACAGGATAAAAGAGCATGAAGAGAGCGGAGACACAGGATAAAAGAGCGCGAGGAGGGCGGAGACACGGGATCAAAGAGCGTGAGGAGAGCAGAGACACAGGATAAAAGAGCGTTAAGAGAGCGGAGACACAGGATAAAAGAGCGTGAAGAGAGTGGAGACACAAGATAAAAGAGTGCGAAGAGAGCAGAGACACAGGATAAAAGAGCGCGAGGAGACTGGAGACACAGGATAAAAGAGAGTGAGGAGCACGGTGGAGACACAGGATAAAAGAGCGCGAGGAAAACGGCGGAGACACAGGATAAAAGAGCACGAAGAGAGTGGAGACACAGGATGAAAGAGTGTGAGGAGAGCGGAGACACAGGATAAAAGAGCGCGAAGAGAGCGGAAACACTGGATAAAAAAGCGCGAGGAGATCAGCGGAGACACAGGGTAAAAGGGCGCGAGGAAAGCGGCGGTGACAGGATAAAAGAGTACAAGGAGAGCGGAGACACAGGATAAAAGATCACTAGGAGAGCGGAGACACAGGATAAACGATTGCGAGGAGAGCGGAGACAAAGAATAAAAGAGCGTGAGGAGGGCAGAGACACAGGATAAATGAGCGTGAGGAGAGCGGAGACACAGGATAAAAGAGCACGAGGAGATCGGCGGAGACACAGGATTAAAGAGCACAAGGAGACCAGAGTCACAGGATAAAAGAGCGCGAGGAGAACAGTAAAGACACAGGATAAAAGATCGCGAGGAGGGCGGAGTCACAGGATAAAAGAGCGCAAGGAGACTGGAGACACAGGATAAAAGACCATGAGGAGAGCAGAGACACAGGATAAATGAGCGCGAGGAGAACGGCGGAGACACGGGATAAAAGAGAGCGAGGAGATCAGCGGAGACACAGGATAAAAGAGCATGAGGAGAGCAGAGACACAGGATAAAAGAGCGTGAGGGGCGCGGCGGAAACACAGGATAAAAGAGCGCGAGGAAAGCGGCGGAGACACAGGATAAAAGGGCATGAGGAGAGCAGAGACACAGGATAAAAGATCGCAAGGAGAGCGGAGACACAGGATAAACGATCGCGAGGAGAGCAGAGACAAAGAATAAAAGAGCACGAGGAGAGCAGAGACACTGGATAAATGAGCGCGAGGAGAGCGGAGACACAGGATAAAAGACTGCGAAGAGTGCGGCGGAGACACAGGATTAAAGAGCGCGAGGAGACCAGAGTCGCAGGATAAAAGGGCGCAAAGAGAGTGGAGACACAGGATAAAGGAGCACGAGGAGACTGGAGACACAGGATAAAAGAGCGAGAGGAGAGCGGTGGAGACACAGGATATAAGAGCGCGAGGTGAGCGGAAACACAGGATAAAAGAGCGTGAGGAGAGTGGAGACACAGGATAAAAGAGTGCGAGCAGATTGGAGACACAGGATAAAAGAGCGTGAGGAGAGCTGAGACACAGGATAAAAGAGTGTGAGGAGAGCGGAGACACAGGATAAAAGGGCGCGAGGAAAGTGGCGGAGACACAGGATAAAAGAGTGCGAGCAGATTGGAGACACAGGATAAAAGAGCGTGAAGGGAGCGGAGACACAGGATAAAAGAGCGTGAGGAGAGCGGAGACACAGGATAAAAGAACGCGAGGAGGGCGGCGGAGACACAAGATAAAAGTGCGTGAGGAGAGCGGAGACACAGGATAAAGGAGCACGAGGAGAGCAGTGGAGAAACAGGATAAAAGAGCGTGAGGGGAGCGGCAGAGACACAGGATAAAAGAGCGTGAGGGGAGCAGAGACACAGTATAAAAGAGTGTGAGGGGAGCGGCGGAGACACAGGATAAAAGAGCGCGAGGAGATCAGCAGAGACACAGGATAAAAGAGGGTGGGTGGGATTAGAAAGGGCACCTGGGTGTCCTCGGGCTGACATGGACAAGATGGGCTGACTGGCCTCCTTCTGTACTGTAAATTTTCTATGGCTCTATGATTTTGTGAAGAATTGGGTGGGGTCATCAACAGTGCTATCAAGCACAATTTGCTCAGCAATAACCTACTCACCAATGCCCAGTTTGGATTTCACCAGGGCCATTAAGCTCCTGAATTCATTACAGCCTTGGTTCAAACATGGACAAAAGAGCTTAACTCCTGAGGTGAGGTGAGGGTGTCTGCCCTTGACATCATTGCCGCATTTAACCGAATGTGGCATCAAGGAACCCTAGCAAAACTGGAGTCATGGAAACGTAGTAACATAGAAAATAGGAGCAGGAGTAGGCCATTTGGCCCTTTGGGCCTGCTCAGCCATTCGTTATGAACATGGCTGATCATCCAACTCAACAGCCTGCTCCAGCTTTCTCCCCATATCCCATATTCCTTTCACCTCAAGAGCTATATCTAACTCCTTCTTGAAAACATACAATGTTTTAGCCTCAACTACTTTCTGTGGTAGCGAGCTCCACAGGCTCACCACTCTCTGGGTGAAGAAATTTCTCTTCATCTCAGTCTAAATGGTCTACCCCGTGTCCTCAGACTATGACCCCTGGTTCTGGACTCCCCGACTATCGGGAACATCCTTCCTGCATCTACCCTGTTAGAATTTTATAGGTTTCTATGAAATCCCCCCTCATTCTTCTGAACTCCAGCAAATATAATCCTAACCAACTCAATCTCTCCTCATAAGTCAGTCCCACCATCCCAGGACTCAGCCTGGTAAACCTTCACTGCACTCCCTCTGTAGCAAGAACATCCTTCCTCAGCTAAGGAGACCAAAACTGCACACAATATTCCAGGTGTGGTCTCACCAAGGGCCTGTATAATTGCAGCAATACATCCCTGTTCCTGTATTCGATTCTTCTCGCTATGAAGGTCAACATACCATTTACCTTCTTTACCGCCTGCTGCACCTGCATGCTTACCTTCAACGACTGGTGTACAAGATCACCCAGGTCTCGTTGCACATTCCCCTATTTCATTTTATAGCCACTCAGATAATAATCTGCCTTCCTGTTTTTGTTAGCAAAATAGATAACCTCACATTTATCCACATTATACTGCATCTGCCATGCATTTGCCCACTCACTCAGCTTGTCCAAATCACACTGAAGCATCTGCATCCTCCACACAGCTCAACCTTGCACCCAGCTTTGTGTCATCTGCAAATTTGGAGACATTACATTTAGTTCCCTCATCTAAATCATTAATATACATTGTGAATAGCTGGGGTCCCAGCACCGATCCCTGCAGTACCCCACCAGTTACTGCCTGCCGTTCGGATAAAGACTCATTTATTCCTACTGTTTGTTTCCTGTCTGCCAACCAGTTTTCTATCCATCTCAATACACCACCCCCAATCCCATTTGCTTTAATTTAACCCGCTAATCTCTTATGTGGGAATTTGTGGAAAGCCTTCTGAAAGTCCAAATAAACCACATCCACTGCGCCCCCCCCCCCCACCCCCTCATCAACTCTACTAGTTACATTCTGGAAAAATTCCAAATTTACAAAATTCCCTTTCGTAAATCCATGCTGACTCTGTCCAATTCCGCCATTGCTTTCCAATTGCTCAGCTATTAAATCTTTTATAATGGACTCTAGAATTTTTCCCACAACCAACGTCAGGCTGCCAATTCTCAGGTCTGTTGAGTCAATGGGAATCAGGGGGAAAACTCTCCACTGGTTGGAGTTATACCTAGCACAAAGGAAGATGGTTGTGGCTGTTGGAGGTCAGTCACCTCAGCTCCATGACATCACTGCAGGAGTTCCTCAGGGTAGCATGCATGGTCCAACCATCTTCAGCTGTTTCATCAATGACCTTCCTTCCATCATAAGTTCAGAAGTTGGGATGTTTGCTGATGGTTGCACGATATTCAGCACCTTTCATGACTCCTCAGATACTGCCCATGAATGTTTCAACATTCCTTCACTTAAATTGGGCAAAATCCTAGAACCTCCTCCCTAACAGCACTGTGGGTGTACCTGCACCACATGGACTGCAGCTATTCAAGAGGCAGCTCACCACCACCTTCTCAAGGGCAATTAGGGATGGCAATAAATGTGGCCCAGCCAGCAAAGTCCACATCCCATGAATGAATTTTAAAAAATATTTATATCCACCAGCTGTGAAGCCAGGTTGCAAATGACTGATGCACTGAGCTGATTACCTCTAAAAGACAGCACTGTGAATGTCCCAGTTCCTCAAGAATTTGACTTGTTTTTAAATTTTCTGGATTCATCGCCAATACATGCCGAACAAATAAGGGAGTAGACATACCGCGATCCAGTTTTGTCTCACGTAAGGTAACAAGTCTTATAGGGATGGTCTCATGAGCCAAAGTTGGACGAAATATAGCCCTATTTTAATAGGGGATATGAGCTCACCTGCCAGGATGGCCTCTGGCTGTGGGGACAAGAGTCATTGTGCCCCCGATGGAAGAAAGCCAATATTGGGCGAATTGTATGGTGCTCACCCCAGCAACTCTAGAATGAAAATGTTGGCACACAGCTACTCATGGTGGCCAGGGATGGATACAGAAATCGAAAGCTTCGCCAAGAGCTGCATACAGTGCCAACAGCTACAGAAATTGCCCCATTCTGCCTCCCTGCATCGCTGGGAATGGTCAGGAAGGCAATGGGTCTACCTCCACGTTGACTACACGGGGCCTTTTTTTGGTGCAATGTTCCTCTTGATTATAGACTCTTACTCGAAGCGGACGGATGTATATGAGGTGAGATCACCCACATCTATGTAGTGTGGGCTACAATGTTAATCAGCAGTTTTGAATAGGGTCTGGTTTGAGAAGCACACATTGTGTTCGTGCTTTGTTACTTGTGTTAACAAATAGCATGTGCTTCATCTTATATTTGTCTCTATGTCTGTAGTATATTGGTTATCAACTCACCCACCAGTAGTAGACAAAGAACTGCGTTCGCAAGCAAAGCGATCAGACAGAAGGAAAAAAACAAGGGGTATGGGGGGTGTAGAGGTCTTAGGGGGCAAGGGGGATGTAGAGGTGTGAAGGGACATGGGGAGTGTAGATGTTTGAAGGGGCATGGGGGGTATAGAGATGAACTGAGGGTAACCATGGTTGGCAGGTTTGGTGAGTATTAAAGTGGGAGCAGGTAGAGTGGGAGGGTAAGTGTGTGACAATGTTGCCTCAAGGGGCATCAAGGGTTGTTGGTGGGGATGCAGAAATTGACTCGGATTCGGGGGGGTTAGAAGAATGATGGGGGGGGGGTCCAAGTCCATAATAATGGGGATGGGGTTCTCAGGGAAGAAGGGGACCTCGACATTAACCTGAATATCACTGAACGTAGTGATTGAAGGTGGGGAGGTCACTCGTGACACCGGGTGTTCGATGGTTATAGTGGAGAGTGTGTGGGTGACTGGGAAGGAGAAAAGGTGTTAGAGCACAGATAGAATGTCATTACCACCATGGCTGGGCTGGTCGCAACTAAGCAGAGCCTCGAGGGGGAGATCTCCAGACACTGTATGGGAGTTGGGTCATAGGGATGGGTGGAGGTGCTCAGCTGGACAACTGAAGGGAAACCTCAGCATGTAGTTTTCACAGTGCTAGGGCCCTGGGACAGATGAGAGTGTGAAGGGCAAAGACTCAGCGTGCGCAGGGGAGTGATGGTTCCCAAGGGCCCTGGCAAATACCTTTGCCTCCCTATAGATGCCACCCCTCACTCCAGGGAACGGGGTATCCCTAGGAAGATAAAGGAGTCGGGTGGAGGCTGAGCAGGACTACAAAGGAGGACCCATTATCACAAATACACATTAGACGTGATTAAATTGCAAGTGAACATATTCACAAAAGTATGATACCTATGACATTCAATAGTGCACCTGTGCAACCACATGTGAATTCAGAACTTCTTAATTTTCCTCTCCCACCACTTATTCTAGGTGCTCCCCTGACACCAGCAGCAGGGGTGGAGGCAGCCTGCTGACCGGTTGGCCCTGTTGTCTTGGATGACCATGGTGGCCGTCCCCTGGAGGCCTGAGGGCCCCAGCTTACTTTGTCTGTCTTGCCATGGGGCAGCTACTCCCTCTGCAGTCACAGAGGACAAGACTAAAGGAGTCACAGGCAAAGGGGATTCAGGAGGGCCAGACAATTTCAGAGACTCCTGAGCGGAAGTCCCAGGGGTGTCCAGCTGCCGCTCCTCACCCCTTTGGGTGCCAAAAGGCCCCGCCTGACTCCTTGAGGGGAAGGGGCACATGAAGGGAGGTTGAGGTGCCCTGTCCTGTCTTGTGTAGCCACTGCAGAAGCTCACTCAAGGCTACTGCGGTGGAGTGCAATTTTGCATGCAACTCAGTCAGAAACTGTTGGACTAGGGTCTCCATGGATTTCGCCACCCACCCCATAGAGACCTTGATGCATGCACAGGTCGGCACCACTTCATCAGTCAGCAGGCAGATGGCCTCCTCCTCCTCACATGCCAGCCTGTTGTGGGGCTCCGGCACCTCTTCCTTATGTTCCTTGCTTCTTGCTGTCTCTCCAGCATCAGTTGGAAAGCCAGTTCCAGAGACCTCGCAGATGCCTCTTCCCCACCACTCCTCAAAGTGCCAGTGAGCTTGGCAATGCCTTCTCCTGTTGCAGACACACGCCTGAGCAGTGACCACCAGATCCTGAGAGCCTTTCTACACTGCACCTAATAAGTACCGAGAATTGTGTATCTCGGGGCCGGTGATGGGTGAAGGTGTCTGTTGTGGCACCTCTACAGGTGCACTTGGTCATCTAAAGTTCCTTCGCTCCTCTCCAGGTTTGTGTTGGAGCTGGACAGGGCCTTGCTCTCTTCCTGTTGGCACCTGTAAGTGAGAGAGGAGAGAGTGAGTGACTACATAAGCTACCTCCAGCACGGAGTTAACCTTGGCCCTGCGGTTTCTATAACAGGCATGGATTCTTGCTGGATGGAGGTAGGAAGCTAATTTCTCCATCTCCAATATCCCAGTCCCACTCCACACCTGCCAGCTGGACTGCCCATTTCTCAAACTCAGTGACTTCTTTCAAGTGTGGCCGACCCCTCCCCGTCTTCTCCCTCTCTCAGGACCTATAGCTTGACTTCTCTTGCTTAAAGGGAACAGAGAAGGAGGGGTTGAGAGGCATTGTATTTAGCTTCCAATCATACATAGAAATTTCATGTATCTTTCTGATGCTTCCAGTCTTAGAAATAACCCAGTGCATTGAGTGCCAAGCACTGCAGGTTGTCCACAAGGGTTCTGGACCAGCACCATCTAGAGTGATAAGCCCATCCAGATATAAGGATAAGGCTCAGAGAGGCATGTCATTAGAGGTGCTTGCTGGTGTTCTCAACGCCTGAGCCCCTTTGTCTGCTCCTGCCCCCGCCCACGGCCTTCCAGACAGCATGTGAACTCTCTGTGTGGAGGGGTGAGGGAGCAACAGTGGCCTCTCCACATGAGGAGTGGGAATAGATGGTAGTGGGGCTATGAGGCATGACCTTATCGCGTTGCCACTGAGGTCCATGTCCGCTGTATCATTCACTGAGGTTGGCGTGAACAGCTGAGGGTTCACTTACCCTGGCGGTTGGATAAGGTCATTCATCCTCTTATGGCATTGGAGGGCAGACCTGTGATGGAGGCCTTGGGCACTGATTGCCCCAGAGACTTGCTCCCATGCAGGGTCAGTCTCCCAGCTCAGCCTCCTCCTCCCATCAGCTGGGTAGAGGATGTCCCTCCTGGTCTCCACAGCCAAGGAGGACAGCCAGGGAAGCCTAGCCAAACTTTGGCCCCTGCCTCCTTCTCATCATCTTAATCAGCGTCTGAGTAAGTCGCTGTCCTTTTAAATATACTGCCTGGATATGGCAGTGGGGAGTACACCATCCACCCGCCTCGCTACACGAAAGGTCGACAAACCCCTGACTGCATAATTAATGAGGCTGTGGTTGTGCAATGCGGTGTGAATTCCCGGCTGTCTCTGCAGTGGGAAACACTCACCGTCTCTGCCACGAGCATAGTCCCAGATGGGAAAATTCCATCTGTGACCCCCTCCAAACCCACAGAACTCCAATATCTCTGCATTCATCTAGTTTCAGCCTTTTGAGCATCCCTGATTTTAATCCTGGAACCCCCTCCCTAACAGCACTGTGGGTGTACCTACACCACATGGACTGCAACGGTTCAAGAAGGCAGCTCACCACTACCTTCTCAAGAGCAACTAGGGATGGGCAATAAATGCTGGCCCAGACAGTGATGCCCACATCCCATCAATGAATAAAGAAAAACCATTGGTAGTGGTGCCTTCAGCTCCCTAGACCTGGAGCTCTGAAATTCCCTCTCTAACTCTCTCTGCCTCTCTGCCTCTCCTTCCTCCTCTAAGACAATGCTTAGAACCTACCTCTTTGACCAATCTTTTGGGCACCTTGTCCTAATATCTCCTTATGTGACTCTGTGTCGATGTTTGCTTTGTAACTTTCCTGCCTTGAATTGCT
Organism: Carcharodon carcharias; assembly: GCF_017639515.1. Lineage (NCBI taxonomy): Eukaryota > Metazoa > Chordata > Chondrichthyes > Lamniformes > Lamnidae > Carcharodon > Carcharodon carcharias. Next base: position 179,043,513 of record NC_054472.1, on the reverse strand, counting down.
TAATTACATTTCTCCTGCTTTTTTGGGACAGGACATACCTGGGAAATTTTCCACATTCTCAGGTAGATACCAGTTACAACATTGGCATCTACCTGACATTGTCAAAAATTGCCCAGGTATGCCCTATCCACAAAAGCAGGACAACTCTATTCCAGTCCATCACTGCCCGATCAGCCTGCTCTTGATCATCAGCAAAGTGATGGAAGGTGTCGTCGACAGTGCTATCAAGTGCTAGTGCTATCAGCAATAACCTGCTCACTGACGCTCAGTTTGGGTTCCGCCAGGGCCACTCAGCTCCTGACCTCATTACAGTTTTGGTCGAAACATGTAAAAAGAGCTGAACTCAAGAGGGGAAGGTGAGAGTGACTGCCCTTAACATCAAGGCAGCATTTGACCAAGAATGACAGCAAGGAGCCCTAGCACAATTAGAATTAATGGAACAACAACAGAAAATGCTGGAAAAACTCAGCAGGTCCAGCAGCATCTGTGGAGAGAGAAACAGCGTCAATGTTTTGAGTCCATATGACCCTTCTTCTGAGCTGAAGAGAAATGGAAATGTGATTATGTTTATACTGTTTAAGGGGGGTCGGCAGGTGGAGCTGGATAGAAGGCCAGTTATAGGTGGGGACAAAGGAGAGATTGACAAAGATGTCATGAACTAAAAGGCAAAGGGAGTGTTAGTGGTCAGTGTGAATAAAGGTGCTGACAGTGGCGTAAAGGTAAGAAAGCAGAATGTGATAATAGCAGAACAAGGGTAGCATTGTGTGAAAGAGCAACATGGAACAAGTGACAGATGGCCCTAGTAGGGGTGGGGTGGGGGAAGGGAGTGGTTGTGGGGACAAAGTAGGATAGAAAATAGGATAGAAGGGGAGATAAAAAGGGGGATGAAAACACAGATGAGTGAATAAAAATAAAAATAAGTGCATAAAAAATAAAAGTGAATGTAGAAAAAAGGGGATTAAAAAAGGGTCGAAGATGAGGGAGAGAGTTCATGCTCTGAAGTTGTTGAACTCAATGTTAAGTCTGGAAGGCTGTAAAGCACTTTATCGGAAGATGAGGTGCTGTTCCTCCAGTTTGTGTTGAGCTTCACTGGAAAATTGCAGCAGGCCAAGGACAGACATGTGAGCATGAGAGCAGGGTGGTGTGTTGAAATGGCAAGCGACAGGGAGGTCTGGGTCATGCTTGCGGACAGACAAAAGGAGTTCCGCAAAGCGGTCACCCAGTCTGCATTTGGTCTCTCCAATGTAGAGGAGACCATATTGGGAGCAGCGAATGCAGTTAGACCAAATTGAAGGAGGTGCAAGTGAAGCGCTGCTTCGCCTGAAAGGAGTGTTTGGGCCTTTGGATGGTGAGGAGGGAGGAGGTAAAGAGGCAGCTGTTGCAACTTCTGCGGTTGCGTGGGAAGGTGCCTTGGGAGGGGGTTGAGGTGTTGGGGGTGATGGAGGAGTGAACCAAGGTGTCCCAGAGAGAACAGTCCCTACAGAATGCCAACACGAGGGTGAGGGGAAGACGTGTTTGGTGGTGACATCATTCTGGAATTGGCAGAAATGTTGGAGGATGATCCTTTGAATGCGGAGGCTAGTGGGGTAAAAAGTGAGGACAAGTGGGACCCTATCATGGTTCTGGGAGGGAAGGGAAGGGCAGAGGCGCAGGAGATGGGTCGGACACAGTTAAGGGCCCTGTCAACCACAGGCGGGGAAACCTCGGTTAAGGAAGAAGAGAGACATGTAAGAAGATCCGTTTTGGAAAGTGGCATCACTGGTCATATGGACTTGAAACTTAGCTCCGTTTCTCTCTCCACAGATGCTGCTAGACCTGAGATTTTACAGCATTTTCTGTTTTTGTTTCAGATTTCCAGCATCCGCAGTATTTTGTACTTGTGTTAGAGTCAATAGAAATCTGGGGGAAATCTCTCCGCAGGTTGGTTTCATACCTAGCACAAAGGAAGATGGTTGTTGTTGTTGGAGGCCAATCATCTCAGCTCTTGGACATCATTGCAGAATTTCCTCAGTGTAGTGTCCTAGGCCCATCTTCAGCTGTTTCATCAATGATCTTCCCTCTAACAAAAGGTAAGAATCACAGAATCACAGAATTTTAACAGCACAGTAGGAGACCATTCGGCCCATTGTATCTGCACTGGCTCTCCAAATGAGCATTATGACCTAGTGCCATTGCCCTGCCTTTTCTCCATATCCCTGCACGTTGTTTCTACTCCATACAAACTTTCCTCCAGCCCAAAAAATATCCACTTCTCTCTGCTTCCTATTTTTGAGCTAATTTTCGATCCACGTTGCTACTGTCTGTTTTATTCCATGAACAATAACTTTTCTCAGAAGTCTGTTGTGTGGCACTGTATCAAATGCCTTTTGAAAGTCAATAAATGCCACATCAACAGTGTTACCCTCATCAATCTTTTCTGTTACCTCTTCAAAATCCCCAGCAATTAGTGAAACATAATTTCCCCTTTAGAAATCCATGCTGGCTCTTCCTTATCGACCCAAATTTTTCCATGTGACTACTAATTCTGTCCCAAATAATTGTTTCTAGAATCCTGCCCACCACTGAAGTTAAACTGGCTGGTTTGTAATTGCTGGGCTTACAATCTTTTTTGAAGAAGAGTGTAATGTTTGCAATTCTCCAGTCCTCTGGCACTTCCCCTGATTCTAGGGAAGACTGAAAGATTATGGTCACTGCCCCGGCAATTTCTACTCTCACTTCCTTCAAAATCCTTGGATACATCTCATCCAGTCCTCTTTCTTGTCAACTTTAACCACTGGCAATCTATTCAACACTTCCTCCTTATCAATTTTGAACCCTTCTAGTGACAGAGTTTCCTTGTCTGTCACCATGGCCTGAGTAGCATTGGCTTCCTTGGTAAAGACAAATGCAAAGTATTCATTTAATACCTCAGCCATGGTCCCTTTGTCCATATGTAAATTCGATTTTAAGTCTCTAATTGATCCTACTCCTCCTTTTACCACCCTTTTACTATCTCTATGTCTATAGAAGACTTTGGGATTTCCCTTTATGTTGGCTGCCAGTCTTTTCTCGTAATCCCTTGTCACTTCTCTAATATGCTTTTTCACCTCCTCTGTGAACCTTCTGTATTCCTCTTGGGTCTCAATTATATTTTCTACCTGACACCTGTCATAAATGCACTTTTTCTTCTTTACCTTAATTTATATCTCCTTTTTCATCCAAGAAGCTCTGGATTTGTTTGTCCTACCTTTCCCTCTTGATGGAATATACCTTGATGGTGCCTGAACCAAATTTTTTTGAAGGTAGCCCATTGTTCAGCTACAGTTTTTCCTGACATTCTTTCATTCCAGTCTATCTGGCCCAGCTCTGTTCTTGCCCCATCGAAGTTGGCTGTTGTTCAGTTAATTATTCTTACTCTGGATTGCACATTGTCCTTTTCTACCATCATCCTGAAATGTACAATACAATGATCACTGTCTCCTAAATGACCCTCACTGACACTTGATCTACTTGGCCCACCTCATTACCAAAAACCAGGGTCCAACTCCAGGTCCAGATCTTTTCTTGTTGGATTGGACACCGTGCTGTACAAAATTCCCCTGAACACAATCTAGGGACTTATGCCCCTCTCCACCCTTTACAGTACCACTGCCCCATCTATATTTGGGTAATTAAAGTCCCCCATTACAACTACTCTATAATGCTTGCATCTCTCTGTAATTTCCCTGCAGATTTGTTCTTCTACATCCTTCTCACCATTTGGTGGTCTAAAGATTACACCGGGCATTGTAATTGCACAATTTTTGTTCCTTAGCTCTAGCCAAATTGATTCTGTCCTTGAACCCTCTGGGACATCCTCTTTCTCCAGCACTGCAATGCTCTCCTTAACCAATACCACCGTTCCTCCTTTTCCTTCTTTTCCTATCTTTTCTGAACACCTTGTTCCCAGGAATATTTAACATCCAGTCCTCCCTTCCTTGAGCCAGGTCTCTGTTATCGTGAAGTCGGGAATTCATTGATGTTTGCACAACTTTCTGTACAATTCGTAGCTCATCAGATACTGAAGCAGTCCGTGTTCAAATGCAGCAAGACCTGGATAATATACAAGTTCGGGCTGTAAGTGGCAAGTAACATTCACGCCACACAAGTGCCAGAAAATGGCCATTATCAACAAGAGAGGATCTAACATTTCTCCTTGACATTCAATGGCATTACTATCGCTGAATTCCCCACTATCAACATCCTGGCGTTACCACTGACTGGTATTCCATCACACTCCTGAGTTGTGCCTTGTCGATGGTGGATAGGCTCTGGGGAGTCAGGAGGTTACTCACCTCAGAATTCCCAGTCTCTGACATGCTCTTGTAACCGCAGCATTTACATGGCTGGTCCAGTAATAATGGAAGGTCGCCGACCTGAAATATTTAACTCTGTTTCTGTCTCCATGGATGCTGCCAGACCTGCTGAGCATTTTCAGCATCTTCCTGTTTTTATGTAACATTTGCTGTGTTGGAAATGGGTTTTCTGTCAGAAGCCTGTAACCTTTCGGGAAGACATGAAGCCTGGAAAGATCTGGGACTTCCGAGTGCTATTTTACTGTGAGCTCGTGACTCAGCGAGCTAACAGCTCGGGTTTTCAGTTTCTGTCGCTGCTCACAACTGCCAGGGTGTCCTTACAATTAACAGCATGACTTTGCATTCACAGAGTATGTCTCAATGTGCTATTTGTATGCATAGGCCGTCTTTTAAGCACATCCATTATGGATTATTAATGATGAGTGAGGAAGTAAAATAACAGGGAAGAATTCTAACGTAGCAATAGCACCCACTATTTGTTTTTATTTTGTATTAAGCAACAGACACGATAAGCAGAAGCTCTTGAACATGTTAATGTGACTGCAGTAAATAAAAAAAAAATAAATTGTTGGGGGGTTAATGAGGGGCTGAATTAGAGTAGATAGAGAAAGACTGTTCCCACTGGCGTAAGGGTCAATAGCTGGAGAGGCCAGATTAAAAATAATTACAATAATTAGAGAGATGAGGAAAATTTTTAAACACAGCAAGTTGTTATGATCTGGAATGCATTGTCTGAAAGGGTAGTGGAAGCAGATTCAGCTGTAACCTTCATGAGGGATTTGGATAAATACTTTAAAGAAAAAATCTGCTGGTTGAGGGGAAAGAGCAGGAGATATTTTTGTTAACAGTTCTCAACCATCGAACCCATACAGATTTCTCCCTTGGCGTTTCAGGGTGTAGACCACATCCATGGCGGTAACAGTCTTGCGTTTGCTTGTTCTGTGTAGGCGACAGAGTCCCGGATGACATTTTTCAAGAAGGCCTTGAGAACCTCATGAGTTTCCTCGTAAACGAGGCTGGAGCTGCGTTTAACACCTCCATGTCGAGCGAGGCAGTGAATGGCGGGCTTAGCAGCTCCCTGGATGTTGTCTCTGAGGACTTTCCGGTGCCGTTTAGCACCATCTTTACCGAGGCCTTTACCACCTTTGCCTCTACCGGATGTCACACCTGGAGACAGAGCTGGAGAGTGGTACTAATTGTATAACTCTTTCAAAGAGTCAGCAGAACCAGGATGGTCTAAATGGACTCCTTCTCTGCTGTATTACTCTATGACACTATAAGCAAACATTATTTATTTAGAAAATGCAAAATGGCACTTTGCTGCCTGAAATGCTGTCACTGGTTATTTTTCTACGTGTTGGATTGGAATTGGTGAGAGCAGTTAAATTTTTTCTTTTACTGTTATCTTTAAGAGAATTCAATGGAAAACAAAGGAAAGTGGCACTTATCTTTAGGGATTACAGAACTTTTTTTTTTAAATTCCTTCAGGGGATGAGGGCATGATTGGCAAGGCCAGCATGCCTTGCCCATCACTGATTGCCCTTGATCAGGTGGCAGTGAGCTGCCTGCTTCAATACAACCGAACGGCTTGCTAGGGGCCATTTCAGAAGGTAGTTAACAGTCAACCATATTGCTCTTAGTCTGAAGGCACATTTAGCCCTGACCCGGTAAGGAAGGCAGAGTGCAATATCACTCAACCTCTTCACCACAAAAAGGAAACAGTTGACACCGCAGAGTCTCATTCCTACAGCTAATAAATTGTTACTAATGATTGTTAAAATGTAAAATTGAATTTAAAATAGGATAATTTTCCTATCTGCCTCTTTTATCTCTCTTCCTTGGGCCAATCTTTCCTTCTCTCTCTTTATTTCTTTTCCCATACCTGATTTGTACCCTCTTTCATTCTCTGTTATTCCTCTGTTTCTTTCTCAACACTTAAACCTCATTGTTTAAGGGAGTGGACTTCTGGTCCTCTGATTCATCATGTTCCCAGATGCCTTGTCTCCCTTGCTTTGCTGTTATCATTTCATACTTCCAGCAAGTTACAACTTGGAGTTGAAAAGTGAGAGAAAATGTCTAACTAACAAGGTATACCATGAGGTACATCATTCAGCAAGATCTGGGCCAATTATCAAGAAGCAAAGTTTTGCTGTTTTTAAGATCTTTGCATCTGCGATGTGTTGCCATCTTTATGGTACTGATGAGGTTATTCTTTATCCATTGACATGAGACTTGAATTTATAAAATTAGTTTGCAAATTAGATGTAAAATTGTCTAAGGGACAGAAAACAGAGAGAGTTGGAGTGAATGGCTGCTTTTTGGACTGGAGACAGGTTTACAAATAGTGATTGCCAAGGATCAGTACTAGGGCTAGAGCTGTTTATGCCATACATTAATGACTTCAACTTTGGGGTACAAGGCACAATTTTGAAATTTGCAGCTGACATGAAACTTGGAAGTGTAATAAACCATGAGGAAGGTAATAGGCTTCAAGAGGACTCAGACAGGCTGGTGAAGTGGGCAGGTTATGGCAGATAAAATTCGGCGCAGGAAAGTTAGAGGTGATACATTTTAGTTTGTAGAATAAGGAGAAACAATAAATGCGAAATGGTAAAATGTTAATGGGGGTGTAAGAATAGAGCAACATGAGGGTGCTTGTGCACAAATCTTTGGAGATGACAGGAAAGGCTAATGACGCTGCTAATAAAGCATCTGGGATCTTACGCTTTATAAATAGAGGCACAGGCCGTGATTTTCCAATCTTGCCTGTGACAGGAATCATCATGGGTGGGACAGAAAACTTGATGGGCCGGCCAAAGGCCCATTGACTTTGGGTGGGAATTTGTGAATGGAAAAGGATACGATAGAGTACAAAAGGCAGGAAGCTATGTTAAACCCATAAGAAACACTAGCTCAACAGCAACTGGATATTGTGCCCAACTCTGGTTGCCACACTTTAGGAAGAAGATGAAGGTTTATGAGAGGGTAAAGAAGGGATTTACTAGAGTGGTCCCAGGCATGAAGGATTACAGTTGCATAGATAGACTGGAAAAGCTGAGGTTGTTCTCCTTAGAGCAAAGAACATAAAGAGGAGGTTTGATAAACATTCAAAATCATGATCAAATGAAGGGAACAGGTTTGATAACTAGAAGGCACAGATTTAAAGTGATCAGCAAAAGAACCAGAGATGGCATAAAGAGAAACATTTTTACATGAAGATTAGGACCTGGAATGCACTGTTTTCTAGGCTGATGGATGCAGATTCAATTATAGCCTTTAAAAGGAGGCTGGATAAATACTTGAAGGAGAAAAGCATTACAGGGATAGGCGGAAAGAGATGGGCAGTAGGGCTAACTGGAACGGTATTTGAAAGCCACCACACAGATTTGACAGGCCGAATGTACTGTACTACTTTGCGATTCTAGGGCTCTAAATGAACGAGGAGATTGCTTGATAGCAAAAAATTGCAGCTTCAAGGTTCAGTGGGATGAGGAGCAAATAAATTTTTGAATTTAGTTGAAAACTATATTTCACATTCCTCTTTTTTTTCTTTACCAGTCACCTATCTCAGACTGTCTGGTATCTGATTTATTCTGGAAGATCAATGAATCATGAATGATGATGAGGTATAAGCACAAGCATAGCACTAGTTGTTAGCAAATAACCTTGCTTCTGGCTGCTTAATTCTGTCTTTTGACAGAGCACAAAGTGTAATTCATGATGTATCTGCAATGGTGTGATGAAAATCCTGATTCAACTGCTGACAGTTTGAACAATGGTTCCTGTCAGTGCTGGCCAATATAGTGCGAGTGAAAAAAAAATGAAAAATCATTTACAAAAATATTTCCCTTTTGGTCACAACTTTGGCTTGTTTACAAAAAAATGTTTTGAAAAATGGCAAGAGGACTCAATTTTATTTTTTTGGCAGTTATTTCTACACAAAAGAGAAAGCCCCAAACTATTCTGCACTGGTCTAAGTAAACTGCTCAATCAGCCTCCAGCACTGCAATGGTAGCTGTGAAAAAGCTGGGAGTTTTAGCACATTAGGACTGAAAGAGACTCCGTTAACCTTCTGGAGTCCGCCAAAACTAATACCTCTCAATCACCCACATCCTCAAATATCCAACCATTGTATGTTTATTCATTTAACTTAGTTTTACAATGTCAATTTTAAACATTGTACTTAACATGTTAATTCAAAGTCAGTGTGTGGGATTTCTAATGGAATGCCTAAATGAGGTGAAGAAAATATTTTGTAATGTGAATGTTTTGATTGCAAACAGCAGCAACTCGCATTGACGTAACAATTTTAACATTGTAGCATGTCCTAAGGCGCTTCACAAAAGCAACTGTTGGACACCTAACCCCATAAGGAGATACTAGGACAGGTGAGCACCAGAAGATAGGTTCAAAGAAGCATCTTAAAGGAGGAGAGAGAGCTGTACTGGCGGAGGAGTTTAGGAAAGGAATTTCAGAGCTTAGGACCCAGTTAGCTAAAGGTGTGTTTGTCAATGGAGGGGCAATGAAATTGGTGATGCTTAAGTTGTCAGAATTGAAGTAATGCAGGGTTCTTGGAGGGTTGTAGAGCTGGAGGAGGTGATAGAGATAGGGAGGGGTGAGGCCATGGAGAGATTTTTTTAAGTAATAAAATTAATCCCACATTTAAAAGGCACTTCAATTAAAATTCATTATGTTTGTCCATTGATGAGGTATCTTTCATAAGTAACACAAAAACAGAATTACCTGGAAAAACTCAGCAGGTCTGGCAGCATCGGTGGAGAAGAAAAGAGTTGGCATTTCGAGTCCTCATGACCCTTCCACAGAACAGAAGAGTCATGAGGACTCAAAACATCAACTCTTTTCTTCTCCACCAATGCTGCCAAACCTGCTGAGTTTTTCCAGGTAATTCTGTTATTGTTTTGGATTTCCAGCATTTGCAGTTTTTTGTTTTTATCTTTCATAAGTGCCCATTTGTGGTGGAGCAAATATTTTGATAGTAAAGTTAAGAGTTGAGGCACCACAGAACTTCCTATTAAATGCTTGTATCAATCACCCATTAACTGAATTAACTGAGGTTGAACTTAGTTACCTTGATGACTTGTTTTGTAAGTAGTGCATTTGTCGCATTGTCTCATGTGGATGGGTCACTGAGAACTATCTGAAGAAAAACAGCTTTAGGTCAAAATGCAAATCTGGACCGCCACGATTCCAATTGGATTAATCCTATCATTAAAGACAGGACCATAGAATGATACAGAACAGAGGACCCCTGTGGTCCATTGTGTCTGTGCCGGCTCTTTGAAAGAGTTATCCAATTCATCCCGCGTTCTCCATCACACTTCAAAACCTTCCGTTTTAATTCTCCTTTAAAAGTTACAATTGAATTTCATTCCACCAGCTTTTCAGAACATTCTCATCAACTTTTTTTTAATATTTGCTCATGGGATGTGGACATCACTGGCAAGACCAAAACGTGTTGCCCATCCCTAATTGCCCTTGAACTGAGTGGCTTGCTGGATCATTTCAGAGGGAAGTTAAGAGCCAACCACATTTACACTCGCTGTGGTAAAAAAATATTTTTGCTCTTGTTGCCTCTAGTTCTTTTGTCAATTACATGAGAACTGTCCCCTCTGGTTACTGACCCTTCTGCTGCCGAAGCAGTTTCTCCTTACTTACTTTATCAAAGCTCTCTATGATTTTGAACTTCTTTCCTTAAGCTCTGCTGTGAGGAGGACCATTCCAACTAAAATTCCTGTAAGTGAGGTACACATTGGGAAGAATTAGGGAAAATTGTCAGCAGCGGGTTCTGGCACTAACGATCCTTCACAGTAGCTAAGATGGGGCTCTGAGATACAGCCGCTGGTTTAGCCCATGCTTAGCACAAGATGCCATCTTGGTAAAGATGCACTGGAAGTGGTTCATTAAAGGTCTGATTGCCACTTACAATGCCAGCTGGTGCTCATTAAAGCAGCTGCATGGAATTTTGGCGGCTAACACTTCCCCTGGCAGTGGCCAGGAATTGATTTGGATTTCAAAAGTTTTAAATGCACGTTGTCATCACCATTGCTGCTGGAGCTGTGAAGAGAACCTTTGTGCCCTCTCCCTCGGTTCTTAGGTCATCCTGAAAGTGGCCACTGTGTTTGTGCCGGAGCACTCCACACCCATATAAACGGCTCCATGAAAACCGCGTCTAACCAGCACTTGAGTGCTCAGCCTGAAGGTTTCTTATTTAGCATCTCCAGGCAGGTTTAAATTATGATAATTGGCAATTAGGAACAAAACTGTGTGCTAAAGTTGGGACCACTTAGCACCTGTTTTCACTCTTTGGTCAAAATACCCCCTAAACCTCTGTAAACTTGCACCTGCATGTTTCATACAAGTATGGCATTCTGATATTGTTGAGCAACAAGATTGTTTACCTTCTTCTGTGAAATCCCCCTCCTCCTTCAGGTACCATGGTGTCAATGGACTTCTCTTGGCTTGGTCCATGATGATGCTTGGCAAAGTACTGAAGTGGTCTGCCATTGCCTTTTGCAGAATGGCTGACCAGGGAACTCTCCTGCTCTGACCGATTGGTAGGAATTACAAGCTGATAATCAACTTGTTTCGCCGACATCGTGAACGTAACTTCCACGGCCATCAAATCCTGAAGTGGGACTTGAATCCTGAGCTTCTGGCCTGGGGTAGGGGCACTCCCACTGTGCCATAAGAGCTCCATTCTTTTGTGAAAGACTTCATATTAACTGTATTAGATTGATTCAAAGCAAATATCCTGACTGGCTAGTTTTATGAAGTCCTTGGAATATGCTGCCAGCTGACTGAATACTATGGGCAGAATTCTCTGTCTAACGGGCGGGTGGGCCCGACCCAATCTCTGGCGGGCGGGGAGCTGATCCTCGCCAGAGAAGCGGGCCCCACCGCCATTTTAGTGGGTGAGCCAATTAAGGCCCGTCCATTGTGACACCCAGTGGGAAGCGCTATGCCCTTCCTGTGCAGGCAGGGGGGGATTCCCCAAAAGCGAGAGTGCGCTCTTTCACGTATGCGCATGAAAGAGCGCACATGTCCCTGAGGCTAGGTGCTGCCCCAGGGAGATCATTGACAGCTGTATAAACATTAAAAATAGAAAAAATATATCCTTAACATGTCCCCATCATGCGACAATGTCATGTTAATAAATTTCACTAAACTTTATTACACTTTTTTAAACCCTACATGAAACCTCATCCTGCCGGTGGATGAAGTTTCATGTTTTATCTATTGCCTGCCAGGGCTCCTGGCCTGCCCACCAACCTTAAGGTTGGATGGGCAGGTCCTTTAATTGTTTTAATGATCCTGTCAATGGCCTCAATTGGCTGATTGCGCTGTGCCCCCACCTTCCTAAATATTTAAATGGGGCGGGATGACATCGGGGGTTCCCCCAGTTGTCATCCTGTGTCATTTTGTGTATAAGCGAGAGGGCCTCGCCCCCTGCTTGCCAACGGCAAAATTCAGCCCTGTGTTACCGTGCTCAATATCTTGCCTATACTGCTAAGTTCTCAACTGTTCCCTTTGTGAGTCCGTCTGAAGCAGCAGATGCTTGGTATGGCTGATATCATCTGTCATCTAACTGAAGTAAGGTGCAATGGAATACTAGGTACCATCCAGCAGCAAGCTCATAGATGGGAGGAATTTCTGCATCACAACCCAGCGTGGCGCAAATAGATCAAGGTAAGTTTCAGATCATAGGGATTGGGTCTCATCTTTTGAAGTTCTCTCATGGTGAAAATGCTCAAACTGTACCAATTGCAAGCAACGTGTTAGTCGATTTCTAGCAAGCTCAATTCCAAGTGATAACTGCAATGTATCCAACCGGAATGAACCCAGCAATTGTCCAGTCTCATACACTGACTTTACATACAAGTCTGATCTCACATGCTTTGGCAGATTTTCACGCTCCAAACCTTGGCCTTAAAATGGAGTTGGCAGCCTTTCTTTCTGAACAACACCATCATTTTGAAAAGTACCCACATTTAAAGTGCCTGTTGGTTTCAGCCACTATATATTATTTTTATTCATTGATGGGATGTGGGCATCCCTGGCTGGGCCAGCATTTATTGCCCATCCCTAGTTGCCCTTGAGAAGGTGGTGGTGAGCTGCCTTCTTGAACCGCAGCAGTCCATGGGGTGTAGGTACACCCACAGTGCTGTTAGGAAGGGAGTTCCAGGATTTTGACCCAGCGACAGTGAAGGAATAATGATATATTTCCAAGTCAGGATGGTGAGTGGCTTAGAGGGGAACTTGCAGGTGGTGGTGTTCCCATCTATCTGCTGCCCTTGTCCTTCTAGATGGTAGCGGTTGTGGGTTTGGCCGCGGGTGTTAATAAGAAAGATGTAGAAGACTTGCATTTATACAGTGCCTTTCATGACCACAGGACATCCTAAAAGTACTTTACAGCCAAGGAAGTGTTTCTGAAGTGGAGTCACCATTTACCAATTTGCACAAGACATTTCATTGGCTGTAAAATGATTATGGGGCATACTGAGGTTGTGAAAGGTGCTAAATTAATATGAATTAATAGTCAGTAAAATAAAACCAGGAAGTGTATGGAACAGCTCAGCTCTGGTGACAGCTGATTTGCATGGACTCCTTCTTTCATCTTGTGTTATGGCGATGATTAACGACAACAACGAGTTGATGCAAAAGCAAACCCCAGCAGCGTTCCTCAATTGATTTGCACAAAAAAGTCTCAACCCCTTTAAAATCCCCTTTCTCCATTCACATAACCACCAAACACCGTCAATGGGTGGAGTGAGCACACCCGATGATCATTTTTTAAATTCTTTCATGGGTTGTGGGCACCGCTGGCAAAGCCAGCATTTATTGCCCAACCCTAATTGCCCTTGAACCTATTGGCTTGCTAAGCCATTTGAGCGGGCAGTTAAGAATCAACCACCAAGATAAAAGCAAAAAACAGCGGATGCTGGAAATCCAAAACAAAAACAAAAATACCTGGAAAAAACTCAGCAGGTCTGACAGCATCTGCGGAGAGGAACACAGTTAACGTTTCGAGTCCGTATGACTCTTCAACAGAATCAACCACAATGCTGTGGGTCTAAAGTCTGGTAGGCCAGGCCAGGTAAGGATAGCAAATTTCCTTCTATACAGGGTATTAGTGAACCACGTGGGTTTTTACAACTGTTGATTGTTTCATGGTTACCATTACTGTGGCTAGCTTTATATTTCAGATTTCTTTATTAACTGAATTTAAATTCCACCAGTTACCAAACCTGGGATTTGAGATCATGGCCAGAATTTTTACCCTCCCCCGATTACAGGTTTTTAGCCGGGGGTGGGGGGGGGTTTGAGGGGGGAGTATGAAGCATCGGGGGTCTCCTTCTGGGTTCCCACCCGCCCTTTACCCCACAGCGATCTTATGATCCTCAGACGGGAAGCCCACCCTCACCCCAACTGAGGCCCTTAAGTGGCCAATTAATGGCCGTTTCCCACCCAGCCTCAATTTTTAGGCTGGCGGGAAGAATCACCCTCCGTGGGGGAAGCCAAAAATGCAACAAAGTTAGATCTTGGACGGGAGGTGTGGGGTATGTGGGGTGGGGGAGTGCCTCTTCTGAAGTTGGTCGCCCCACCCCCTTAAGGTCTGGTGGCCTCTGGACATCTCTCCCCCCCTCCACCCCAAACTATTCTCTGAGACCCTGATCACTGTCTTCACACACCTACCCCCACACCCCAGACCTTCCAAACCCTTTCCGCCCTGGGATCCCTTGAAATTACTTGGGCTTGCGGTTCCCCCACTTAGCCTCCGATGTCCTACTCTGCCCACTGCAGCACTGTCACTGCAGGACCTGCAGAGCTGCTGGCAGCTCTCTCAGGCAGGACTTCCACCTGAGTGAGGGGCAGAGGCCCCACCCACAGCCAATTAACCCTCATTGGAGCGTAAATTGGCCACGGAGCAGTTAGCCGGCGGAATGTGTTCCCCGCCAACTCTTCGGATGACGGGAAACAAGACCCTGCCATCTGAGAAATTCAGGCCCATGTCCCCAGAGCATTAGCCTGGGTCCCTGGCTCACTGGTCACCTTACCACTAGCCCACCATCCTTCTTTCCAAAAAAGGGATGCATGCTTAATCACATTCTTACATGTCTTGCGTGAGACTGGCACTGGGGTCATCCAGAAGTCTCTGTGGCCAGAACGTTGCCAAAGATCAGTCAATTCAGGCTGACATCTCAAAGCATAGATGAGTTTGGAATTCTTTAATTAGGCCAGTTACGTATTGGTTGCCTCTAAACTCTGGTAAGGATCTGCACTCTTCTATAATTTCAACTACTTTTCAAAGCACTTCATGAGGGTCATGAGATAAATTGCGAATCTTTTGACGTTCTGATGTGAGAGCTGCATCACTTATAAAAGGCTTATCTTTGCAGACACCTTGCCTGAGAACTTGTTGGTTTTGAACATGTGCCTGAAACAAGATCAGCAAGTGATATTTTACATATAGCGTGGATATAATTTCGCAATGCTGAAACGGTTGTCCATCTTTTTGAAATGCAGCTTTGCTGCAATCATTTTTTCCATTAGCCTTTTTAATTTTATGCACCATTTCTTGTTTTTTAGATTTGTGATAATGAGATGATACGGCATGCCATCTTGTCAGAGTTTACATCATTAATATTTTTCCATATTTAGTTAGCTAGGTGAGGTGGGTGTCAAAATTAATATGCAGCGACTAACATGATCTTCATTGTCCTAATCCACTTTGATTAAATTGGAAATGAGTTGCAGGCTTTTGTTCAGCAAACATTCCACAGGAGTACAACACAAAACAAAAAAGATTCCCCTGATTTAGGCAGGGGAATTTTAAGCAGAAGTTGACAAAACTGAGCGGAGCATCAAATTATTTATTATTTTATAAGCTGCACCCAGCTCACACTGTAAAACTTCTCAACATATCCTCTGAGGCACTTCTGTTATCATTACCTCTCAAATAAAAAAACAATCTTTTGAAGATAAGTCTACGTAGCCTGTTGTTTGCGTTTTATTGGCCGGTCAAAGACTAAATATTAGAAAGCTAAGTCGATTCCAGCAAGGCTCCATGGTCTGTGATTTGTGTTTTTGTTTGCTCTTTCATGGGCGGTGGGTGTTGCTGGCTAGGTCAGCATTCATTGACCATCCCTAATAGCCCTTGAGAAGGTGGTGATGAGCTGCCTTCTTGAATTGCTGCAGCCCATGTGGTGTAGGTACACACACAGTGCTGTTACGAAGCGAGTTCCAGGATTTTGACCCGATGACATGAAGGAACGGAGATATAGTTCCAAGTCAGGGTGGTGTGTGGCTTGGAGGGGAGCTTGCAACTGTGGGTGTTCCCAGAGGGACAAAGGAGCAGGGGTAGGCTCTTCAGCCCATTGGGCCTTTGATTTTTGTTTTGGGCATGCTCAATGATTGAGATTCTACAGCCCTCTAGGGCAGAGAATTCCAAAACTTCACCATCCACTGAGAGAAGGAATTCCTCCTCATCTCAGTCCAAAATGGCCTGTCAATTCTGAGACTCCTTCCCCTGGTTCTAGACTCACCAGCCAGGGGAAACAGCCTATCTACATCCACCCTGTCACACCCTGTAAGAATTTTGTAAGTTTCAAAGAGATCACCTCTCATTCTTCCAAAGTCTAGAGGTCCAGTTTCCTCAATCTTGCCTCTTAAAACAATCTGCCTCCCAGGGATTAGTCTGTGAACCTCTGTTGCACTCCCTCCATGGCAAGTATATCCTTCCTTAGATAAGGAGACCAAAACTGTACCCAAAACTCCCCATGTGTCTCACCAAGGATCTATACAATTGCAGCAAGACATCTTTACTACTCAAATCCCTTGCAATGATATCCAACGTGTTATTGGAGCTGGTTCACTCTGCACCTTTGGTCAGATACAATAATGAGTCTTGGTTCAATCAAATCTGGCACTCTGTTGTTAAAATCTAGCCTGTTTCACCTGAACATTTTTGTCACTTTACTTCACTCGTGCTGAGCGTATCTGTACTTGAGTTTGCTGCAAATGAGTTAGAGAAGGACTAAAACAGTAATTCTGTCTTTCTGCTCTTTCAGCAACTGTCCCTTGCCAATGCATCTGCCAGTGTGTCTGCGCATTTTCACCCATCATCCATCCAACAGCCCAGTTCTCACCTTGTTCTGAAAGGCTTGCTGATCTTCGGAACAAGCTATTTAGCCCCTCGAGCCTGTTCTACCATTCAATGAGATATGGCTGACCAGTGAGCTAACTCTATATACCCAGCTTCGCCCCATATTCCTTAATACCTTTGGTTAACAAAAACCCATCAATCTCATTGTTAATATTAACAACTGATCTAGTGTCGATTGACATTTGTAGAAAAGAGTTCCAAACTTCCACCACCCTTTGTGTAGAAGTGTTTCCTTATTTCCCTCCTGATCTGAGGTATCCTCTCTGTTCCCTGCCTCCCTACTTACTCCTGTCCTGTGCCTCCCGGTCAATCTCTCTTACTCCTCACCATCTACTGCTTTTCTTTAGAAATTTGCATGTGTTGCTTCTTGTTCTTAGAAAAGGTAATCTCCCCCCACACATAATTGCCCTTGCATCAATCTGTTCTAAACAACAACAATGCTAATTTGCATTTACATAGCACCATTAAGTAGTGAAACATCTCAAAGTTCTTCACAGGAAGGTTATCGTGCAGAATTTGACACCAAGCCAGGTAAGGAGACACTAGGACAGGTGCTCGAAAGCATGGCCAAAGAGGGAGTTTCATGGACCATCATAAATGAGAAGAGAGAGATGGAGAGATTTAGGGAGAGAATTCCAGAGTTCAGGCCTTTGGCAGATGAAGGGTCAGACACCAATGGTGGGGTGATTAAAACCGAGGATGCGAAGAGACCACAAATGGAGGAGTGCAAAGACCTCAGGGTATTGTAGGGCTGGACGACAGTGTGAAGATTGAGAAGGGAGAGGCCATAGAGGGATTTGTAAACAAGGATGAGAATTTTGAAATTGAGCTGTTGCCAGACTTGGAGCCAATGTAGGTCAGCAAGCACAGGGGTGATGGGTACAGAAGGTGCTACTAAATCTCAAATTATCCATTATCTTCAATGTTCTGTCTTAACCCCAGTACTTCAGTAATCCCGGTAAATGCCAGTATAGTTTTAGGGATGGCTGTTTGACCGATAACTCCAAAGCTGCTGTGGAACACTTTGGGAAATCATCTGACATTGCCTCATACATCTCCAATGGCTTTGACATAGTTTGAAACTGTATACTTCCAAACAAGTTAGCACATGTGGCCTCTCAAGAGGGCTATGCTCATGGCTAGCTAGTTTCCTCTCAAACTATTCTGTTCCAATTTATGTTTCATCCTGTGACTGTTTTCCCATTAACTCAGAGGTTCCCAAGAGCTCTGTCTACTCGCACACTTGGCTTCCTTTTACATATCAATGGCCAATTCCACTTAGATTCGGAGAAATAAACACTAGAGGACATGGCTTTAGGGTGAAAGGGGAAAGGTTTAGGGGGAACATTAGGGGGAACTTCTTCACTCAAAGAGTGGTGAGAGTGTGGAACGAGCTACCATCTGATGTCGTAAATGCGGGCTCACTCTTAAGTTTTAAGAATAAATTAGATACATGGATGGGAGAGGTCTGGAGGGTTATAGACTAGGTGCAGGTCAATGGGACTAGAGGAATAATATTTCGGCAATGACTAGAAGGGCCGAATGGCCTGTTTTCTGTGCTGTAGTGTTCTATGGTTCCTCTATGGTTCTATTTGCCTCTGACTCCAGTCATTCTTCCATTCAATAATTCCTCCAGAGGGTCCCTTGTATGTGGACACCAGGTGAGAAACAGGTGGAGCTTGATTGTGATGCTGCCCTTGGTTGAATAATCAACAAATAGTCACTATTAGGCAACAAATGACTATTGTTTTGGCTTTGAAGGATTTAGACTATAAGGGACACTGCCCCACATAGAAATTACAGCACAGAAACAGGCTATGTAGCCCAAGCAATCTGTAATGGTGTCCACCTTCCTCATGAAGTAGCAGCCCTACCTCATCTCCTCAATCTGTCCCGTATCCCTCCCTCCAATTTTTATTTTTTCTGTTATTTAGGAACAGCATGTGAAGGTACTGAGTCCAAATGACCACAGCAGGTATCAGTGAGATAAATAAGAAAGTACAAACTTGCAAAGCTTAATCCCTTCCAAAGTGCACTACAGTTATGTTGAGAAATGGGAGAAGCTGGGGTTGTTCTCCTTACAGCAGAGAAGATTAAAATAGGGTTTGATGGAGGTGTTCAACACCATGAAACACTATAATAATGTACATAAGGAACAATTGTTTCCAGTGGCAGAAGGGTCAGTGGCCAAAGGACACAGATTTGAAGTGGTTGGCTAAAGAGCCAGAGGTTAAATTTTTATGCAGAGAGTTGTTGTGATCTGGAATACACTGCCTGGAAGTGGATTCAATAGTAACTTGGAAGAGAGGACATTGGATAAACACTTGAAGAAGAAAAATGTGCAGGGCTATGGGAAAGAAAAAGCAGGGGAGTGAAAGAAAAACAAAAGATTTGCATTTAAATAGCACCTTTCATGACCTCAGGACATTCCAAGTTACTTTACAGCTATAATAAAGTGCTTCGAAGTGTGGTCACTTGTGTAAAATAGAGCACGATTCATGACATGGCTCCTTCAAAGGGCTGGCACGAGGCATGATGGGTCAAATGGCCTCCCCTCTACTGCATCACTGTGGACAGAATTTTTCATCCCTTGGGCGCACGCCTGACCCAAACAGGAGTGAAATAGTGCGCAGTGATATCAGGCGAGGGTCCTGATATCATCGCACTCTCTTGAGAGAAAGGCAGCGGTGCGCCCCCCCCCCCCGACAACTGAGAGGCCTATTAAGACCCTTAAGCAATTAATTAATTCGTATTCTTTTGCTGCCCGCTCACCCGTTTGGTTGGCGGGCAGACGAGGAGGCCAGGCGGCCTTCGCGTTTTTTACGAAACCTCATCCACGGGGCGGGGGGTTGGGATGAGGTTGCCCAACAGTTACTAAAACAAAACAACATTTCTTTTTACTTGTCCCTCTCCATGTGACTGAATCATGTGTGGGGGTCATGTTCGTATCATTTTTAAAACGTTTATTTTTGTATTTAAAATTCTTCAGCTCCCTGAGGCAGCTCTGGGCCTTCAGGCAGCTGTCAGTGCACGGTGCCCATCGTATGCTTCTTCCCCCCTACCCCGCCACCCCCCCTCTCCCTCAACCGCCCCCCCCTCCACCCCCAACCCGCGCCCCAGCAGCGCCAAGTCTCCCAGCGCGCCTTTCACACTGGCCGGCCGTTAATTGGCCACCTAGCGTGAAATCACGGTCGGAGGCCCAATCGCAGGCGGCAGTCCATTTCACGGGCTGGCCCCCAACAAGGGGAAAATCCTACCCTTCGTGATTCTATGAAATAGCAGTTGGGGAATATTCTGGAAGATGTGGCTGGCTTTTAAACAATGGGAAAGCCGCTTATAAGCAAATGAAGTAAATATGGGACAAAAACAGAATTACCTGGAAAAACTCAGCAGGTCTGGCAGCATCGGCTGAGAAGAAAAGAGTTGACGTTTCGAGTCCTCATGACCCTTCCACAGAACTAGATGAATCCAAGGAGAGGGGTGAAATATAAGCTGGTTTAAGATGGAGGGGTGGGGGGTGGGGGGAGAGAAGTGGAGGGGGTGGTGTGGTTGTAGGGACAAGCAAGCAGTGATAGGAGCAGATAATCAAAAGATGTCACAGACAAAAGAACAAAAGAACACAGAGGTGTTGAAGTTGGTGATATTATCTAAACGAATGTGCTAATTAAGAAAGGGTGGTAGGGCACTCAAGGTATAGCTCTAGAGGGGGTGGGGGGGCATAAAAGATTTAAAAATAATGGAAATAGGTGGGAACAATGCAACAAGCCAAGGACAGACATGTGGGCAAGAGAGCAGGGTGGAGACCAAACGTAAACTGGGCGACCGCTTTGCAGAACACCTGCGGTCTGTCCGCAAGAATGACCCAAACCTCTCTGTCGCTTGCCATTTTAACACTCCACCCTGCTCTCTTGCCCACATGTCTGTCCTTGGCCTGCTGCGTTGTTCCAGTGAAGCCCAACGCAAACTGGAGGAACAACACCTCATCTTCCAACTAGGCACTTTACAGCCTTCCAGACTGAATATTGAATTCAACAACTTTAGGTCTTGAATTCCCTCCTCCATACCCACTCCCTTTCTGTTTCTTCCCCCTTCCTTTTGTTTTTTCCAATAATTTATATAGATTTTTCTTTTCCCACTTACTTCCATTATTTTTAAATCTTTTATGCCCCCCCCACCCCCACTAGAGCTATACCTTGAGTGCCCTACCATCCATTCTTAATTAGCACATTCGTTTAGATAATATCACCAAATTCAACACCTCTGTGTTCTTTTGTTCTTTTCTCTGTGACATCTTTTGATTATCTGCTCCTATCACTGCTTGCTTGTCCCTACAACCACACCCCCCACCTCCACTTCTCTCCCCCCACCCAACCACCTTCCCCCCGCCGCCCCCACCCCCCCCCCCCCTCCACACCTTAAACCAGCTTATATTTCACCTCTCTCCTTGGATTCATCTAGTTCTGTTGAAGGGTCATGAGGACTCGAAATGTCAACTCTTTTCTTCTCGGCCGATGCTGCCAGTCCTGCTGAGTTTTTCCAGGTAATTCTGTTTTTGTTTTGGATTTCCAGCATCCGCAGTTTTTTGTTTTTATCTCTGAAGTAAATATGATGTCAAGTTCAGGACAAATTTTAATTCATGTGCTCTGGTGTGTGTAAGTGAATGATGTGGTCACAAAGGTATCATTATGTAAATGTCTTAGACCAGGGTTAACATCATCAAGATTTCTTTGCCAAACTATTGTTGTGAATATTGAATAAGAGCCTTAAAAGTTTTATGAGGAGTTGAACTCTGACTTTAATACAGAATATTTCATAGACGTGTAATTTGCAGCTTTAAATGTGTCTTATGTAAATAGTTTGCTTGCAAATATTCATGAGTATACTCCTTGAGGAATTGGCATTCATGTTAATGCAACATTGCCTGTGGGCTATTTATCCCTGACTAGCGCAGCTCTTGCAGGCTAAATATTTATACATATTTGCCAAAAACATTCTCATCAAACTGACCCATTAATTGTGGCCAATTGAACTATAAAGTCAAAATCTTCACAACAATTTCTCCTCCTTGTGTATTGTGGGCACAGCAGTTATAACCACAACAACAACTTGCATTTAGATAATGCCTTTAGTGTAATAAAATAGCCCAAGGCATTTCACAAGGCATTATAAAACAAAATATGACACCGAATCAAATAACGTGAACTATTATGGCACGTGACCAAAAGTTTGGTCAAAGAGGTAGGTTTTAACGAGTATCTTAGAGGAGAAAAGAGAAGTACTGAGGAGATAAGAGAGGGAATTCCCAAGCTTGGAGCCTAGGCAGCTGAAGGCACGGTCAGCAATGGTGGAGCCAATTAGAATCGAGGATGCTCAAGAGGCCAGGATAAGAGGAGTGCAGGTATATCGGACGGTTGGAGGAGATTACAGAGATAGTGAGGGGTCAGTACTTGGAAGGATTTCAAAACAAGGATGATTATTTAAAATTGAGGCTTTGCTTAACTTGCAGGTCAGTGAGCACAGGGGTGATGGGTGAAGTGAATCTGGTGTGAGTTAAGAATCAGGCAGTAGCGTTTCAGATGGCCTCAAGTTTATGGAGGGTAGAACATTGGAAGCCAGCCAGGAGTGCATTGGAACTGTCGAGTCTGGTCAATTGAATCATGGAATCAGACATAACAGAAGGAGGCCTTTCATCCCATTGAGCAGCGTTCAAAGGTATTTAAATGCCATGGGGCTGAAGGATTTCTTGGATTATTTCTCCTTCTCACTAGTGGATTAACTCATCTGTGCTTTAATCATCTCTGAGTGCTTAAAGCTAGCAATACATACAGGAGGCTAACAGGGCCTCACAATGTTCAAAACAAACCCCCCAGAAAGATTTTCAAATGTTGGATTGGTGAAAAGTTAAATTCCTTTTCTAAAATCCAAATTTTCTCTTAAAGAATCAAAAAAAGTATTTTTGTTGTTGTATTTTTGAATTATATTAATTACGTGATGTACACTAAACCAATCCTACAGAAATTATCAAAAGTAAAAGTACTGCCAATTATTTTATCCATCCTACCATCAGCATTATCTGTTTTTCTGTCTATCTGGTTTGAGTGTAAATGAAGGGAAAGGAAGCCAATCTCCAGTCACATGCCCTGTGCCCAATCTACTTTGCAAATACGCTGATCTCGATAGTGAAAGCAGACATTTTTTTTGCTGTTAGGTGCTTTGCATGTGCAAATTAATGTCTTAGTGCAGGCTACCCTGAATCAAAATTCGGATACAAATTGCCATAGCTTGAGTCATCTCGTGTTATCCAACTTGCCAAGCCTTGAACAGCCTAGTCAGCAGTCCTTAAAGTAACTCCTGGTGGGCCTCAAGCAATGGGCTTGAGCGCTACCCTAACTGTGATCAAAGAGGGCTGGGCTGATGGTGGGTCAGGGGAACTGGACATTGGTTCATTTACTTCCAGACACCTGCTGACTTTGTGGCTTTCACTTCCCTTCATTGTTACCCATCTTGCCATAGTCTTCTTCCTCCTTTAGCTTTTCCAATCACTTTCAGAGCATTTGTCATCCTATTCTACCACTTTTCTTAAATTGCCGCTTCCCTTTAAGTGTCACATGTATGTAGATTTCCACTTCCGCTATTAGTCAGTCAATAGTGGGACTTCCAGAGATGTGTCAATGCTCTGACTGTGCTAAACTGTTAAGCAACACACTTCCTATTATCCAGGATGCATCTAACTATTGAAAACTCGGTCCTGCCCACATTCATTCCATATTTCATATTCATTTCAACTATTTACAATCTACGTCAGTGATTTGAATGAATAGAGTGAATATATGGTAGCTAAATTTGCTAGTGACACTAAGCTAGGTAGGAGAGTAAGTTGTCAAGTGGAGGTAGAGAATCTGCAAAGGGATACAGACAGGTTAAGTGAATGGGCAAAACATTCGGCAGATAGGGTATAATGTGGGAAAATGTGAACTTGTCCACTTTGGCAGGAACCATAGAAAAGCAGTATATATGTGAAATGGAGGGAGATTGCAGAACTGGGTGATACAGAGGGATCTGAGTCTCCTAGTTCATGAATCATATAAAGTCCGTATGCAGGTACAGCAAGTGATTAGAAACGTAAATGGAATGTTGGCATTTAGTGGAAGACGAGTGGAATATAGAAGTAGGGAATTTTTACTGTGGCTGTACAGGGCCTTGGTGAGACCACATCTAAAATATTGTATGCTGTTTTGGTCTCCTTATTTGAGAAAATATATATTTACACTTGAAGCAGTTCAGAGAAGGTTCACTCGACTCATTCCTGGGATGAAGGGCTTATCTTATGAGGAAAGGTTGAACAGGTTGGGCCTATACCCATTGGAGTTTAGAAGAATGAGAGGTGAGCTTATAGGGATGTATAAGATTCTGAGGGGATTTGATAGGGTAGATACAGGAAGGATGTTTCTACTTTTGGGGGAGACTAGAACCAGGGAACACAGTTTAATAATAAGAGGTCTGCTGTTTAAGACAGAGATGAGAAATGTTTTCTCTCAAAGTGTCGTTAGCATGTGAAACTCTCTTCCCCAGGAAGCAGTGGAGGTTGGTTCATTGAATATATTCAAAGCAGAGTTAGACAGATTTTTGATAGACAAGGGAGTTAAGCGTTATGGGGGGAAGGCAGGAGAGTGGTGTTGAGTCCACAACCTGATCAGCCATGATCTAATTGAGTGATGGAGCAGGCTCAAAGGGCTGAATTGACTATGCCTGCTCTAAGCCCTATGTCTATATGTTCCTATAATTACCATAGCTGAAAAACATTATGGACAAAGTTTATTTACTAGTTAAAACCATAGAACCGTAGAAAGATTATAGTGCAGAAAGAGGCCATTCAGCCCATCATGTCTGCATCGGCCAAAAAAGAGAAAAAAAAATAAAAGCAAAATACTTCAGATGCTGGAAATCTGAAACAAAACCAGAAAATGCTGGAAAAACTCAGCAGGTCTAACAGCATCTGTGGAGAGAAAAACAGAGTTAAAGTTTCAAGTCCATATGATTCTTCTTCAGAGCCCTGAGGAACAGTCCCACGGACTCAATACGTTAACTCTTTTTTTTCTCTCTCCACAGGTGTTGTTAGACCTGCTGAGTTTTTCCAGCATTTTCTGTTTTTATTGTGTAAGAGAAAAAAGAAACTAGCTGCTCATTTTAATCCCACTTTCCAGCACCTGATCCGTAGCCTTGAAAGAACATTGAAGCCTCAACCCTCACTATCCATAGCTCCAGGCTCCAACATGCATGTAAACGTGCATGTGCCACAGCAACATGGATTCCCTGAGTGATCTGTAACACATGCCTTAAACACATTAAAGAATACATTTTTAATGGAGAGATAAAGGAAGAAACAATTATATTCTTTTACACAGACTGGTTCATGGAAACATTTCTGAATTGTGATTATGCAAACTAGTTTTATCGGAAAGTTGAACTGTAACTGAACCAATGCAGTTTCAAGTGCATTTTGGGCACAATTACCCAACTGAAGTCATATTCTTCCCTAAATCTTGCACTCTCAGGATTTCATTCACGTCGTTCATTTTGATGCTTTCAGAAACAATAACCCTGGGTAAAATTGACAGTCACTTGGGCAAATGTGAATTGATCAAGGAAAGTCAGCATGGATTTGTTCAAAGCTACTTGTGCTTAACCAACTCTGTCGAGTTTTGTGATGAGGTAATGGGGAGGGTTGATGAAGGTAATACGGTTAATGTGGTGTGCGTGAATTTCTAAAAGACGCTTGGCAATTGCCACACAATAGGCTTGCCGGCAGAGTTGAAGCCCATGCAATAAAAGGGACTGTGGCTGCATGGGTGCGAGTTGACTGAGTGACAGGAAACAAAGACTGGTGCTGAATGGTTGTTTTCCAGACTGGAGGAAGGTATTTGGGGGGTGCCCCAGGGACCTGTATGAGCACTACTGCTTTTCTTGATATATATTAATAACTTTGCCTTGGGTATTTGCAGATGATGCAAAGCTTGGAACTGTTGTAAACTGTGAGACAAGTTACTTATCCATGTGTAACGCTGCCTACAGGACATAGGGAACGTAGAATCCATACTTTAAGCTAGTGTTCTCAGTCACAGTCTGATGCACTGATGCTATCGCCACACGTGGTAAGCTTTCATTCTTTTTGTTTAGCCTGAGAATATTACAAATAAAGAAATACCCTGCGTTTCTGTAATGCTTCTTTAATTATACTCTCGCCCTTAAAATCAATCATAAACAATAAACAGAAAGTCAGTGTGCAAACAGCCACAGGGGTAAAGTAACAGAACACAGCCGCAATGCATGTATGTTTCCATCAAATTATAATGACTGCTTCAATTTTTAAAAGGAGTGCTGGCAAACATGTGAGCTGATGTTGCAGATGTTTAATTTTCGCACAAACTCTTTATTTGTTAATTCACTGCATGAATGAAACATGAAGTACAACCTGCTTCATTTTGACAACTGCGAGCTCTTCAGCCACCTCTGATTTTCTTTTTAGACAGCAACAATGCACCTCTTGTGATGTTCTGCTGCCAAGGGCCAGGCTTTTCAATTTTGGCTGTTTGAAATGCCTCTGACTGTCATCCTCATCTCTAGGGAGAAGCAGATAGCCCAACGCTCAAAATCAGCTGGTGCACGAAAGGAAAGTTCTCTTTTGGCCTATCTGCTCCCCCAAATATGCTGGTGGAGGGGGTGGTGGGGATAAAGGGCTATTCCAGAGCGAAGGTGAAAGGTTACTATCAGAAGTTGTAAATATGTAATAATTGCTTCCTTCTCTGTCAGAGCCTTTCCTCACCTCACCCACATCTTCAATGACAGCCTCATAAATCAATGGAAGGCACAAAAATCACCAGAGCTTCTCATCTAGTGAATTCATTACAGACTGGACCTTAATGTGGTAAATGGGAGCAAGATCAAGCACCAAGGGTCACAGGGCAACTTGTGCTGTATATGGTCTATATACTTGAACATAAAGAAGCATTCTCTTAAAAAGATCTGCAAGTTGATTGGTTTAGATTGGAAACTGAATTTAACACACTGAATTCCCTAGCTATATGTGATGTGTTATTCAGGATAGTTTCAGCCTCCGTTCTGTAGATTTTCACTTTAAACAGCCTGCACAGGGACATTTTATGAACTGAATGTTTTTCTCATTCACACGTTTCAAATTGAAACCAAAATGTTACGTTCTCACAGCAACATTATGATGTTGAGAAAGCCCCTACTCCTTTACAAAGAGAATGGCAAAAGAGATTGAAAGCCCTTTATTTACAAAACACTGGTTATTGCTGGAGAATGATACAGCTTTAATTAGAATGTCAAAAATTAATTAGTACAGCATTAATCTAGAAAGAATGCATCGTTTGAATACTGGAGAGTCCATCATTGATACAGTTAATTTTGATTTACATTTCTAAGTATATGATTATATAACAAATATATTTGTGCTTAAATTTGACAAACTATTTGTAAACTAAATGTTAAAAAGTACTACTTAGCTGTCAATAAAAATTTTATTGGGTTATAAAATGTGTTTACTGATCTTCCCGCTGTTATCAGTATTATTCTTACCAAGATAATAGTTAACGGTCCCAAAGGGTTCATGCAGGATTAACAGAACACAAATTGATTTAGCCAGTTGAGTGTTTTAATTAGCTTTGATTTCCTATTTTATTGTGGGATGGCTCCTAGTGTGAAACAAAGCTTTGACAATATAACTCCAGCAACTACGCTTCAAAGTAATTCAACATGCACTGGCTCAGAATTTTCTACCAAAATTACAAGGGGGTTAATGGTGCCCACTGTTATTAATGTGGAAATCGTCCAGTGACTTGCAGCAATGCGAATTGAGAATCATTACAAGTTGCTGGATGTTTTGAGTTAATCTGCCATTAGCCTTGTGAAAGTGGGAGTTGGCCCTTCATCTCCCTGTGAATTTCAAGAAACTGCTGCATTTGCACATACATTACCAATTAAATTCTGCACAGGAAATTAGTGTGAATACTGAATGGCATAAGTAACTTTTTAACAAGACGATTTCTGTTCCTGTAATGCCAAGCACCATTTTTGGCCCAGAAGTGCAACAGTTTAAGCTGTGGAGTCTCATTCCTATAGGGAGTAAATTGTTGATTGAGATATGTAACATTGTTAACTTTTACTTGTCTCACTTTAGTGGAATCTTATGCCTTCTCAAGTGGTAAGCATGGTGGAGGGGGCCATTTGATCAGGGTGGGGCGGTGACGGCTGGGGATCCCACCCCCTCCCTGCCCCCACCCCAACTAAATCCGCGGTGGAGAGGCCCATGGATGGCCTTCCCACTCTGCAAACAATTGAGGCTTTTAAGTGGACAATTAATGCCCACTTCAGGGCCTCATCCCACCGCCACTGCTATTATCCCAGCAGCTGGTGGGGTGTTCTCCATGAGGGAAGCATGAGAAGCAAAGCCTGGCATGTTTTCTTGCAGGCTTCTGGGTTTGGGGGGTGAGGGCTGGTGTCACTACTTCAAGGGTACTCAGTGCCTGATCGAGGGATCCAGCATCAGGAAGCTGGATGGCCACTGAGAGTCCCCCCCTGCCCTTGCTGCCGACCCTCCTTAAACCCCCACTCCCTCATGACCCCTGTCTGACCATCACTCACCTGTCTGGACACCCCTCACTGTTCTGAGGCCTCAGGTGGGTGTAGTAACCACAAAGCAAGCACACACCCCGGTGGCACTGTTGAGTGCAGAAGTTCTGTGGCCTCTGATTGCCTGGCAGCTCCTGGCGGGAGCAACTTTTGCTCCTGGCGTTCTTGATCCAGTGTCAAAGGCCCATCACTGGCCTGTTAAGTGCCTAATTAGCACGCGATGCGGTGGGTCTACCTGATAAGAGGCAATGTGGGGGCCTCGCCAACTCACGAGCCCACGGCTGAGACCCCCATCGTCTTGGCAAGACCCCATCTTTCATTTTGCTTCTGTGCCAGATGTGACTCTAATTCAGTGGCAGCCGTGGCTCCGTTGGTAACACTGTAACTTCTACATTGCAAGGTTCTGGGTTCAATTCCCACTCCAAGGCTTGACAATCCAGTGCAGTATATTTTTCATTTATTCATCTTACAGGATGTGGGCTTCGCTGGCTAAGCCAACATTTATTGCTCATCCCTAATTGCCCTTGAGAAGGTGGTGGTGAGCTGCCTTCTTGAACTGCTGCAGTCCTTGTGGTGCAGGTACACCCACAGTGCTGTTAGGAAGGGAGTTCCAGGATTTTGACCCAGCGACAATTAAGGAATGGCGATATATTTCCAAGTCAGGATGTTGAGTAGTTTGGAGGGGAACTTCCAGGTGGTGGTGTTCCCATGTGTCTGCTGCCCTTGTCCTTCTAGATAGTAGTGGCCGTGGGTTTGGAAGGTGCTCCCTAAGGAGCCTTGGTGAGTTTGTATAGTGCGCCTTGAAGATGGTACACTGCACTCTGGGTGAGATGTTAAACCAAGGCCCCATATGCAGTCTCAGGGGGACTGAAAAGAACCAATAGCACTATTTCAAAAAAAAGAGTAATTAAGTTCTCCCTGGTGTCCTGGCCAATATTAATCCCTCAATCAACATCACAAAAAGCAGATTGTCTGCTCATTATCACTTTGCTGTTTTTTGGGAGCTTGCTATGCGCATATTGGCTTCTCCATTACCTATATTACAATAGTGACTATAGTTCAAAAGTGCTTCATTGGCTGTAAAGAGCTTTGAGCTAAAAGCAAAATACTGTGGATGCTGGAAATCTGAAATAAGAACAGAAAATGTTGGAAAAACTCAGCAGGTCTGACAGCATCCGTGGAGAGAGAAACAGAGTTAAAGTTTCGAGTCCATATGAATCTTCTTCAAGTGTTTTGAGCTGTCTGGTGGTCGTGAAAAGCACTGCATACATGGAAGTCTTTCTTTTTATTATTTTAATTCACCTTATTTCCTTTATCTTTATTCCATTGTTTCTTTCACAACCCTTGTATCTTACTGATTGAGGAGATGGTCTGTTGATCCTTTCATTCACTAGGATCCAGATGTCCCATTGTCTTCACTATGCTGTTCTCACAGAATTGCTGCAGCACCGAAGGAGACCATTCGGCCCATCGTGGCTGTGCTGCCTCTCTAAACGAGCAAAGTATCTAGTGTTATTCCCCCGCCTTCTCCCCGTCACCCTGCACATTCTTCCATTTCAGATAATGATCCAATTCCCTCCTGAATGCCTCAATCGAATCGGCATCCACCAAAATCTCAGGCAGTGCATACCAGATGTTACCCAATTACTGCGTGAAAAAATTTCTCATCTCCATTGTTTTTTATTTTGTCCATTACTTCAAACCTGTGTCCTTTTGTTCTTGATCCTTCCACCAGTGGGAACAGTTTCTCCCTATCTACTCTGTCCAGACCCCTTATGATTTTGAACACCTCTATCAAATCTTCTATCAACCTTCTCTTCTCCATGGAAAAAAGTCTCAACTTTTCCAAGCTTTCTGTATAACTGAAGTTCCTCATCCTTGGAGCCATTCCTGTGAATATTTTCTGCACCCTCTCTAATACCTTTGCATCCTTCCTAAAATGTGGTGCCCAGAACTGGATGCATTACTTCAGTAGAGACCGAACCAGTGTTTAATATAAGTTTGACATAACCTCTTGCTCTATACTCCATGCCCCTGTATTAGCTCACACTTCTGCAACTTGTAGCACAAACATATTTCGAGCTGCAGGGTGAAGGAAGAAGTCTATTAGGGTGCATTACGAGATGCAACACTTCAATAAGATCTGGACCTGTGTATTTGAAGCACTGATCGACTGCTTGAGAGATGGAATAAGTTTGCAATCTAAATGCAAACTCTGGATGCCAAGGTAATTAGCAATGCTACAAAGTGTGCTATGATTCATGGCAGTTATAAAATTATGGAAGCATATTTTCTGTGGCATTGCTCAAAGTGAGTCAAAGGCATTATACCTGATAGAGGATAACGGCAAGACAATAGAATTAGGCTGACCGAATATGTCAAATTCCATTATTCCATCATTATCTCAATGTTTTCTGAGATCTATCCAGGTAATTGGAAGATTGAATTCTGTGACGTTGTCCAATATTCTGGAAAATCATACCTTAAAGTTCTGGGCCCCATTCCCTGTTTAGCCTTCCAAAATGTTTAAATTACACGTATCCACATCAGGTTACGTCTTCCACCTGCCTGTTTATATTTTTCAGAAATGTTCCATAATCCTCTTCACCAAACCCTCTACTATTGTTCCATCAAGGAATTTCAAAATTGCCTCCCTCATACCCAAGTTCATATTATTTGTACACATTGAGGACAAAGGAGGGCTGAAGGTTGATACCTGGAACATACTCACTTCCAACTCTTTCCCAATCCAAGCAACAATCAGCTACACCAACTCCTTTTTACAATTTGTTCTTGGCATGTCAGTGCCAGCAAGGCTAGCATCTGTTGCTAATTCCAAATTGCCCTTGAGAAGGTGCTGGTGAGCTGCCTTCTTGAACTGCTATAGTCCATGTGGTTAGGGAGGGAGTTCCAGGATTTTGACACAGTGACAGTGAAGGGAAGGCAATATATTTCCAAGTCAGGATGGCGCGTGGGTTGGAGGGGAACTTCCAGGTGGTGGTGTTTCCATCTATCTGCTGCCCTTGTTCTCCTAGGTAGTAGAGTTTGGATGGTGTTGTCTAAGGAGCCTCGTTGAGTTGCTGCAGTGCATCTTATAGATGGTAAAGACTGCTGCTACCGTGTGTTGGTGATGGAGGGAATGAATGCTTCATTTGGTGAATGGGATCAGGTGGGCTGCTTTGTACTGAATGGTGTCGGGCTTCTGAAGTGTTGTTGGAGCTGCACTCATCCAGACAAGTGGGGAGTGTTCCATGCCTCATAGATGGTGGAAAGGCTCTGGGAAGTCTGGAGGTGAGTTACTCTTCATGGAATTCCCATGCAGACTCTGACCTATTCTTGTAGCCACAGTAGTTATATGGCTAGTCCAGTTCAGTTTCTGGTCAATGGTAACCCCCAGGATGCTGATAGTGGGGGAATTCAGTGATGGTAATGCCGTTTAATATCAAGATGGGGTGGGGGGGGTATGGCTGGATACTCCCTTGTTACAGATGGTCATTGATTGGCACTTGTGTGGCACAGTTTCCGAGTGTCAACCAATCGATGTTGCTTCATTTCGTCTTATATCAAGAGGCAGAGACTTTACTGGACATCTCCAAAAAATCCATATAAACTGCATCTGCGACATTCTCACTATCAATCTCAAATTGCTTTGTCTTTAATAAACCTTACTAACATTGTCAATACAACTTGAATTTAATAAATCCTTGTTGATTATGCTTGATTAACTCGTGTATTATGCTTACTTAGTTTGTCTAATTAGCAAGTCTAGAGCTCCAACTTGACTTCCTGGCTGGGAATTTCCAGGCCAGGCATTGGACCCTGGCAGTAAACTGTCTGGTCCTTCACTGCATGAGGCCGAGAAGGTATTAACTCCAGAGTTTCATCTGCTAAGGCCTTGACTATCCCCTGCCTGATGAGAGGGTGGGTGGGGGGGAAATCGAGATTTCAGATGCCATTGGGGACCAGAAGATGTGGTCTAGTCAGGGATGGTCAGCATGGATTTGTTAAAGGAAGGTCTTGCCTCACAAATTTGATTGAATTCTTTGAGGAAATGTCAAGAAGGGTTGATGAAGGTAGTGCAGTGGATGTTTTGTACATGGATTTTAACAAGACATTTGCCAAGGTCCCACATGGCAGATTGGTCAGGAAAGTAAAAACCCATGGGATTCAGGATAATGTGGCTAACTGGATAAAAGGATAAAACTGGCTTTGTAACAGGAAACAAAGGGTAATGGTTGGTGGACGCTCTTGTGAATAGAAAGTTGTCTCAAGTGGTGTTCCACAGGGCTCGGTTTTGGGACCCTTGATGTTTGTGTTATATATTAATGATTTGGACGTGAACGTAGGGGGGCATGATTGGGAAATTTGCAGATGACACAACGATTGGCCGAGTAGTGGATAGTGTAGAGTATAGCCATAATCTCCAAAACAATATAGATGGGTTGGTGGAGTGGGCGGTAAAGTGGCAAATGGATTTTAACATAGAGAAGTGTGAGGTCATACATTTAGGGAGGTCAAACAGTTACAGGGATTACACAATGAATGGGAATATACTAAGAGGGGTATTTGAAGTGAGAGATCTTGACATACAAGTACACAGGTCCCTGAAGGCAGCAGTTCAAGTAGACAAGGTTGTAGAGAAGGCATATGGAATGCTCTCCTTCATTGGCAGAGGTATAGAATATAAAAGTAAGGAAATAATGTTGGAATTGTATAAAACACAGGTGAGGCCACAACTGGAGTATTATGTGCAGTTCTGGTCACCACATTACAGGAAGGACAAAATAGCTCTGGAGAGAGTGCAGAGGTGGTTTATAAGAATGTTGCCAAGGTTACAAAAGTGTAGCTACGAGGAGAGATTGGATAGGTTGGGGTTATTTTCCTTAGAACAAAGAAGGCTGAGAGGTAACTTGATTGAGGTGTACAAAATTATGAGGGTAATAGCTAGAGTGGACAAGATAAAATTGTTTCCCTAGAACCAGGGGACATAGATTCAAGATAAGTGGCAGAAGTTGTAGGGGGGGACATGAGGAAGAACTTTTCTACACAGAGGGTATTGGGTGTCTTGAATTCGCTGCCCAAGTTGGTGGTAGAGGCAGAAACTCTAAACTCTTTTAAAAAGTACCTGGATATGCACTTTAAGTCCTGTAAGCTGCAGAGCGATAGGCCTGGTGCAGGAGGGTGGGATTAGAAAGGGCACCTGGGTGTCCTCGGGCTGGCATAGATAAGATAGGCCAAATTGCCTCCTTCTGTGCTGTAACTTTTCTATGGTTCTATGGTGTGTGAATCATTGCTCAGGCAATTGATTGGATGGGGATGTGGTAAGCATCATGGATTGGAGATGAGATGAGGGGGGAGGGTAGCAAGGGAGGCAAAGGCCACCTGGACCTAGATCCTCACACAGTTCTCCAGTTAAAATGGTAGTCAGTCCCCAATATTGTCATCAGATTCACAGCTGTAAAGAAGGACCCCACAGTGTTCTAGTAAGTGCCCTTCTCATCTGCCATGAAGAGCAGTTTAGCAGGTATTAGATAGCTGAATTATATCTGTAGGGGGCTGAACTCCTACCACAGAAGGCTGTGGATGCCAGGTCATTGAGTGTATTTAAGGCTGAGATAGATAGGTTCTTGATTGGTTAGGGGATCAAAGGTTACTGGGAGATGGCAGGAGAATGGGGTTGAGAAACTTATCAGCCGTGATTGAATGGCAGAGCAGACCCGATGGGCCGAGTGGCCTAATTTCTGCTCCTATGTCTTATAGTCTTAAGGTCTTACAAGTGACTGCCAGGAACACCTCTTTCAGATGAAGATTAATTATCCGGAGGTCCCAAAAAGCTAACACCATCTTCCCAAAGGAAGGCAAGGCGTGTACTCCATGCATGCCGACTCATAAAAACAAGGTTGTTTCAGTTCTAAAATTGCTATAAGCATATTAGGCCTTCATCTATTCATTAGACTGGCATTTTAATGCTATTAACTTGTTGGCTATCTAAGGAGTCTGATTTTCAATTAATTTCATTGGTTTATATCAATGTCAGACATTGATTTCAGCTCAATTTATCAGCCAGTGCTGATTTACTGCGGACTGACTTTGTAACATTTACTTTGTCAATGAACCCTAATTGGTAATACCAATTACTTGCATACTCTGAGTTTAAGTGCTGCTAACCATGATCCTTAGGTTCACAAAACATTGTTGCTCATTAATTTGCAAGAAACAGCTCATTCCTTCACTCAGTGGTTTGTGCTATTCCAAGTGGAATGATTCAGAAGCAACTGTTAATAAAACGAAAGCAAGACTTGCATTTATACAGCACCTTCCATGGCCTCAGGATGTCACAAAGTGCTCTGCAGCCAATGGAGTACCTTTTGAAGTGTCGTCACCCTTGTAGCATAGGAAATGCAGCAGCCATTTACACATAGCCATCTTCCACAAGCAGTGTGACAATGACCAGATAATCTTTTTTAGCAATGTTGACTCAGGGATAACTATTGGCCAGGGTACGAGGGAGAACCCCCTCCAACCTCCTTCGAAATAGTACCAGAGGATCTTTTGTATGTCCACCTGAAAGGGCAGATGAGGGCCTTGGTTTAATGTTTTATGCAAAAGAATGGCACCTCAAAATGTGAATCACTCCCTCGGAACAGTGCATTTTCTAGGTTACAGGATCAAAACCATTTGATGTAACACAGTTTAGCAATCCAAATTTAGGCATCATTACCTCTGAGACATAGCCAAGTTGGCAAAGCCCAGGCAATTCTTTGATGAGAGACTGAGGTGAAGAGGTTAAGGATGTGGCTAGTGACGAATATTCTAATCAGGGTATTGATTCCAGGGTTCTTGCCTGCTCAGCCTGCAAGATGTGCGTTCAGTTAACTGAGTTGCTGGTTCTGCAACAACAAACCTAAAGTTTCTGGAAAATACTAAAGCCTTTTAGCAAAAGCATTAACAAAGGTATTTGAAGGACATAAGGACGCTTTCAGTGGATGAACTGAATCCTGTTACTGTGAAATGAGAAAGAACCTATCCTACGGCCAATTGCAGGGCTCCCATTATTCTTGTTGCTGAGGCATTAGTCACACAGGTCTGTTTGCCATTTTGTTTTCTTTTAACCCACTTTTCAAGTTTTACAAATAATTGCATAGAATGTACAGCACAGAAACAGGCCATTTGGTCCAAATAGTCCATTTTGGTGTTTATGTCCCACATAAGCCTTCCCTCACCCTCTTCATTGAAACCTCTCAACATAACCTTCTATTCCTTTCTTCCTCATGTGTTCATCTAGCTTCCCCATAAGTGCATTTACACTGTGAGCCTCAGCCCCCCTCCGTGATAGTGAGTTCCACATTCAAACCACACTTTGGGTAAGATGTTTGTCATGAATTCCCTAAGGGGTTTATTTGTAGCTTTCTTACACATGGCACCCAATTCTGGACTGCCCCACAAGAGGAAACATCTTCTCTACATCTACCTTAAATTATTGGGAACTGTGAGGGGGATCCTGATAGACTCCAAAGGACATAGACAGGCTGGTAGAATTGACTGATACACAGCAGATGAAATTTAATTCAAAGAAAGGTGGAGTGATGACTTTTGCTGGGAAGAACAAGGAGAGACAATATAAAATAAAGGTACAATTATAAAGAGAGTACAGGAAAAACTGGACCTGAGGATATATTTGCACAAATCATTGAAGATGGCAGGTCAGCTTGAGAAAGTGGTTAAAATGGCTTACAGGATTCTGGGCTTTATAAATAGAGACATGGAGTACAAAAGCAAGGATGCTATGGTGAATCTTTATAAAACACTGGTTCGGCCTCTACTAAAGTATTGTGTCCAATTCTGGACATCACGCTTTAGTCAGGATGCATAGGGATTGGAAAAGATGTGAAAAGATTTACAAGAATGGTTCCAGGGATGAGGGACTTTAGTTATGTGGATAGATTGGAGAAGCTGGGACTGTTTTCCTTCGAGAAGAGAAGGTTGAGAGGAGATTTGATAGAGGTGATCAAAATCATGAGTGGACAGGGCAGAGTAGGTAGGGAGAAACTGTTCCCATTCTTGGAAGGGTCAAGGACAGAGGATGCCGATTTAAGAATGTTTGCAAAAGGATCAAAGGAGAAATGAGATAAAACTCACTTACACAGCGAGTGGTTAGGTTCTGGTGAGTGTAGTGGAGGCCAATTCAATCATGGCTTTCAAAAGAGAATTAGATAGCCATCGGAAGAGAAAAAAAATGCATGGCTACAGGAAAGGACGGGGGAGTGGGACTAGCTGCGTTACAGTTGCAGAGTTAGGCTGAATGGCCTCCTTCTGGGCTGTAACTATTCTATGGATATATGAGTCTATGATCTCCAACATAGTCAACAGCCTAAGGCTGCTCCAATATCAACTCTAAATGTTAATTCAATTTCCACACACTGGCAAGTTCAGTAATTTTTCTAAGTCATTACCTCCAATCATGCCATTAGTGCTTGCAATTTGATGAAAAATATTCAAAATCAAAGCAACATTGAGGAAGGAAAAGCCAAGGATGTTCAAGTTAATCACTGCTTCAGTTTTGAAAAGATTCCTCACACTGAGCAGTCCATGTACCGTATCATTCTTTATAGTGGCCCACACTTGCAGTTTGAATTATTAACTACTGTATGTTGGATGACCCATGTTTACTTTTATCAAATATTCAAAAATACAATTTGGTAACATCTATTATATTAAAAAAGATAAACAGTCTCATTGACATTTATAAAGCTTGTTTATTGGTCCAACATCCGTTTCTTATTCGGTTTTCAAGACTGCTTCATTTTCCTCGTGGTGCAATTGAATATTAAGGTAAGCGAATTGTTTGTAATTTGAACATCAATGCCATGTCCCTCATGTTCAAATTCGCAAAAAAAAGATTAAAGGATGCTGGGTGGCACTGGGGGTTAGATGTGAACAACGTCCTTTCATCCAAGGATTCTTTGCTGGGTTTGAACAGTGGAGTGAAGGCCTCCTCGATTAGCATTAAGGGTCACAGTGCAAGGTCTTTGTTCTTGGCTTAGGACAAAACTGCTCTTATTAGGGCCATCTCAAACATGCAATCCTTAAGGATAGACAAGACTCTGGGAACAATCTCACTGGTAAAAAGACCGGATGCCTTTCTGTGACTTTGTTCAAGGGTTAATTTAGGGCAAAATTTCTTTTGACGATTGTTCCCGCCAACTAGATATCACCTCTGGATGCACTAGCGGAAGAATCCTTTCTCCTTGATATCAATGAGTCAGTTGACAAGCATTCACAAAAATGTCAAAAATTAAGCATTTGTGTATCATTACTATAATGGTCAGTGTCTTGAAAGATATAGGGAGGAAACAGATACTGAAGTAATTTAATTTAATTTTGAGAGGAAAGTCGCGGGAGGGAGAGAGAGTGATAGGGTTAGATGACGAGAAATGGGAAGAGGTTTCTGTGGAGCACAACGACAAGTTGAGCCAAATAGCCTGTTCCCGTGTTGTAGATTCTATGTGGTTCCATTTAATATTAATATCACAAATGTTTATGAGTGGTAAGCTGGTGGTGTTTTATTAATAAAGCTGAAAATGGGTTTAGGATCAAAAATATGCATTCAGCATTGGTAAGAGTGTTGAGTCCACCTTAGTAACATGAGTTAAAATGTCTGAAAAGGACTTTAGGGAAACAATGCAGAACAACTTCCTTTGTCAGTAAACTAAATATTTTTTCAATATTTAAAAGCTTTTAAAAGTTGTCTATTGTGGCCCTGATATTTTGTTTAGATCCTCCTCGATGGCGTGAAAACCAGCACAATCGGCGCAAACTCGCCATGGTGATCAATTTGACCTGGAGGTGGAGCCAGATCTGTGGCTGGCTTCTAGCGCAATGTCTTTTAAAACTAACGCAAAAGATCGCAGAAACTCGATTTGCATTTAAAATTCCGCAATATTGTTTTTCTTATTTTTTTCATGGGATGTGGGCATCGCTGGAAAGGCCAGCATTTGTTGCCTATCCCCAATCGTCCTTGAGAAGGTGGTAGTGAGCAACCACCTTGAACTGCTGCAGTCCATTTAGAGCAGGTGCACCCATAGTGCTAGCTGTTTGGTGCAACTGAGTGACAATTGACAGTGGTTTCATTGCCGCTATTACTGAGACTAGCTTTCAATTCCAGATTTTTTTATATTAATTGTGTTTATTAACTAATTGAATTTAAATTCCGCCAGCCTCCATGGTGGGATTTGAACCCGTGTCCCAAGAGCAAGTGACACCATCACACCACCGTTTCCCCGCTTTTGTGGCTGATTTCCAGCGAAATGCACTGAAAGCGAGCACAATCGAGTGGAAATGGTTTATATGCTTTGACTCTTTTTTAAAAACAAATAATCGAGAGTTGCTCATGTTGAGCTGAATTCTATCGGTCCTTTTCAATGGAGTAGGAGGTAGGGAGCTTTGCACAATGTCAGGGGAAGGCATCTGTGGAGGTTGTACTCCTCCCCCTGCTCCCATGCCATTTTGCCAGTGCCGGGAAAACTGGCAGATTGACCACCCATTGGTCAGCCAATAAAGCCACTTATGTGGCCAGCTGACAGCCACTTCAAAGATAATAATCCAGAGATTATTATCAAGAGCCATGAGCCAAAGGCAAATTGATATTGGGTAAATAAGATTAGAAAGCTAAATGCATGGCTCGACGATTGGTGTGGAAGAAATGGTTTTTGATTCATGGGACACTGGCACCAGTACTGGGGAAGGACCATTGGAAGGGCCTTCACCTGAACTGTACTGGGATCAGTGATCTGGAGGGTCATATAACTAGGATGGTAAAAAGTGCTTTAAACTAAATAGTGCGGGAGAGGGATCATGTGAGGGAAGATGTGATAAACGAAATAGATGAATTGACAGCACAAATAGAAGCAGATATGATATAATTACCATTTCAGAATCATGGCTGCAGGGTGACCACGGCTGGGAACATAGCATTCAAGGGTCTTCACCAGTTAGGAAGGATAGGCAAAGCAGAAGTGAAGCAGGGTAGCACTGTTAATAAAGGATGCAATCAGTACACTAGTGAGAGAGGATATTAGATCTGAAGATCAAGATGTGGAGTCATTTTGGGCAGAGCTAAGAAACAGCAAGGGGAGCTGTTTATAGCCCACCAAATATTATTGGTAAGGTAGGGCATGGTATAAATCAGAAAATTAGAGGTGCATGTAACAAGGGTGATGCAGCAACCATGGGAGACTTAAATCTACATATAGACTGTGGGAACCTAATTGGCACTAATGCTGGAATGTATAAAAGATGATTTTCTAGAACAGTATGATGAAGAACCAACTAGAAAACAGACTATCTTAGATATAGAATTGTGCAATAAGAAAGAGCTGATCAATAATCTTCTTGTGATGGAGTC
The DNA here is from genome assembly GCF_017639515.1 of Carcharodon carcharias. Lineage (NCBI taxonomy): Eukaryota > Metazoa > Chordata > Chondrichthyes > Lamniformes > Lamnidae > Carcharodon > Carcharodon carcharias. The sequence continues at coordinate 179,003,939 of NC_054472.1, read as the reverse complement.
TTTAGGGAAGAGTGACAATAACATGAATGAATTTTACATTAAATTTGAAAGTGATGTGGATCAATTTGAAACTAGGGTCTAGTTTAATCTAAATAAAGGAAACTACAAAGTTATGAGCGTCAAGTTGGCTGTAGATTGGGAAACCACATTAAAAGGTATGAGGATAGGCAGACAATGGTGAGCATTTAAAGAATTATTATATGATTTGCAACAAATTTACGTTCTTGAGTATTTCTGAAAAATGGCACATGTTGTCAAAGTTTCTCATCTGGCACTGATCAGGATATTCGCAAGAATGTCAAATATAAAGGGAGCAACTATTTATACTGCATGAGAAAAGAGTGCTGATTGGTTGGCAAGTGGAATCTGATTGGTAGAGGCATTGCCATGGAGAATTCACCAGTTAACTGCTGACTAACAGTTAACTGCCAAGTTTGATTAAATTCAAACCAGGCAGCTTGACCCTGATTGGTCAAGGCATTGCCCTGGGGAAGGAACCAGAGAATAGCTGTCAACTATTTTGTTTAGTTGAAAAAGGCATCATGTGTGTACATGTTCTATCTATCTGCAAAGGACAGGGCCTTGTGTATTAACATATGTAGCTTCTAGCAGACGTAAGTGAGCCACACCGTGAGACCAACTGATAATCTTAAATCGGTTGTCAATGTAATTCTTAACACACCCAGAATTGTTTAGCAAATGTCCAATTGCGGAATCAGATCCAAAGCTGGACACTATGGTGGGGGGGATCGTCCACTCCCATTGGCAGCAGGCATCATGATGGGTGTGAGCAGACAATATGTTGAGAAGGCCAAAAATCGGTTTTAGGCCATCATGAAACCAGTTTGCAATCATCCACTCCACCCATCAATGACGGGCTGCGTTTACCACTGCCACAAGTCGGAAACCTACTTTCAATACTTTAGCACCTCATTATAAGCCCTGCTCACCGGAATCATCCCCCCACCACCCCCCATACTGGATCATTCAGGCATGTCGGCATAATTGCATGCCCACGTTTCACAACTGCACATAACCTGATGACATCATCTGCACATAATCAGATCACATGATCAGATCATTGCTCACTGTATGTTGCACGAACTCATGAATGGGCCTAAGGCCACCGCTTTTGGTGCCAATAGTTCCCAGTCTACCTCATAAGGTAGACTGGAAGGGTAAGGTATTTCAAAAATATGAGCAACAAGTGAAGCTGCTCCTATGCTGTAGCAGCACGAGTGGTATTCATCACTGACAGGATGCTGTCATCAAGCCAAAAAGATGTTCTGCCTATCACACAAATAAGTAACATGATATTTGAATTTCAGTGCTGGTGCGATGTCAGGCATGTAGGCTTATACATCCCAAAGACTGGCAACGATCCATCTCAAATAGCATGTCCCTTCAACTGCTCACAACAGGCAATGTACTGACTGTACCCAACCAGCCTATACTTGCAAACCTCAAGACATAGGCCCGTAACATCTGTGCTCCCCAGCGTCGGCTTTGGCGAGTGCCCCAAAGATGCGCTGGGGAATCCCTCTGGCAAGATCCCAAGTAAGGATTTGCACAGCAATTGCCCTGAAGTGCACACTTCCTCTGGACAACTGAGCTGCGCTGGGAACCATCCGAAAATGCGATTTAAATCACAAACTTCAGATGGTTCCGCCAGGATTTTACCAATAGTTACCAAGAAAAAGTTAGAAGAATTAAAGCCTATTCTAACTTCTGAATAGCTATTGCAAAGACCCAGACCGACCCCATGAACTCCCCCACACCCCAACCCCCGCCCCCACAATGGGACTGCCCTCAAACTCCCCCCAGACCTCCAACAGCCCCCATCACCCGCCAGCAGCCCCCCTCTCCCCCAGACCTCAGATCCCCCAAACCCCCCAGACACCACCAACCCCCAAATCCCATCTACTTACCTTAGACACTTACCTTCCCCCGGCCTGTCAATTTCCCTGACCCTTTAAACTTACCTGCTTTATGGCAGCAAGTGTCGTAAAAAAAGGGGGCGTGGCCTCCTTGAATACGCTGGATCTAGACTTCGCTGGGGGCCTGCGAGGATTCTTTCAATGAAGGCTCCAAGCAGCTTTGGCGAACGGAAGCGTCAACGTTATTTTCAAGACCAGGTAAGTAGTTATTTATTTCTTCTAATTTCAGTGGGCCAGCAATGCTGGTTGGAGGTTACAGTTCATAGTGTCCAATTTTACATCTGATTGTGCAAGTGGACAACTATTTGCTAAACAATTCTGGGCGTGTTAAGAATTACATTGACAACAGATTTAAGATTATCAGTTGGTCTCACGGTGTGGCTCACTTACGTCTGCTAGAAGCTACGTATATTAATACAGGGTCATTAATACAGGGTCCTGTCCTTTGCAGACAGAAAGAACATGTACACACATTATGCCTTTATCAACTAAACAAAATAGTTGACAGCTATTCTCTGGTTCCTTCCCCAGGGCCATGCCTTGACTGATCAGAGTCAAGCTGCTTGGTTTGAATTTAAACAAACTTGGCAGTTAACTGTTGGTCAGCAGTTAACTGGTGAATTCTCCATGGAAATGCCTCTACCAATCAGATTCCACTTGCCAACCAATCAGCACTCTTTTCTCATGCAGTATAAATAGTTGCTCCCTTTATATTTGACATTCTTGCAAATGTCCTGATCAGTGCCAGATGAGAAACTTTGACAACATGTGCCATTTTTCAGAAATACTCAAGAATGTAAATTTGTTGCAAATCATATAATAATTCTTTAAACGCTCACCATTGTCTGCCTATCCTCATACCTTTTAACGTGGTTTCCCAATCTACAGCCAACTTGACCTTTGTAGCTTCCTTTACTTAGATTAAACTAAACCCTGGGGAAGAATTTTCGGGTTGGCGCGTGGGGGTGGGGCCTGCTCGCCGATGCGTAAAGTGACACGCGGTGATGTCGGGCATGCATCCCGATGTCACCACACATCATTTAGATTGTCAGTTCGGCGGGCACGCAGCCAAGTTCGTATCGCAACTGCCGAACTGCCAAAGGCCTAATAAGGCCATTAAGAAAGTAATTAAAGTTGTTAAGAATGCTGCCCATCCAACCTTAAGGTTGGCTGGCAGGCGAAGAGCCCAGGCTGCCTTCGCATTTTTCATGAAACCTCACTCATTGGCGGGATGAGGTTTCACGAAGGGTTTATTAGTTCGATAAAATTTTTGAAAAAATTAATGGACATGTCCCAGTTCATGTGACAAGCCCTTACTTTTTTTTTACTTTTCTTCAATGTTGCATAACTGAAAGTAACCTCCCTGAGGCACCTCCGTGCATCAGAGAAATCTCTATGCTCTTTTGCATGCACGCGAGAGAGCGCAGGCCCCGACTCAGGGAAGCCACCCCCCCCGCCCCCCACCACCAACCACCGCACCAACACAGGGAGCACACAACGCTTCCAGTTGTGCATCACGCTGGGCGGGTCTTAATTGGCCCGCTCATGCAAAATGGCAGTGCGGCCCCGATCGGGGGTGCCAGTCAGTTTTGCGCCTGCCCCCGCACAACACTCCCCAGTGGGGGGAAATTTCTACCCCTAGTTTCAGATTGAACTACATCACTTTCAAATTACACTGACAGCCAATTAAAATGATCAGTCAGGTTTGCGGTATGGCTCACTTATGTATGTCAGAAGCTACATGTATTATACATGGGTACCTTTGTAGACAGAAAGAACATGTATACATATTATGCCTTTTTCAACGAAAAAAAGACACAGCCATTCTCTGGTTCATTCCCCAAGGCAATGCCTTGGTCAATCAGACTCAACCTGCCTGGCTTGAATTCAAACAAGGGTTGGCAGTTAACTGGTGCATTCTCCATGACAATACCTCTACTAATCAAAGTCCACTTGCCAACCAATCAGCGCTCTCTTCTCATGCAGTATCAATTGTTGTTTCCTTCACATTTGGTATTGTTGCAAATTGTCCTGATGAGTGCAAAATGAAAAGCTTTGACAACATGTGTCTTTTTTCAGCAATGCTTAAATTCTGTACTGCCACATGACTAAATTTGCATTCCTTTGAGGCACAAAGACCAAGAAGGAAAAGTGATCTAACCATTCCTAACAAGAGGAGTTAATGATTGTTTTAAATCGAAGCAAGAGGTCTATAAAGTTTTCAAGAAAAAAAGCAAGCCTTAGGATTGGGAACATTTTAGAATTCAACAAAGGAGAATCAAGAAATTAATAAAGAAAGGCAAAGTAGAATATGAATGTAAACTAGCGAGAAACATTAAAACAGACTGTAAAAGCTTCTATAGGTGTGTGAAAAGGAAAGGATTAGCAAACAAATGTGGGCCCATTACAGGCAGAGACAGGATAATTTATAATGGGGAATAAGGAAATGGCAGAGAAACTAAACTAATAATATCTTTAAGGAGGAGGATTCCAAAAACCTCTCTGAATTGCCAGAGAACCGAGGGGCTAGCGAAATTGAGGACCTGAAAGAAATTAGTATTCATAAAGAAGTAGTACTGGAGAAATTAATGGAACTGAAAGTTGATAAATCCCTGAGACCCAATGATCTACATCCCAGCGTGTTGGGTGTAGGGATAATAGATGCATTGGTGGTCATCTTCCAAAATTCTATAAATTCTGGAAAGGTTCCTGTAGATTGGAAAGTAGCAAATATAACCCCAATATTTAAGAAAGGAGGGAAAGAAAGAAAACAGTGAACTACAGACCAGTTAGCCTGACATCAGTAGTGGGGAAAATGCTAGAGTGTATTTTAAATGATGTGATAATTGGGCACTTAGAAAATAATGGTAGGTTTGGGCACAGTCAGCATTGATTTATGAAAGGGAAATCATGTTTGGCAAACCTGTTAGAGATTTTTGAGGATGTACCTCTCAAAATAGATGAGGAAGAACCAGTTGATGTGGCTTATTTTGATTTTCAGAAGGCTTTCGACAAGGTCCCACACAAGATGTTGGTAAGCAAAATTAGAGCACATGGAATAGGGGGTAGTATACCAACACGGATTGAGGATTGGTTAACTGCTCACCAAGACAAACCTGACCCAGCTCACCCCCCAACCGCCTGTCTGGCCCCAGCTACTCCCAACTCCGCTTACCCCTTTTTGAGGGCACCTCAGGTATAGAGGTGCCCTCTCTCCCTGCAGCTACAGCCTCAGCAATGGCCACCCACTTTCAACCCCAATGGTGGGACTGCTGCATGATTTTATTGGTCAGTAAAATATAGTAAAGTGGATCACCTTAACTACTGGAGATCCTCTACAGGTGAAATAATGTCATAAAATATCATAGGCCTGAGTGTAAATGAGTCGACATTGTCCCACTATTTATATTCTGGACTTTATCTGCTGTTTTGTCTTGGTGGTTTTATTTGAATGGAAACAAAAACAGAATTACCTGGAAAAACTCAGCAGGTCTGGCAGCATCGGCGGAGAAGAAAAGAGTTGACGTTTCGAGTCCTCATGACCCTTCGACAGAACTTGAGTTCGAGTCCAGGAAAGAGCTGAAATATAAGCTGGTTTAAGGTGTGTGTGTGGGGGGTGGAGAGATAGAGAGACAGAGAGGTGGAGGGGGGTGGTGTGGTTGTAGGGACAAACAAGCAGTGATAGAAGCAGATCATCAAAAGATGTCAACGACAATAGTACAATAGAACACATAGGTGTTAAAGTTAAAGTTGGTGATATTATCTAAACGAATGTGCTAATTTCCGCAGTTTTTTTGTTTTTATTTGAATGGAGCATGAGGTGATTCCTACCTAAAGCATCCTGACTTTCATTGCTGATGAGATGCTTTTTCCACTTGAATTCAGAGGACGTTTTTTTCTTAATCAGTTCTGTAACAAACAGGCCTCGGGAAGTCACTGGAACAGAATGAAATATAGTGCCTTTGCCCCTGGTAGGAGAGAGAGAAAGAGAGAGAGACAGACAAACAGGCAGCCAGAAACTGATGGCTATATACTACATAAATTATAATAGAGCTCAGAAACACAATGGGTGTCACAGTTAGTTCCGTCTTGCCCTTGTCACTGACACTCATCTCGAGTATTTTGTAAGGCACACATGCGAGAATATTAGTACTCTCCCTTTGCTGCACTATTACAATGACAGACTAACCTGAACTTCGAGGCTGACTGAGCAGCATATTTGCCAAAGTTATAGCAATTCCTTTCAATTGCTTTGAATTTGAAGCAGTTTAAAAACTGTGTGCACCTTTGCATTTGCTATGTTATGACCACTTGAGGAAGGGGGTGAATGATTCCCCTATTCTCCCACTCGAGGTTTGACCGTAACAGTGTTTTTTTTTGTGAATTTAAGAGAGGAGGTGCTTTACCAACACTGCAGGAGTTCCACTATTTATGCTTTCAGTTTACAAAGAATTTGTCAGGCAGGTTTTGAACAAAGAACAGGATAAGTTTATTGAAATTATTTCCCAAGTTTAAAAAAAACTAGGGAAATCGCAACCACCGTTCATATGTCACACACACGCACCTGGGCCCACACATACACTAGTACACACGGCAGAATGAAAGGATAGCTTAAGGATTTTTTACAGTTTGTGAAAGAGATGGGAACAAAGAGGTGTGTGGTTACCGTTCGTTGGCTGGTCTCAGTACGGTGATTCCACATTTCAGCCATTTTTCTCAGTTGTCTTCCTGAGTGTAACTGCCTGGAGCAGATTTCCACATTTTATTCCCAGCAGACCTCAGTTTGCAGTAGATTTCTCTTTTCAGGAAGGTTATGCAAACCTGGGCACAAGACTTCTGAGAGACAGAGAGAGAGAGAGAGAGAGCAAACAGCTTCAGCAGCCTGTTTCAGTACAGTATGGCCTTCAATCTCTTTCCTGCCTGGTAACAGTCTCTGAAAGTACTCTGCTGGCGGTATATTCCAGAGAAAGTCTGTTAGTCCATGACTGCTGCAGTCATTGTTTTAGAACAGGTAATTACGTTTTGATGTCTCATCTCTGACATGTTTTCAAAGTTTTCGGTTAATGTAAAGCCAACAGGAGATGGGGGGTGGGGGCAGGGGGGGTCGCACTCCCCAGGGGGGCTGAGTGTTTTTCTTGCATCTCACTTGGTGAAATACAAGCTATATATTGTAGACTCCTGGGCAATCGCTGTTGTCTTTTTTTTAATCCAGCCTGAAGAGAAAAGTTAGAAATTGTGGGCGGAATTTTCCCTGTCCGCTGGCGTTGGGAGTGTCCGGCGGCATGAGTGGACAATATGGCGAGACGACCAAAAATCGGTTTGGCAACATCACGAAACCAGGTTGCGATCGCTCGCTCTGGCTGTCAATGGTGGGCCACGTTTCCTGCTGTCAGACACCGGGAACCTCACTGTAACACATCTGCTTATCATTACAAGCCCAGTTGACTGGAATAATCCCCACCAGCACTCCCCACCCCGCTGGATGATCTGAGCATGCCGACCCGTTTCACAACTGTACCTAAGCAATGTGCACCTGGGGGGCTGCACTTTACTCGGGACTTCGAGGCCTGTTTGCCTACCTTGCTTCAGGCAGCACTCATAGTCATCAGCGCCAGGTTTCACAGGCAGCACCACATCACTTTTAGGGGGGCTCTTGTTTAGGTCTCTACCCACCAGATCAGCTTTTCAATGGCTGCAGGGCTAGGGCTGCTTGGGGAAGGGGGAGAGGTGGTCTCAGGCAAGGGAAGAAGCTGCAGGACGAGAGCTGTGCTGGGGAAGGAGGGGTATCCCAGGGTTTGTGTGGAGGGGCACATGTTGATCAAGTGTTCATAAGATGGTAAGGGCTGAGGAGGCAGCCTCCAGAGGAGATGAGGCAAGATGGAGATGTGAGGGTGTGTGTGTGAGAGAGTGAGTGGTGATGCCCTTTGAGGTGGCAGTGAGTGAGATGCCAGTGAATGTGTGATGGGCTTATGAGTGTGAGTTTAGAGTGATGAGATGGTTGTCTTACCCTGGCTGCACGGATGAGATCATTGGCCCTCTATCTGCATTGGATGGTCGACCCTTTCTGTGCTGCAATGGCACTGACCACCACTGCCATCGCCTACCAAGCGGGAATGCAGCCAGAACGGTGTAGAGGACATCATGATGGGCCTCCACAGTGCCCAAAAACTCCCTAAACCAGGGGGTTACAGGGGGTTACATGGCCTTTCGGGGCCATGTCTGCTTTGCAGCAGTCCTGGGCTGGACACTGTGTGAATGCAACTGCACTTTAACTCCAGCGCCCAGTGTGATGAAGCGGCGAGGTGACAAAGTGGTGGGAAAATTGGAGCCTGCACGCCATTGGAAGGCGTGTTGCCCAGGAATGCATAATTGATGAGGCGGAATTGGGACGATAAGGCATGAAAAGCTGCCATTGCGGCCGGTGGGTAAAATGGCCTTTTTCCCGCCTGCTACCGCAGTTGGTGACGATTGGACCTGGGATGATTCCGTCCTCTATCTCTTTCATTTAAAAGGGGCATCCTTGTAAGAGTTGTGCAATGCCCAATGTGGAATCATAGATTGGTTACAGCACAGAAGGAGGCCATTCAGCCCGACTCATTCATGCCTGCTCGCTACTCCCTGTTCCCCCATAGCCCAGCAATGCTTTTGTCTCTTCGGGTGCTTATCCAACTTGTTGGATCTTACTGGCCTGTATTTGGGCAAAGGCGCAAACCTAAAAATTAGCTTCTTTCGTTATTAAGTTACATCACTTCAGTTACAGGGAACCTTTTATTTGAGGTGAGAAAGAAGGAGTTAGCGAGATTACGCTGATCGCATTCCATCAGACTGCCTTTGGAAACATTTGTGAAAAATTTATTGCTGGGGGTGCGATTCTGGACTGAATCCAAAGTACGAAGCTGAGCTTTTCTGACCTATTCCAATTCTAATTACTTTAGGGGAATTCTGAGCATAAGCATGACATTTGCAGTAGCAGTCTCACATGTCTGAAGGAAAAGTGTTGCATTCTCGTCCTCTTCTGGCCAACAGCTGACCATTCACCTCATCACTGGCTGTGTCATGTTGCTGTTGTTACAATCCCCGTGGAGGGATTGTAAACCAGAATAACCAAATTTGCTGAATGGCCCCCAAATGACACAATTCCCAACATGACCCCACCTTTTGCAGCTTTAACATGGATTAGAACCAACACAAATTACATATGAATACAGGCATTAGGGGCAGGAGTAGGCCACTCAGCCCCTCGAGCCTGCTCCACCATTCAATGAGATCATGGCTGATCTGATTGTAACCTCAACCCCACATTCTTGCCTACCCACCGATAACCTGTCACCATCCCACCCCCCCTTGCTTATCGAGAATCTATCTCCCTCTGCATAAAAGATCTTCAAGGACTCTGCCTCAACCACCTTTTGAGGAAAAGAGTTCCAAAGCCTCACGACCCTCTGAGAGAGAAAAAGATTTTCGTCATCTCTTTCTTAAATGACCCCTGATTTTGAAACAGTGACTCCAAGTTCTAGATTCTCCCACAAGAGGAAACATCTCCACATCCACCTCCTCATCAAGCACCCTCAGGATCTTATATGGGCTGCATCTTCCGGTCGGTGAGTGGGGGTCATGGCCCACTCGCTGACGCGTTAAGTGACGCGGGGTGATGTTGGGCATGTGTCCCGACGTCACCCCATATCATTTAGAATTTCAGTTTGGCAGGCGCACAGAAAGGCCTATTACGGCCATTAAAAAGGTAATTAACATGATTAATGAACCTGCCCGTCCGCCCTTAAGGTTGGCCGGGCAGGCAAAGAGCCGAGGCGGACTTCAGAAAAAACATGAAGCCTCATCCACGGGCGGGGTGAGGTTTCATGAGGGTATTCAATTTATTAGGAAATGTTTCAAAAAAAGAAATTGACATGTCCCAGCTCATGTGACAGTGTCACGTGAGGGGACACGTCAGGAAAACTTTTTCTACCCTTCAAAAATTTTTTTATCACTTCCACTGATCTCCCCGAGGCAGCACTTGGCCTCAGGGAGATCTGTGCGCTCTTTTGCTTGCTCAGGGAATCCCTCCCTTCCCACACAGGGAGCGCACAGCAGATGTCACGCTGGGCGGGCCTTAATTGGCCAGCCTACTTAAAATGGCGGTGCACCTCCGACTGGTCTTCAAAGGAAATCTTGGTTGGTTTATTTTTCCCTTTTTACTCCTCAGTGTGATGATTCCGTCCTGTGAATCCAAGGTCACCCGCTAACTTTGGGAAATAAACTTAGAAATACCCGACAAACACTGTTACATGGCTACTTCAAAGGAACTTGAATGTTAACAGCAAGTTAAAATCGAAGCCTTTAAACAATAAATGGATAACTATCCAAAGAGAAAAACATATGCAGGGCTATGGGGAAAAAGCCAAGGAGTGGGACTAAGTGAGTTGCAGAGAACCCGCAGGGGCATGATGGGCTGAATGGTCTCCTGCTGTGCTGTTTCCAATCGTTGATAAGTCAAAACTAAAGCCAGGAATTTGAGGAAAAGGGAATGAATGGAATTGCCCATGTCATCAAGCTGTTGGCAAGTACTCCCTGAGGCTTTGGCACACACAACTAGATTAACCCAGGTGAAGATCTATTCTGTGAAGAAAGAAGGTGGAGGAAGGGGTCAATATTCTGGATGATCTCACCCTTAGGCATGACAATTCTGTCAAGGGCACTGAAACACCCAAAATATCTCAATTTTACCAAGGTTCTAGGGAAACTGATTATATTCACAGACTTTGTTGAATCCCCAGTAGTTCACAGAAAGACCCTTCTCTTTTCATTGGTGTTCCCATTTATGGGTTGTACAATATTGATTGAAGTCCACCAATTCTCCCGTCACCAATGGAAGCGCTGTCGCATCTTTCTCAACCGAAAGTGTTCAGAAAAGAGTTTGCAAAGCCATTCTTGGCCCTAACTACCATAGTTATTGAGGTGTTTTACACAGTAATGGTCTGGAGTCACTTGAGAACTGATGAGGTCAACTCTTGTCGTTCTTTGGCGGGATTGCTGCCAATCTTCAAACTTCATCGCTTGTTACCTGCAGACAGATCCCATAGCGGCTACCAGCCATGGAACTCAGAGCAACTATCTGAATTAAGATGTAAAACAAAAAAGATTTAAGAATGGTCCAAAGCCATATGTGACACGCACAATGCATAAACTCTAACGACAGTTAAGTTTTGAACCCTGATAACATAAAGACCCTAATCTAATGATCAATATGTTATTTTACTCTGTCCGATCTTTTTTTTTTGTATTTTACTTGAAGAAAATGATAGGTTGTAAAATGACCTCGATTCAGCCCTTGACCACGACAGAAGTTGAGTTTTAAACAAATAGAACTTTGATCATCATCATCATTGGCCAATGCGCTGGTTCGGAAAACATGTAAAGGAAATACTTCCAGTCACCCGCTATGCTCCAAACGCACGATGTATTCTCAAAGGCTTTCTGCTTGTTGGACCCGTCCTTCAATCAGCTCATCATTTAACAATGAAAATTTGAATCAACTTGCAGCCAGGACAAGGCTGATGTGACAGGCAGAATTGACTGCTGCCCTAAAATATGGATTCTATGTCTTGGTGGCCTGGATTATTGCTTCCTTATTATGCTTTAAAATAGGGCACACTTTACGATTTTTTAAAATTCATTCACGGGATGTGGACTTCGCTGGCTGGGCCAGCATTTATAGCCCATCCCCAGTTGCCCTTGAGAAGGTGGGGCTGAGCTGCCTTCTTGAACCGCTGCAGTTCATGTGGTGTAGGTACACCCACAGTGCTGTTAGGAAGGGAGTTCCAGGATTTTGACCCAGCGACAGTGAAGGATCGGCGATATATTTCCAAGTTAGGATGGTGAGTGACTTGGAGGGGAACTTCCAGGTGGTGGTGTTCCGATCTATCTGCTGCCCTTGTCCTTCTAGGTGGTTGTGGTTGTGGGGTTGGAAGGTGCTGTCTAAGGAGCCTTGGTGAAGCCCTGTAGTGTATCTTGTAGATGATACACACTGCTGTTACTGTGAGCCGGTGGTAAAGGGAGTGAATGTTTGTGGATGTGGTGCCAATCAAGCGTGCTGCTTTGTCCTGGATGGTGTCCAGCTTTTTCAGTGTTGTAGGAGCTGCACTCATCCAGGCAAGTGGAGAGTATTCCATCACACTCCTGAGTTGTGCCTTGTAGATGGTGGACAGGCTTTGGGGAGTAAGGAGGTGAGTTACTTGCCACATGATCCCTAGCCTCTGATCTGCTCTTGTAGCTGCAGTATTTATATGGCTAGTCCAGTTCAGTTTCTGGTCAATGGTAACTCCCAGGATGTTGACAGTGGGGGATTCAGTGATGGAAATACCATTGAACATCAAGGGGTGATGGTTGGATTCTCCCTTGTTGGAGATGGTCATTCATAAGGCAGGATTTTTCCGTCAGAATGTGGGGGTGGGCCCGACATACTTACTCATGAAATGACGCGCGATGACATTAAGGCTTCATTAAGAAAACAATTATTGTCATTAGTAATGCTGCCCATTCAACCTTAAGGTTGGCAGGCGGGTGAAAAGCTCAAGTGGCCTTTGCGTTTTTCAGGAAACTTAATCCACGAGCAGGATGAAGTTTCCTGAAGCTTTTATTAAATAAATAAATAATTTTTTGTAAGTACAAAATCATGTCCCAAATCATGTGACACAGTCACATGAGGTGGCATGTTTAAGTAAAATTTTAATTCATTTATTCAATTATTTCGATATCCACTCAATCTCCCTGATGCAGCTCCGTGCCTCAGGGAGATTGCTGCTCTCTTTCACTTGCATGCATGAAGGAGCGCTGGCCCCGACTCTCCCTCCTCCCCCAGGTTGCACAGGCAGTGCTGAGCATGACCGGCTGTGTATTACACTGGGCGGGCCGTAAGAAAACAGAATAATTCCATGGGTTTGCATCCTCTCCGAGCACACACTTCAGGTTTTCATCCACTCATTGGAATTTGACTGTCTCTTCACACTGCTCTCTTGGGTCTATCTTTCACCTGACTGCACTCCCATATAGCATCATGAGGTGCTTTACCAAAGATACTATATAAATGTTAAGCTACCCTTGCTGCCCTCATCCACTGATAGCTCTGACTATAGCACATAGACTTTAATATCCAAGGTCAAAGCAACTTTTTCGCCCAACAGTATATATTCATATATACAGTGCCAGATAAATGCATGCTTCAACATTTACCTAGACTTCTGCTATTCTTAACAATGTTTTGTATTCCATCCAATAGTGAAGTGTCACTGTGATGGAGTGCAAGGAAAAATGGTCACTTAGTCTCTTGAGGTTCAAGCGAATATTTCTATCAATCATCCAATGGCATTTTTGAAAAAATAAAGGAAATAAGGTAAACGCCAATCACAGACATGAGACTTTACACTGTTGTTTTTTTTTATTATTGAGGGATTTTTTAGTGGAAGAGAAAATGTTTTATGTAGAAATTCTTCTGGGCCTATTTTTAGATCCAAGCTCTGGCCTGCGTGAGCGGCCCGCCCCCTGGACAGAGAGGCTCAAGGCTGACTCGCAATTAGGCCTCAGGTCTCATCTACAACTTCAGGGTTAACCACTGCCACCTGGTAGCTTCCACAGGTAGCTCACCTCATGAGATTAATCAATTCCTGTCTACCTGAGGGAAGTTAGATCGGAAATAAAGCAAGAACATGATTCTATATTAAAGTCAGGCCGCTGACCAAATCGTGTGACTCTGGATGAAGATCTGCCTAGAATTTGGCCTGTTTAAAATGGACACCCTTGTATGACCCACAGATGCATAGGGCTGGATTTTTGTCAAGGAGACAGTTATCGGAAGTCGGGAATTTACCGGACGCTGCGATTCTTTCTCCCTCCTGGAGGAGTCCGCTCGTCCTATTTCTGTGTTGGGGAGGTAGCCATGGGCCCACCCAGCATCCGGAAGCAGACCCAAGGGGGCAGCAAAGGTGGGCAAGTGGTGAGGCCGGCGGGCTGGAAGGCCCACCTCTGTTTACCAGGACGTCGGCCCAATTGTATTTGTGGCTGTTTGGTCCTCTAGGTCTCGCCCCCACACTCCCTCACCCTCCTACCCACCCCATATCCTCTAAAAGTCCTCTCACATCTCCCATGCCCCCTCCATGCTCTCTCAAATCTCCCAAGCTACCCATGCATTCTCCATATCCACTCTTCTAGTATCCATGATGTACAAAAGAAATAAGTTATAGGCATGTTTAGCAAGTTTTTGAAACACTCCTGAAGCTGACAAATATGTTAGCAGAAGCAGTTTGAACAGTTGGCCTGACAACTGTTTTTCCAGATGGCCTTAATATGTATGTCTGTCTGAGCTCAAAAAATGGATTCTACTCTGTAGGCATTATTGACAGAGCAGGAGAGTGCTAGCTTTGTTGGTTGACATCATTATTATCTTGTAATAATCTATTTTTTGTTGAAGAATTTTTTTCAATGCCTTTGTGTTTATTTAGACAATATTAAAAAGTGTTAAGTACATAATATCTTTTCTCATTGATATAATGAATGGCTGTTCTTGATTAATAGCTTTTTGACAAGGTGAGAGGAGTGATGGATTTCAATTGCTAGAAACAGGAATGGAAATGGGAGTCCAGGAAGTCCTGGAAAATGGAAATATCTTCCATTTTCAAAGGTCTTCTGATTTGGCCTGAATCCATGAAAATCTGGGCCAAAGGCCTGAAGATTTGTTCACTTTAAAATATAACTGACAGCTGTGACCATTTCAAAGTCTTGACCCCACTCAGTCTGTCTGGGTGCCCACCTGGGAGATCTTCCCAGAGGCAGCCAGTTAATAGGCTGCCTCTAGCTCTACCATCTAATTAAAGGTTAGAGTTCCTGAGGCAGGCCCAATCAGGAGGATTGCTGATAGCTGTGGTTCCAGTGGGGGGGGGCCTCCGGGCAGCCACTGGGCTTGACCCTCAGTAGAGGAGGGGGGGAGGCTTCAATTAGCTAACAAATACTCCGTTCATTATTCAGATTGGCTACCCATCAGGTAACCACTGCCAGGCATGGCCTGCATCCTGCAAAATCACCTGAAGGAGAGAACATTTCGGCCTGCTGACTCGCCAGCAAGTTTTGTGTATTTCCTCCCAGTTCCACCCTCGAGTCCATCCTCAAGATATGAGGAAGATTTTGGCCAAAGAGTAAAATTCTGTTGTCGGTGAAGAGGTAGCATGAGGTTCAAGCACACAGGCTACAGGAAGGTTCTAAAACAGGGATCCTTTATTCCACTGGCATCAAATCTATATAAACATTAATGGAAAAGCTTAAATCCAAGAAACAAAATATTTACAATGGATTTTTGCGGCTGAACCTCCAAATCCACCCTCATACCATCTGGAGCTTAACTCCTGAACTTTAATCAGCCACATAGCGGAGTTCAATTGGTGGAGCTCCTACTGCTAACTTCCCATGACCACATGAACCAGATTATTGTGTCTCTGGACATGAACGGAATTCCCCTCCTCATGGCTTCTCAGACTCAAGGGTACCGTCCAGTGGTCTGCCTAGCTCTCGAGCAGGTGTGGGCCCTCTTCCCCTTGCCAGTCCTCTAGCCGCCTACAGAAGCTTGGAGCTGCCCTATGCGTGGCCTTGCTTCTTACGATGCTGCAACTCACAAACCCTGGACCCTGGCGCTCTCCTCATGACATCCGACTCTGCGCCCCAACCCTCCAACCCCACCACCCTCCCCTGTGCTCCCAGCCTGCCAAAGTCACTGCTCCCTGTCATGGTGTGGTCCAAAGGGGCTGACCAGCTCCCCTGGTTGGTGCCCTCACCCACCATTACCGCCTGCTGCCAGAAGCCCCGCTGTACAGAGGCTGAAAAAAAGAAACAGGTCTTTTGCTACATGGGACCAATTAAAGCAGCTAGAGCAGCGGGTGGGCAACCTGCGACCCGTCAGGGTTCTGAGTGCAGCCTGTGAGACACCTTGTCGACTGCTACCCACGCGCAGGATAAACAATCCAACCACAGTCGTCATTGATGCGTTTAGCTCAGGGACTGTCGCTCGCAGCACCGCTTGACAGGAGACAAAGCAGCACTGTTCAGAGTTTTCACTTGGCTTTTCCCTAGTATTTGCGCCGCGCTAAGTGTTATTCATAATAAGTGAAACTGAGTTAAATTGAATTCAAACACATTATCTGGCAAAAGCATCGGCTTCTCAGTCAATGAATTATGTGTCGCTTGTAGGTACCCGAGCTATGATGTACATTTTGCAATGTTTGGTGTTTTTATTTCATTCGGACATATTTTCAAGTAACTAACAATAAATGATTACCCTGTCGTACAGCATTTGTAAAGCAAATGACTCCAGTGTTGCCAGCTGGCTGCCAGTTATGAAATTTATTGTCGTCTTAGCTGAAGCAGGTAGCCTTTGATGAAACAAAAATGATGACCTTGCGAAACTGTAATAACTATTTGGGAAGAGAGTTTTCAATTTGTGCCGTGTGATGTTGATTCCAGGATTCAATAACTTTAAGGTAGTCTAGCCTGATTTGTTCCATTAGTGGTTGAGGAAGACGGCTGCTGGAGACAACATTAGCTACGGTTCAATCAGCACACCCGCGAACTTTGGAGGACAAATCCAACCAGAAGTTGCACTGAGTATAATGTAGGTAAGGCAAGCATAAATATTTCTTTTGTTTTTGCCATTTGAAATCGTTGACAGTTCAATTAATGTATGAATGATTAATTATCTTCTGTAACTCGTTATGAAACATTTGGGCTATATTAAATGAGCTTAATCTTATTCATGGGGTCACGGTTAGTGCACATGCCCAATTTCAACCTTGCGGCCCACTGAGATGAAGGGCGGCCACTCATTCGGCCCACTCGCTTGCCTAGATTGGCCATCACTGACCTAGAACATTGTGTCCAGTTCAGCCACCACACCTTGAGAAGGATGTGAGGGTCCTTGAGGGGGTGCAGAGGAGATTTACCAGAACGGTTCCAGGGGTGAGAAATTCAGCGACAAGGTTGGATTGGAGAAACTGGCGTTGTACTCCTTGGAGTAACAGAGATTGAGGGAAGATTTGACAGAGGCGGACAAGATTATGAGAGGTTTAGGTAAGGTTGACAAGGAAAAGCTGCTCCCATTAGCTGATGATACAAGAGCTGGGGGAGACATTTCATTTTGTGGGCTAGTAATGCAGGGCAGGGGGGGGTGGTGAGGAAGAACCTTTTTGCACATCGAGTGGTAATGAACTGGGACCACCGCGTACAAGGGTGGAAACAGAGACAATGAATAATTTTAAAGAAATTGGATAGGCACTTGAGGGAGTTAAATCTGCAGGACTACAAGGATAGAATGGGGGAATGGGATTGACTGGATTGCTCTGCAGGGTGCTGGCATGGAGTTAATGGGCTGAATGGCCTCTTTCTGTGCCCCCATAACTCTATGGGGCTGCATTATATGCTGAAGATGAGTTCCCTGCACCCCAAAGTAAATGTTGGGAGCGAGCTTGCCACCAGTTGGCCAGCTCACTCCCTTTAATTTTTTGGCTGACGGATCTTTAATTATTATGAGGTGAGATGTCTACCCCCTATTCTGGCGGAAGTGCTTACAGCTTATAGAGCTACTGGCTTATTGGAACAGTGGCCACTGTTGGTACCGCAGCTAGACCAAGGAGAAGGCGATCTTCAACAGTCCCTGGTGAGGAGGGGTAAGGGGGCATGTTGGACAGGGCAGGGGGACAGATGGTAGATGTGGGGAGGGAAAACTGTTGAGGGACCTCTGAATGGCACAACAAGCTACTTTCTGAGTCCATCTGCCGGGTTTCCCATCCGAGGGTGACTCATAAAATCTAACCCTTTGAATCCCTATGAAATATTAATGAATTTTCAGTACTTACATTGGATGCAGAAGAAAATGGAAAATACTTTGGAAATATTCATTGAAAAGATAAATAAATTATACTGCTTTTCAAAAAGAAAATATAAGTAGAACTTGCTGAAAAAACACTGACAACTGAACAACTTATTACTTGGTGAGGACGAATTCTGTAAAGGCCCAGCCTCTGTGAGACACATCAATCATAGTGTTTCTGAAGGTTTCTTCATAATTTTTAGTGGACTTTGTGGAAATTCTGACAGGGGAAATCACTCATCTGGCGGCTGATTATGGACCAGAATAGTCATCAGGTTTACTGTAGGAAACAAACTCTGTCATACAAGATGGGAGACAAGAGATAGTGGTATTGTTGCTGGACTAGTAACCCAGGGACCCAGGCTAATGCCTCTGAGGACATGGGTTCAAATCTCACCATGGCAGCTGGTGGAATTTAACTGTAATAAATCTGGAATATAAAGCTAGTCTCAGCGATGGTGACCATGAAACCATCCTCAATTGTTTTTTTTAAAAAAAGCCCATCTGGTTCACTTATGCCCCGTTAGGGAAGGAAACTTGGTCATCCTTACCTGGCCTGCATGCGACTCCAGATCCACAGCAATGTGGTTGACTCCTAATTCCCCTTTGAAATGGCCTAGCAAGCCATTCAGTTCAAGGGCAATTAGGGATGAGAAGCAAATGCTGGCCTTGCCACTGACACCCACATCCCATGAACGAATGCAAACATAAGAATTAGGAACAGGAATAGGCCATTTGACCACTCGAGCCTGGTCCCCCATTCAATGAGATCATGGCTGATCTGATTGTGGCCTCAATGCCATTCTCCTGTCTACAATTTATCTAATTCTGGCTTTAAAATATTCAATGACACTACCTCTACCAATCACTGGGGAAGAGAGCTCCACAGACTCACAACCCTTGGGAGAGAAAACAAATTGTCATCTCCATCTCAAATGGAGACTCCTTATTTTTAAACAATGCCTTACAGTGCTGGTCTATCCCACAAGGAGAAACATCCTCTCAGTGTTCATCCTGTCAAGTGTTTTATATTCATTCACGGGATGTGGGCTTCACTGGCTGGGCCAGCATTTAATGCCCATCCCTAGTTGCCCTTGAGAAGGTGGTGGTGAGCTGCCTTCTTGAACCACTGCAGTCCATGTGGTATAGGTACACCCATCATGCTGTCAGGGATGGGAGTTCCAGGATTTTGACTCAGCGACAGTGAAGGAACAGTGATATATTTCCAAGTCAGGATGGTGAGTGACTTGGAGGGGAACTTCCAAGTGGTGGTGTTCGGATCTATCTGCTGCCCTTGTCCTTCTAGATGGTAGAGGTCGTGGGTTTGGAAGGTGCTGTCGACGGAGCCTTGGTGAATTCCTGCAGTCCATCCTATAAATGGTATGCACTGCTGCTACTGTGTGTCGGTGGTGGAGGGAGTGAATGTTTGCGGATGTGGTGTCAATCAAGTGGCTGTTTTGTCCTGGACAGTGTCCAGCTTCTTGAGTGTTGTGGGAGCAGCACTCATCAAGGCAAGTGGGGAGTATTCCACCACACCCCTGACTTGTGCCTTGTAGATGGAGGACAGGCTTTGGGGAGTCAGGAGGTGAGTTACTCATCACATGATTCCTAGCCTCTGACCTGCTCTTGTAGCCACAGTATTTATATGGCTAGTCCAGTGCAGTTTCTGGTCAATGGTAACCCCCAGGATGTTGACAGTGGGGGATTCAGTGACGGTAACGCCATTAAACATCAAGGAACAATGGTTATTCTCTCTTGTTTTAGATGGTCATTGTGTGGTGCGAATGTTACTTGCCCCTTGTCAGCCTAAGACTGGATATTGTCCAGGTCTTGCTGCATTTGGACATGGACTGCTTCAGTATCTGAGGGGTCATGAATGGTGCTGAACATTGTGCAATCATCAGAGAACATATCCATCTCTGACCTTATGATGGAAGGAAGGTCATTGATGAAGCAGATGAAGATAGTTGGCCTAGGACACTACTCTGAAGAACTCCTGCAGTGATGTTCTGGAGCTGAGGTGACTGACCTCCAATAAACACAACAAGCTTCCTCTGTGCTAGGTATGACTCCAACCAATAGATAGTTTTCCCCTTGATTCCAATTGACCCTAGTTTTGCAAGAGCTCGTTGTTGCCACACTCAGTCAAATGCTGCCTTGATGTCAAGAGCAGTCACTCTCATCTCACCTTGGGAGTTCAGCTCTTTCGTCCATGTTTGAACCAAGGCTGTAATGAGGTCAGGAGCTGAGTGGCCCTGGTGGAACCCAAACTGGGCATCAGTGAGCAGGTTATTGCTAAGCAAGTGCCACTTGATAGCGCTGTTGATGACTCCTTCCATTACTTTATTGATGATCGAGTGTAGACTGAAGGGTCAGTAATGGTGGGTAAGTGTTCTTCTCCAGTGTTTTCTCCAGTTTAAAATAGATTAAGCTAAGGAAAGGTAAAAGTTCTAGTTTTTATTTAAAGTACGTAAATAATTTAACTTTTTTTTACTGCATTTAACTTAAAGTCAGGGTTATTTTTCAACTAGAGGCATGTTCGGGTAGCTCAGTCCCATGGTACGTACCTCCTGCAACACATGGGGAGTTCTAGATGCTCCTTGCACTCTGACCGACCACGTGTGCAGGAAGTACCACCAGCTGCAGCTACTTGAGCTCCGTGTTTTGAAGCTTAAAACAGGACCTCAAAAGTAGTAATCTCTGGATTATTTCCGGTGCCATGTGCTAGTGAGTATAGAAATAGGAGGTTAGTCCAGATGAAAGTGTGGCTGGAGAGATGGTGCAGGAGGGAGGGCGTTAGATTTCTGGGACATTGGGACCTTTTCTGGGGGCAGTGGGACCTGTACAAGGCGGACAGGTTGCACCTGAACCGGAAAGGGACCAACATCCTTGCGGGAAGGTTATCTAGTGCTGTTGAGGAGAGTTTAAACTAACTTGGCAGGGGTTTGGGATCCTGATAGGAGGCTCAGCAGGGGGAGATACACAGCCAAAATTTGAAGAGACAGCAAATGAATCTGGAAGGCATAGAAATTATAGGCCTGTTAAGACACAAGGGAGTTTGGCAGGATTGAATGATATTTATTTTAATGCTAGGAGTCTGGCGAATAAGGCAGATGAGTTGAGGGCACAAATTAACACATGGAAGTATGATGTCATTGCTGTCACAGAGACATGGTTGAGAGAGGGGCAAGATAGGCAGCTCAATATTCCAGGATATAGGGTCTTCAGGCGAGACAGGGAAGGAGGTAAAAGAGGAGGGAGTATTGCAATATTGGCCAAGGAATCAATTACAGCTGTAAGGAGGGGTGACATCTTAGAAGGCTCCTCAAATGAAGCCATATGGGTAGAACTTAAAAACAAAAAAAGAGAAATCACATCATAAAGGCCCCCAAACGAGCAGAGAGAAATAAAAGAGCAAATATGTAAGCAAATTTCAGAGAAGTGTAAAAACAATAGGGTAGTGATAGTGGGGGATTTCAATGTCCCCAACATTAACTGGGTTAGTCATAGTGTGATAGGTTTAGAGGGAGCGGAATTCTTAAAACGCAACCAGGAGAGCTTTTTAAGCCAGTAGGTGGAATGTCCTACAAGAGAGGGGGCAGTCCTGGACTTAATTTTAGGGAATGAAGCTGGGCAAGTGGCAGAGGCATCAGTGGGGGGACATTTTGCAGTGAGTGATCATAACTCCGTTAGATTCAAGGTTGTCATGGAAAAGGACAAGAATGGGCCTGAAATCAGAGTTCTAAATTGGGGGAAGGCCAATTTTAATAAGATCAGATATGATTTGGCCAGAGTGGATTTGGAGCAGCTACTTTTAGGTAAATCTGCGTCAGAGCAGTGGGACTCATTCAAGAAGGAAATAGGGAGAGTACAGGGCCAAAATATTCCAGTAAAGGTAAAAAGTGGGACCAACAAATCCAGGGAACCCTGGATGTTGAGGGATATAGAGGATTGGATAAAGAGAAAAAGAGATGCTTATGGCAGATACCGAGGGCTCAAAACAGCCGAAGCCCTAGAGGAGTACAGTAGGGGGATCATGAAAAGGAAATTGGGAGAGTAAAAAGGGGGCCTGAAAAAACATTGCCAGGTAAAATAAAAGAAAATCCAAAGTTATTTTACAAGTACATTAAGAGTAAGAGGATAACTAGGGAAAGAGTAGGACCCATTAAGGACCATAGTGGTAATTTGTGTGCAGAGCTGGAAGACTTAGGTAGGGTTCTAAATTAATGCTTTGTGTTGGTGTTCACAAGTGAGAGGGATGAGTGGGTATGAAAATCAGGCAGAAGGGAGGAGGTTCTAAGTGGTCTGGCAGGCTTAAAAGTAGATGAATCTCCAGGCCCGGATGAAATGTATCCCAGCTGTTGACTGAGGCAAGGGGGGAGATAGCAGGGGCGCTGGCAATAATTTTCAATACATCTCTGGCTACAGGAGAGGTGCCAGAGGACTGGAGGACAGCCAATGTGGTACCGTTAATCAAGAAGGGAGGAAGGGTTAAACCAGTCAGTCTAACCTCAGTGGTGGGGAAACAATTGGAAGCAATTCTGAGGGACAGAATTAATTTACACTTGGCGAGGCAGGGATTAGTCAAGAACAGGCAGCATGGTTTTGATAAGGGGAGGTCATGTCTGACCAATCTGATTGAATTTTCCGAAGAGGTAACCAGGTTATAGATGAGGGGGGAGATAGCAGGGGCATTCGACATAGTCTACTTGGACTTCAGCAAGGCTTTGATAAGGTCCCACAGGGGAGACTGATAACAAAGGTAAGAGCCTATGGGATCCAAGGCAATTTGGCAAATTGAATCCAGAATTGGCTGAGTGGCAGGAAGCAGAGGGTGATGGTTGAGGAGTGTTTTTGTGACTGGATGCTTGTGTTGGGTCCCTTGCTGTTTGTGGTATATATAAATGATTTAGAGTTGAATGTAGGATGGTTGATCGGTAAGTTCCCGGATGACACGAAAATTGGTGGGGTGGTAACTAGTGAGGCGGACAGCCTTAGATTACAGGAGGGTATAGATGGGCTGGTCAGATGGGCTGATCGGTGGCAAATGGAATTTAATCCGGATGAGTGTGAGGTGATGCACTTGGGCAGGACAAACAAGGCACAGGAATACACAATGAATGGTAGGATCATGGGAAGTATCACGGATCAGAGGGACCTTGGTGTGCATGTCCACCGGTCCCTTAAGATAGCGGGACAGGTAGATAAAGTGGTTAAGAAGGCATATGTGATACTTGCCTTTATTAGCCGAGGCATAGAATATAAGAGCAGAGAGGTTATAAGCTGGAACTGAATAAAATGCTGGTTAGGCCACAGCTAGAGTAATGCTTGCAGTTCTGGAAACCCCATTATAGGGAGGATGTGATTACACTAGAGAGAGTGCAGAGGAGATTTACCAGGATTTTGCCTGGGCTGGAGAGTTTTAGTTATGAAAAGAGATTGGATGGACTGGGATTATTTTCCCTGGAGCAGAGGAGATTGAGGGGGGACATGACTGAGGTGTATAAAATTATGAGGGACATAGATAGGGTAGGCAGGAAGGAACTTTTCCCTTGGTAGAGGGATCTATAACCAGGGGGCACAGATTTAAGGTAAGGGGCAGGATGTTTAGAGGGGATGTGAGGAAAAATGTTTTCACCCAGAGGGTGGTGGGAACCTGGAACTCACTGCCTGAGGCAGAAACCCTCATTACATGTAATAAGTATTTAGATGTGCACTTGAGATGCCATGGCATACAAGGCCTAGTGCTGGAAAATGGGATTAGAATAGTTAGGTACTTGTTTGACTGGCACAGGCACAATGGGCTGAAGGGCCTTTTTCTGTGCTGTAGACCTCTCTGACTCTATGACTCTGTAATTGGTCGGGTTGTATTTGTCCTGCTTTTTGTGTATAGGACATACCTGGGCAATTTTCCACATAGCCGGGTTGATGTCAGTGTTGTAGCTGTACTGGAACAGCCTGGCTAGGGGGCGTGGCAAGTTCTGGAGTATTCAGTACAATTACTGGAATATTCACAGTCCATAGACTTTGCAGTATCCAGTGCCTTCACACATTTCTTGATATCACGTAGAGTGAATCAAATTCTGGAGAGAGTGAGTGGTGATGTCCCTTGAGCTGGCAGTGAGTGAGATGGTAGTGAATGTGTTATGGACTTGTGAGTGTGGGAGTTTAGAGTGAGGAGATTGTTGCCTTAACAAAAACAGAATTACCTGGAAAAACTCAGCAGGTCCGGCAGCATCGGCAGAGAAGAAAAGAGTTGACGTTTCGAGTCCTCATGACCCTTTAGCAGAACAGATTGTTGCCTTAACCTGGCAGCAGAGATGAGATTATTCATCCTCATTCTGCACTGGATGATGAACATCATGCAGCATTGGCACTGACTGCCACTGCCACCACCTCCCAAGCCAGAGTGGTGACACTGACGGGCCTCCAATGGTGTCCAGAAGGCATCCTAGGGATGCGCCACTGAATCTGGGGGGGCTGCAATCTTCTTGCCTTGCAGGCCATTTCTTCTGTGCAGCAGCCCTGAGCTAGAAGAACTGAGACGTGTCTGCATGGCTGCACTTTAACATGACTCCCGGCGTGAGGAAGTAGCGGGATGATGGTGTGGTGGGCAAATCGGCCGCCGCCTGCCAGTGAAATGGCTTATTTCCCAGGAATGTGTGATTTATGAGGTGGGATTGGAACAGTACAGCGTAAAACCTACCATTGAGGCCAAAGGGTAAAACGCTCTTTATCCCCGCCCGTTACCTCACTTAGTGCAAATCTGGGACTATTCCGCCCTATGTTTTTGTATGTCTAGCTATCTTTCTCTCGTTCTTTAATTTCTCCCTCCTTATTATTCTTATAGTTACTCTTTGCTTTTTTTTTATATATTCTGTCTGACCTTCTGACCTGCCACTAATCTTCACGGAATTGCTTTTTCTTTCAATTTTGTAGTGGCCAGGATTTTCTGACCCCATCATGGTGGGAGCTGCCATGGGAGATTCAGTGGCCCAACCAAAAGTCCATTGACTTTCGGCAGGACTAGGCGATCTCAGCAACATGCAGGGTTGGAAAATCTGGCCCATTATTTTTAACTTCCTCATGTAGCCATGGCTGTTGCATGTTGCGTCCCTCCCCTAGAGTCTTTCTTTCTCACTGGACTGTTTCTTTGTTGAGTGTTATGAAATATCTCCTCAAATGTCTGCCATTGCATCTCTACCGACCAACATATTAACATAATTTCCCAGTTTATTTAGCCAGCTCTGTCTTCAAACTATAATTGCCCTTACCTAAGTTTAAAAACCAGCCTTAGACTCACTCTTCTTTCCCTCAAATTGAACGCTAAGTTTAATCATGCTATGATCATTGCTACCTAGGGGCTCCTTTACTATGAGTTTATTATTCAATCATGTTCTGTTGCACATTGCCAGATCTAGAACAGCCCGCTCTCTGATTGGCTGTAGAATGTGCTTGTTATGACATGGCAGATGATATGTGCCAGGCATATCAAATCCACAAGGGAAACTTGATCATGGGGGTCACAATGTTTTGCAATTTGTATTTTTTTTCACAATGCATGCTCTGAATTCAGAAATAATAAGACTACTACCACTTCAGAGGTTTTTAGAAAACTAAATTGAAAATTTATTAACATAAGAAAAGGTTTCAAGCACATACATTGGTATACAAATCACTACTATAAAAACTCCTAACTCCACCCACCCCATTAAGGCAACAATAAAAACAATTAGATTTAAACAGACCCAGGCAAAGCCACATAATACCCTGAATAGTCAAATTCAAAGTGAATTTTGTCAGCTTCGGTTCCTGTAGACAGAAACTTGATGCACAGAGGCTGGAAGCTTTTCACACTTGTTAGCTCTTAGAACACCTTCTCCCTGACACATAGCCTCATCTCCTTTACATATGTTTCTCCCTTTTTAAAGCAAACTCCATTGTTCTGATATGTCTTTGGAACTTCACCTTTCTCATAATATAAATCTTTTCATAGTGCACATTTTATCAGTAACCTTTGGGAAAAATAAATACACTGTTTGGCTTAACTTCTTCTGGCTAGGTGTAACATCCTACCAGGTCCTTGAAATTCAAACTACCCTAACTTAACTACAAATGCAAATTCTTCCTCACACCTCACGTTCCAAAGCTTCAGCCAAGTTTACGTATTTAGCATTACAAACCTAAGTGCTTTTTGAATATCAAAAACCTCCAGACCAGCTGTCACCAATTCAATTAAATACCACACACGCAGACACACACAGAGAAACTGTCCAAACCCCAATATTAACCCAATTTACAATAAATCACATTACTATTATGAAAATTATTATACTTTCATTCAGCAATGCTCGAAGAAACCATCTTGAAAACACTCTCTTCTTCCAGGAAACTAATTCACCAGTCTATATGTAGATTAAAATCACCCATGATTATCTCCACACCATTGTCACAAGCCCCCAATATTTCTTCCTGTATGCCCCGTCCTACAGCTTGGTTACTGTTAGGAGGCTGGTAAACTACTCCCACAAGCGACTTCCTAACTTTCCTATTCCTTACCTTTATCCAAACTGATAGAGGTGGGATAAAGAATAGCTTTTCATACTGTAATGTCCCAATCCTGATGCATTAATCATGCATTCCTGGGAAACATGCCGTTTTGATGGTGGCCACCCTCTGATCCACCACTACGCAGTCACCTCGCTGCTTCAACATGCCGAGCGCCATCCTTAAAGTGTAGCCGCGTGCGCACCTCTCAGTGCTTCTAGCTCAGGACTGCCGCACAGAAGACATGGCCCCGAAAGGCAAGAGGACTGCAAACCCTGATTTAGTGGCACATCCCTTGAGTGCCTTTTAGACATTGTGGAGGCCCTGGGTGATGTCCTGTACCCCCCGCTCTGGCCACAGTAGGGGCAGCAACATCACCAATCCAGCATGGGAGGCAGTGGCAGCAGTGGTCAGTGCCAAAGCCCTGCAAAAGAGGCAAGCCACCTGAAAGAGTGCCGAAAGAGGATGAATGATCTCCTCTGCTCAGCCAGGGTAGGTCTTCTTATCACTCTCAACTCACACACTCACAAACCCATCACGCATCCACAGGGACCTCACTCACTGCCAGTTCAAGGGACATCACCATTCACTCTCTCACACTCACCTTCAGTGTCCTCATCCCAACCATGGGACCACTCACCACCCACACAGGCCAGGCATACTTATCATCTGGCCTGGCATGAGCCCTACTTATACTCTCTCCATCTCTATACCCAAAGGAAAAGCTGGCACACAACAAGAGGGAGAGGTCGCAGACTGGTGGAGGAATGCCTGAAATCAAGGTCCTCATGGACTTTGAAAACAGAGCCATCCAACTGGTCGGTGAGGATCTGGGCTGTCCCTGTGCTGACGGTGAGGTCAGCGATGCTCTACCTAGTGAGGATCCAGCAGTGCAACATCCATCAGACAGCCGTGTTGTGAGTGATGTGCCCTGTTTCACAGGCCACTGACATACACTAATTATCTCTCCTTGCTTTCACAGGCACATCTGAGAAGCACCAACAGAGCCCATGATCCAGGGCCTCCAATCAAGCCTCAAAGACACATCGGAAGAAGAATCTGATGACACCCTAATTGAAGACCCATCACAGCGCTCACCCACACCCTCCACCAGCGCAGAGACACACACCTCAGTGGGACCTGGTTCTACAGTAGCCTTGGGATCACAATCTGGTGAACGCATCACACTGTCTGATCCACAGCAGGCAGAGGCAGGGGTCTCCCTGGTTTCCGGCACTCGGGGTACTGCTGGAGGCCAGAAACCTGCTGAGTCTGAGTCAGATGACGAGCTTCTATACTTGGTCATGTCACAGTTGCTGGAGCTGCAAAGGCAAGCTTGGGAACATCAGGAAGGGATGGCTGCTGCACTCCTCAGATTGCAAGACGTAATGGAGGAGCCCTTTTGCCTTCAGGCTGAGGTGATGGCGTGGGCATGCCAATGCACCAAGGTCAACACTGGTAGGATGGCAGCCGCCATGGAGACCTTGGTCCAGAAAATCGGTCCTGCACTGCTGCGCAGGCTCAGCTCCATTGCTGTCGCAATAATTGGCCTCCAAAATGTCAATATAAGAGGGGTGCGGGCAGCTATCTCTCACTCCAGCTTCCTCTTCTCCTGAATGAGACAGCCTGGGGCCCTCAGGCACTGACAGGGAGAAAGCTCAGCAGGTACACACCCGGGGGCCATCCGCCCAGGTGACTCAGGTTTCGCTGGTCGGCTCTTCGGTGGTCAGCCCTAGCTAGACCGAGGGTCACTCAGTTCTCAAAGGCAATTAGGGATGGTTCAGCTGGTAATGCCCTCACCCCTCAATCAGGAGGTAGGGGTTTGAAGCCCAGTTCCAGAGGCTTGAATACAAAATCTAGGCCGACACTTTACCTGCAGTGTTGGAGGTGCCATCTTTCAGATGAAATGTTAAACTGAGGCTTCGTCTAGCTTTTGGGTGACAACCTGCTGGACGTCGATACCTCTGCTGCAAGGACACCTTGCAAGCGAGATCTGAAAATGGCGGACAACTGGGAGGCAGTCGCTGACGGCCGTGACCTCTGGACGCTGACTCTGCGGAGGGGCATGGGAAGAGGCAAACAGAAACAGAGAGCTCAGCTGGCCATGAAGAGGGCCCAGAGGAAATAGAAAACCAGTAAATTGTGTACCTTTTCATCACACTGTCTTCCTCCGCAGCAAATGCAGCAGAGACTGCCATGTCACAGTGGGACTCGGGAGATATAGCAGGTGGCATTTAACACAGGTGAAGGCAAAATACTGCAGATGCTGGAAATCTGAAACAAAAACAGGAAATGCTGGAAAAACTCAGCAGGTCTGACAGCATCTGTGGAGACAAAGACAGAGTTAACGTTTCGAGTCCGTATGACTCATCTTGATGTTTAACACAGAGATGGCTATGGTGCAAACCATTGTCTTATAAGATGGAAATCTGACAGCAAAACTCTGCCCTCTCAGGTAGATCCAAGTGATCCCATTACACTATTTCAATGAAGAGCATGGGGAGATTTTCACATTGCCTTGGCCAATAACGATCCCTTAACCAACATCACTAACAAAAAAACTATCACACTGCTCTTTGTGGGAGCTTGCTGTGCGTAAATTGGCTGCTGAATTTCCTACATGACAACAGTAACTACACTTCAAAAGGTACTTCATTGGCAGTAAAGTGCTTTGAGGCATCCTGAGGTTGTGAAAGGTGCTACAGAAATGCAAATATCTCCTTCCAATTGATCAAGAGGCCGAACGAGAAAAATAATTTAGCTCCATGAGTTAGAAGTTTGCCCTGGGAGCATTCAGGGGGTTCCTGGAAGATCCCAGAAAATTCAAAATGCGGCGCAAAGGAATATTTTGAGAGAATTCCTCTTCCCCATACAGCCACAAAGCACTGATTAATACCCAAAGCTGCAGCATTGACAAAATGAAGCTAAAGTTTCGTAAAAATCATTGTTTGCTAAAGAAGGAAAAACGAGGAAAAGGCTGATATTGGTTTACTGACCAGGGCGTCAATGGTGGAGTTAGCAGAGTGATAGTTTGTGCTCAATTTGCCTGCCGTGTATTGGGGCTGCTGCTTAGTTTGTCAGGGTGCATTTTTAGGCAGACCTGGTGCCTGCCTTTAGCAAGGCTGCTGCCATTTTTGGGAAATCCGTTCAGAAGATGCACCTTGCAATCTCCGACAACTTTCTCAGAGCAGGCAGCGACCTCGCCAGCCATTCTTAAGCAGACGGGTCAGTTTTCTTAGTCTAACATAACATGGAACCAAAAGGGGCAACAGTGTGGGCCTCTGCCAGCAGTGTGAGCTCTCTACCCTCCCATTAACCCATCCCCGGCATCCCCCCTTGCTCCCCCACCACTTCTTCCCATCGCGCCCCAGTTCTGTGGAAGAGTCATGAGGACTCGAAACGTCAACTCTTTTCTTCTCCGCCGATGCTGCCAGACCTGCTGAGTTTTCCCAGGTAATTCTGTTTTTGTTTCACAAATGCAGGTTGTTTTCCGTTGTTGTTTCTCTGCTTATCAGGTACGAATGGACAAACTTGTGCCGTATGCCTCCCAGAGCAAAGCTGTTCATTTCTCCTGCGCTCATGCCTGTGTGAGCACACTCGATTTCTTATCCACCAAGCCTAACAAAGAACGAAGATGTAGATTGTGGAACAGTGATCAGCAAAGAGCCAAGTTTAAATGTCGTAAGGTAATGGAGTATCTCTAGCTGTGAAGATTCAACAGGTCCTGCAATTACTTGCTTTCTAGCTTTAATAGCCTATTTGTAAAGACCCACCGCGTGTGTATGTACTGGTCAAACAGGAGTGGGGAGCTGCTGTTGCTGATGAGCTTCTCTGTAGCTCCTTCATTCAATGCATAAAAACACACTTTAAAATAGTTCTGTCACGTGGGGCTGAATTTTTAGGGCCTGGATTTTCTGGCCCGGTTGTGGTGAGACCCGCCATGGGAGACTCGGTGGCCCAGCCAATAGCGCATTGACTTTCCTTGGGACCAGACCGATCCTGGCAGTAGGTGGGGCTGAAAAACCCCACCCTCGGTCTCAATGGGGGTAACCATGAAGACAGGCGGGTGCATAATTTTGCCCCTCTAGATGGCATTCCATTTCCCCAACTCCTGGAACAGTTCCTACAGATTGGAGAGTAGCTAATGTAACCCCACTATTTAAAATGGGATGAAGGGAGAAAACAGGGAATTATAGACCAGTCAGCCTGACGTCGGTAGTGAGGAAAATTCTAGAGCCCATTATAAAAGATTTAATAGCTGAGCACTTGGAAAACAGTGGCAGAATCAGCATGGATTTACGAAAGGGAAATCATGCTTGACAAATCTACAGGAATTTTCCGAGGATGTAACTAGTAGGGTTGATGAGGGGGAGCCAGTGGATGTGGTTTATTTGGACTTTCATAAGACTTTCGACAAAGTCTCACATAAGAGATTGGCGTGTAAAATTAAAGTGCAAGGGATTGGGGGTAGCGTATTGAGATGGATAGAAAACTGGTTGGCAGACAAGAAACAAAGATTAGGAATAAACGGATCTTTTTCCAAATGGCAGTACGTGACTAATGGGGTACCGCAGGGATCAGTGCTGGGACCCCAGCTATTCCCAATATATATGAATGATTTAGATGAGGGAACTAAATGTAATATCTCCAAATTTGCAGATGACACAAAGCTGGGTGGGAGGTTGAGCTGTGAGGAGGATGCAGAGATGCTTCAGTGTGATTTGGACAAGCTGAGTGAGTGGGCAAATGCATGGCAGATGCAGTATAATGTGGATAAATGTGAGTTTACCCACTTTGTTAGCAAAAACAGGAAGACAGATTATTACCTGAATGGCTATAAATTGAGAGGGGAATGTGCAACGAGACCTGGGTGTCCTCGTACACCAGTTGCTGAAGGTAAGCATGCAGGTGTAGCAGGCGGTAGAGAAGGCAAATGGTATGTTGACCTTCATAGCGAGAGGATTCGAGTACAGGAACAGGGATGTCTTGCTGCAATTGTACAGGGCCTTGGTGAGACCACACCTGGAATATTGTGTGCAGCTTTGTTCTCCTTATCTGAAGAAGGATGTACTTGCTATAGAGGGAGTGCAGCGAAGGTTTACCAGACTGATTCCTGGGATGGCGGGACTGACATATGAGGAGAGATTGAGCCGGTTAGGATTATATTCGCTGGAGTTCAGAAGAATGAGGGGGGTTCTCATAGAAACCTATAAAATTCTAACAGAACTAGACATGGTAGATGCAGGAAGGATGTTCCCAATGGTGGGGGAGTCCAGAACTAGGGGCCACAGTCTGAGGATATGGGTAGACCATTTAGGACTGAGATGAGGAGAAATTTCTTCACCCAGAGAGTGGTGAGCCTGTGGAATTCGCTACCACAGAAAGTAGTTGAGGCCAAAACATTGTATGTTTTCAAGAAGGAGTTAGATATAGCTCTTGGGGTGAAAGGGATCAAAGGATATGGGGAGAAAGCAGGAGCAGGCTATTGAGTTGGATGATCAGCCATGATCATAATGAATGGCGGAGCAGGCTTGAAGGGCCAAATGGCCTACTCCTGCTCCTAGTTTCTATGTTTCTATGCTAAAATTTGCTTCTGTAAATGGTCAATAAATGGTCACTCATTTTCAACAGCATGGTTTCCAGCTCTCTTTTTTTTATTCTTTCATGGGAAGTGGGCTTCGCTGGCTGGGCCAGCATTTATTGCCCATCACTAGTTGACCTTGAGAAGGTGGTGGTGGGCTGCCTTCTTGAACCACTGCATTCCATGTGGTGTAGGTACACCCACATTGCAGTTAGGGAGGGGGTTCCAGGATCTTGGACCCAGCAACAGTGAAGCAATGGCAAGATATTTCCAAGTCGGGATGGTGAGTGACTTGGAGGGGAAGTTGCAGGTGGCATTCCCATGTGTCTTCTATATTGTCCTGTTGTGGGAGTTGCAAAACCCACATAACATCCTGCCAGTTTCTGTCTATTCACCCTATCCAATTCGAATAAGGAATGAATGTGATAATGGTCTAGGCCTGCCAAAATGTATATTTGGAGGCAGCGAGAGGTGGGCGGGGTAGTGTGGGCTGACCTCGCTAATAGGTTCATGCCCGTTTTGGGCAGAAGTCAAAATTTTCATCCCCCCTACCCCCCACCCCACCCACACCCCCCACCCCCCCCCAACACCCTCCCAAACCCCCCACCCCCACCCTGCCCTGCCCTGCCCACCAAATAAATTCACGTTAGTCCATTTGAACAAAGGCTATTTACCTTTTTAAAACCTGGACTGCAATTAAAGTTTGTGAGGAAGTCCTAAGACAGGGTAAAATGTAGCTTTATTTTTCTTTAAAGGCTGGGGGTTCAGAGTTTGATTACTCACCAGTGTGTGTTGATCATAATGGCTGGAGTTGTGTTCTGTTTTGATTAGGATTGTGATTAGGATGGATTTGAGGTGCCAGGGCTGGTGGCGTCTCACATTCCCCTCCCCCCACCGCACAGCAGATTATTGGGCTTCCCGACCGGTCTCCATCAAAGGGAAAGCCTCTCGCTTAATGTCTGAGCTTGTTGAGGAACTTATTAAGCAAATAACATTATTCTTCTTGCCCCAGCCAAAACAAACGTGATTGTACATGTGACTAGTCGACAGCGCTTTTGCCTTGTGTGTCTCTATTTTTGGAAGTCAGGGAAGCAATCTCCAGGTGGCACTTTCTAAGTAGAATGTCGAAGCACAAAAATGGCATGATTAAACAGCTTCATTTTTTATACCTTCTACATCCTGCTTGACAGCCATGAGAATCAAATGAAGGTGAAAAATCAGACACAGTCTCTCACGGCGAGAGATATTTAATGACCTGACACTTGGGGGAGGATGGGAGGTAATGACTGTGAAGCTAATCGGCCACTTGAAGACTGCAGCGCCAATTTATAACAATAGCGACGTGCATTTATATAGCGCCCTTAAAACGTCCCCACCCCCAGTGCTTCAAAGGAGCTGTTATCAGGCACAAGCTGACACTGAAGCAGAGAAGGAGAAATTAAGACGGTTTACCACACGTTCGGTCAATGAGTTAGATATTAGGGCGCGTCTGAAAGGAGGAGAGAAAAGCGGCGAGATAACGAGATTTAGACCAGGATCTCCAGAGCTTAAGGCCTCAGCAGCTGAAGGCTCAATAGTGGAGCAGCGAAAATTCGAGATGTGCACGAGGACAGGATTAGAGGAGTGCGGAGACATTGGGGGGATGGAGTATGGCTGGAGATAGTGAGGCCATTGGCCGATTTGAACACAAGGATAAGAATTTTAAAATTGAGGAGAGGCAATGTTGTATTAAGTTAGCACTGCACCTAAGAAATCATTAGAAGGTGCACATTAGTTAATATTCTTCGATTTGACATACTTTCTTGTTATACTTTATAATGGGCAGTATTATCTATGTAGATGTTTTAGGAAAAAATAGAACTGCAGATTTAGAAGCAAAAATAAATCTTTCAGTTCTCCTACTGCCATAGCTCTTACAGAAGGGGAGCAGTTTCTCCCTGTCTACCCTGTCCTGATCCCAGAGTGCGGTGCCAGGCTCTCAGCTCTTGCTTGCTACGGGCATACCAAACGATGGTGCACCTTCAGGAAGGGTGTCATCCTCTTGCTGCACCAGCAGTGCAAGAAAGGGTCAAGAGCAATGTTTCCTATATGCAGCATATGTGCATCAATCTGGAAGTCTGCACGCAGGCCACACACAAGTTGGTTTGTAGTTGTTATGATTTTATTTAGCGTGTAATGTACCTTTAAGAATAATGCTTGTTAAGCAAGATCACATGATCTGTAGTAACCAGTAGGAGAGTAGCGCAGGCTACCTCAGGAGTCAGTGTAGAGATAGTGTTGGGAGTTGAAAGCACACGTGTAGTTGCTGCTGAGTATATTGTAAATAAACTTAAAGTTTCTACCCAAGAAGTGTCTGTAAATCAACTCTATCATTACTAGCACAATTCAGCCACCCTACAACAAACTGGCAATAAGGATAAAACAGGATTGCACAGAAGAAATCTAGCTAAAAAGAAATCCGCACTGTACCTTACCCAGTGATTGTAAGTAGCAAGCTCCGTTAGAATTGAAGAATTGATCCTTTTGAACCAGTCACAGACGATTGGTCTCATTCCATAGAATGCCTCACATTCTTTTTTCAAGCGAACGAGATTACGGGGAAAGAGAAGAGGTGAGTGATTCTCTTGTGTACTTGTGGGAGCAAAACCTACAGCTTGATTCGAAGTTTGATGGGAACTAGTGCCCCAGACTCGAAGAATTTCGATGAATTGGTGGACCTCGTGAAGGGTCACTTTCAACCCAATTCCTCAGTCACAATGCAGAGGCTCAGGTTTAATTCGTGAAGCAGGGCCCAGGGTGAGACCAATTGCATGCTACGTGGCAAATCTGAAACAGCTAATAGAACACTGTGCCTCTAAATGACATGCTCAAGGATCGTTGAGTGTGTGGTGTGAAAGAGGACTCTATTCAGAAAAAATTATTGTCTGAATTGAATCTGGATTTCAAGAAGGCGCTAGAGATAGCGTTGGCCATGGTAAGTGCAGTAAAAGATTCAAAAGCAACACAGGGTGCGCAAAATGGTGCCATCCTCCACATCGGAAAGGAAACCTCAACCGAAAGAGGAGCGAGAAAGTGAAAAGTAAAAAGTGGGAAACTTAAGTGACTGAGGTGAAGTGGCTAGCTGAAGAATAAAAAAAAATAACTTAGCAGCGAAATTGAAGAATAATTTTAATAGAGGTCGAAACAATCAGTCTTTTAGCGTTTGGCCATTTAAAAAAATTGAATGCTACTATTGTCGCGGAAATGGACTTTTAATGAGGCAGTGCAAGGAAAGATTCAGGCAGGCTTGTAAACAGAAGAAGAAGCCCAATGAATCTACAATGTAGAAGACTCTAAAACAACAAATTCAGACATTTACTCGTTGTTTAAGTAAAAGGCGGAAGCAGAGTAACTATCGATTATGGAAGCCAATCAGCAAAGTGACCCAGGATGGTGGTAGCAGATGAAGGGCCAAGGACTAGGCGAAATTGGTTAAAGGAGATTAAGTTAGAATTGGCTGAAATTTTCCAGTTGGGAGCAAGTGGGCTACAAGAGCTACTTAGAAAGCATGCTGCCAAGTTCAAGGACAAACTGGGGGAAATCCAGGGCCTGCAGGCCAAGATTCATGTGGATCAGGATGCAACCCCTGGCTTCATGAAGGCAAGGCTGGTACCATATCCCCTGCCAGAAAAAGTCCACATTGAGTTGAACAGACTAGAGAAACTGGGCAGTATATGACCTGTTCAGTTCTCAGAATGGGTGACCAAATGGAAGAATTGGTGCTGACATGTGATGCATCTCCTTACAGAGTGGGAGCACTGCCCTCTCATCAGAAGGGCCACGACACGGAACAGCCATTAGGTTACATATCAAGAACGCTCACCACAGTGGAAAAGGGATACTCGCAGGTAGAAAAAGAAGGCCTGTCCATCATCTTTGGTGTCAAGGATTTTCAACAGTACGTACACGGCCGCCATTTTACAGTCATGTCAGACCACAAAGCATTACTAGGATTGTTTAGTGAGGACAAAGCTATACCACCCATAGCCTCAGCAAGAATACAATGATGGGCTTTAATTCTGGCAGCATACAAATACACTTTCATACATAGGCCTGGCAATCAAATCACAAACACCGAGACCCTTAGTCGTTTGCCTTTACAAGTAAATGATGAGCACGTCCCAGTTCCACAGGAACCTGTTTTAATGTTAAATTTCTTAGACTCCTTGCTGGTATGTGCTCAATAGATCAGAGACTGGACAAGTCGGGACTCAGTCCTATCTCAGGCACGAGAACAAGTGCTACGTGGTTGGTCACAGGAGCCCGTATCTGACAAAATGAAACCGCACTTCAACACAAGACATGAAATAACCAGCCAGAATGGCATCTCATTCTGGGGAGCATGAGCAATAGTTCCTCCAAAGGGAAGGGAACCACTTTTAATTGAACTACACAGTGCCCATCCAGCAATTTCCCAAAAGAAGCCCAAAGTACCCATCTATCTATGGTAGCCTGAGATCGATAGTGAAATAATGAGTTTAGTAAAGCACTGTGTGCAATGTCAGCAACTGCAAAAGTTGCCCATGACAGCTCCATTGCACCCATGGGAGTGGCCAGGTAGACCCTGGGTGAGGTTGTACATTGACTACGTTTTTGACGATTTTGACCCAGCCACAATGAAGGAACGGCGATATAGTTCTCTGTCAGGATGGTGAGAGATTTGGAGGGGAACACTGTTGCCAGGTGGTGTTTCTGCTCATCATCGATACCCATTCAAAATGGTTAGACGTAAATGAGGTGAAGTCATTAACGTCAGCTGCTACAATTGAGAAACTACATCAGACTTTTGCCATCCACGGGCTACCAGAATTGGTCGGTTCCGATAACAGCATGGCATTTACGAGTGCTGAGTTTCAATGGTTTATCAGCCTCAATGGTATCACTCATACGAAAACTGCACCGTACCCCCCCTTCCTCAAATGGACTGGTCGAGATGGCGGTTCAGATGTTAAATGCAGGTATGAAAAAGCTACCTGGTGATTCATTGGCAACCAAGCTAGTACGTTTTCTTTTTCATTACAGGACTACATTTCATGCCACACCTGCAGAGCTATTGTTGAAACACTGTCTCAGGATGAGATTGAGCTTAAAATGCCAAATTTAAAAGGGAAGCTGGAAAGGAGTCAGGGAAGCCAGAAAACTAGACCCGACTGGCATAGTCCCGAGAGGAAATTTACCTTGGGAGAGCCGGTATATGTGAAGAACTTCACGGAAGGACCAAAGTGGTTACCGGATGAAATAAGTGCGGTGATTGGACCTCTATCTTACCACGTGAGATGGAAAGCTGGATCATCCATAAATATGTGGACCATTTAAAGGAAGAGAAAGACAAATTACCAAGATTTGGTTCCACCAATGATCATGGCTGGGTCTGTGTTTCCTGTTGAGGATACTCAGGACAAACATGTCTGATGTTCCTGTAAGAGTTTGAGGATGCAGAACTGCAAGTGCTCACTGAAGCACCTGATGTTCAGGCAACTTGGAAAAGGAGGTTCCTGACAAAGCATCTGAAGTTGTGGAGCTGCATGTTCCACACATACCAGGAAACCACCTGAAAGTCTGAACTTGTAAATTCCTTCCCCAGTGTAAATATAATGTTATCTTGAAAAATATCCTCTGGCGGGATGAGGTTTCCAAAAGCAAATAAACATAAAAACTTTAATATTTCATGAATAACACATCTCTGCTCATGTGACAGAGTCACATGAGCGGGGATATGTTTTATTACATTTTTATTTTCTTTATTTTTTTTTAATGTCTCTTCATCTCCCTGAGGTGGCTCCATGCCTCAGGGAGATTATGCAGCGCTCCACTTGTGCCAATGGGCGAAGTTCCCACTTGCACCCCCTCCTCCCCACCCACCTCTCCCCCCAGCACTGTCATTCATGTTTCACGCTGGGCAGGCCTTAATTAGCCCGCCAGCGTGAAATCGTGGTGCAGTGCCAATCGCGGGTGGTGGTTGGCTTCCTGACCATCCCCGCCCACCCCCACCAAGCCCGCCCGCCAAGGGCAAAATTCTCCGCATGGAGTTGGAGTTGAAAAGACACATATGGTTTTGTCTGGGTATGTTGTAAATAACTTAAAGTTTCCACCCAGAAGTGTCTGCAGATCAACTCTATCGTTGATGGCACGACTCAGACACCATACAACACGTTCCCTTTAAGTTACCATGCATGCACAGCCAATGCAAAATAATTTAAAGGGGCCACAGCCTTAATTAAATCACCCTCACACTTCAAAAACAAAACAGTGGGAATTTGTGGTGTGAAGGAGCTGCAGAAAGAGAAAGAGAGAGAGCGAGAGAGAGAGATGTTACAGGAGATGGTGGCACAGTGGTAATGTCACTAGATTAGTCATCCAGCAGGCCCAGTCTAATGCTGTGGCAACATAGGTTCAAATCTCACCATAGCAGCTGGTGGAATTTAAATTCAGTCAAGAATCAGAAATGGTGAGGATGCAAATGCCATCGATTGTTGTAAAAGCCCACCTGGTTCACCAATGTTATTTAGGGAAGGAAATCTACAAGGTGACTCCAGACCCACAGCAATGTGGCTGCCCTCCTACATGGCCCAGCAAGCCACTCCTTTTGAGGGAAATTAGGGATGGGCAACAAATTGCTGGCCTTGTGTGCAATGCCCACATCCCAAGAAATAAAAAGAATTGGGGGGGGGTGGGTGAGATAGAAGGGTAGAATGGAATAAAAGGATAATCTGTGAAGAAACTCCTGCACTGTGTTTCTAATCAATGACTCTCTCCTTGCCTTGGATGATCAGCACACTTCCTTCAGGGTGTGTAAGTGGGCATGGTCTCCACCAGCGCCAACCTGCTTTGTAGTGTACTTCTGCAAAAAAAGAAGGGAGTGTGTCAAGAAGAATCCTGTGAGGTTTTAGAGACTTTGCCTATCATGGTAGTTAGTTTAAAAACAAAAAAACTGCGGATGCTGGAAATCCAAAACAAAAACAAAAACAGAATTACCTGGAAAAACTCAGCAGGTCTGGCAGCATCGGCGGAGAAGAAAAGAGTTGACGTTTCGAGTCTTCATGACCCTTCGACAGAACTTGAGTTCGAGTCCAAGAAAGAATTGAAATATAAGCTGGTTTAAGGTGTGTGTGCGGGGGGCAGAGAGAGAGAGAGAGAGGTGGGGGGTGTGGTTGTGGTTGTAGGGACAAACAAGCAGTGATAGAAGCAGATCATCAAAAGGTGTCAACAACAATAGTACAAAAGAACACATAGGTGTTAAAGTTAAAGTTGGTGATATTATCTAAATGAATGTGCTAATTAAGAATGGATGGTAGGGCACTCAAGGTATAGCTCTAGCGGGGGTGGCGAGAGCATAAAAGATTTTTTCAAAATTTTTTAAAAAGTTAAAAAAAAAGGAAGGGGGAAACAGAAAGGGGGTGGGGATGGGGGAGGGAGCTCACGACCTAAAGTTGTTGAATTCAATATTCAGTCCGGAAGGCTGTAAAGTGCCTAGTCGGAAGATGAGGTGTTGTTCCTCCAGTTTGCATTGGGCTTCACTGGAACAATGCAGCAAGCCAAGGACAGACATGTGGGCAAGAGAGCAGGGTGGAGTGTTAAAATGGCAAGCGACAGGGAGGTTTGGGTCATTCTTGCGGACAAACCGCAGGTGTTCTGCAAAGCGGTCGCCCAGTTTACGTTTGGTCTCTCCAATGTAGAGGAGACCACATTGGGAGCAACGAATGCAGTAGACTAAGTTGGGGGAAATGCAAGTGAAATGCTGCTTCACTTGAAAGGAGTGTTTGGGCCCTTGGACGGTGAGGAGAGAGGAAGTGAAGGGGCAGGTGTTGCATCTTTTGCGTGGCCATGGGGTGGTGCCATAGGAGGGGGTTGAGGAGTAGGGGGTGATGGAGGAGTAGACCAGGGTGTCCCAGAGGGAGCGATCCCTACGGAATGCCGATAGGGGGGGTGAAGGGAAGATGTGTTTGGTAGTGGCATCATGCTGGAGTTGGCGGAAATGGCGGAGGATGATCCTTTGAATGCGGAGGCTGGTGGCGTGATAAGTGAGGACAAGGGGGACCCTATCATGTTTCTGGGAGGGAGGAGAAGGCGTGAGGACGGATGCGCGGGAGATGGGCCGGACACGGTTGAGGGCCCTGTCAACGAAGATGGGTGGAAAACCTCGGTTAAGGAAGAAGGAGGACATGTCAGAGGAACTGTTTTTGAAGGTAGCATCATCGGAACAGATGCGACGGAGGCGAAGGAACTGAGAGAATGGGATGGAGTCCTTACAGGAAGCGGGGTGTGAGGAGCTGTAGTCAAGATAGCTGTGGGAGTCGGTGGGTTTGTAATGGATATTGGTGGACAGTCTATCACCAGAGATTCAGACAGAGAGGTCAAGGAAGGGAAGGGAAGTGTCAGAGATGGACCACGTGAAAATGATGGAGGGGTGGAGATTGGAAGCAAAATTAATAAATTTTTCCAAGTCCCGACGAGAGCATGAAGCGGCACTGAAGTAATCATCGATGTACCGGAGAAAGAGTTGTGGAAGTGGGCCAGAGTAGGACTGGAACAAGGAATGTTCCACATACCCCATAAAGAGAAAGGCATAGCTGGGGCCCATGCGGGTACCCATAGCCACACCTTTTATTTGGAGGAAGTGAGAGGAGTTGAAGGAGAAATTGTTCAGCGTGAGAACAAGTTCAGCCAGACGGAGGAGAGTAGTGGTGGATGGGGATTGTTCGGGCCTCTGTTCGAGGAAGAAGCTAAGGGCCCTCAGACCATCCTGGCGGGGGATGGAGCTGTAGAGGGATTGGACGTCCATGGTGAAGAGGAAGCGGTTGAGGCCAGGGAACTGGAAATTGTTGATGTGACGTAAGGTGTCAGAGGAATCACGGATGTAGGTGGGAAGGGACTGGACAAGGGGAGAGAGAATGGAGTCAAGATAACGAGAAATGAGTTCTGTGGGGCAGGAGCAAGCTGAGATGATCGGTCTACCGGGGCAGTTCTCTTTGTGGATTTTGGGTAGGAGATAGAAGCGGGCCGTCCGTGGTTGAGCGACTATCAGGTTGGAAGCTGTGGGAGGGAGATCCCCAGAGGAGATGAGGTCAGTGGCAGTCCTGGAAACAATGGCTTGATGTTCAGTGGTGGGGTCATGGTCCAGGGAGAGGTAGGAGGAAGTGTCTGCGAGTTGACGCTCAGCCTCCGCGAGGTAGATGTCTGGCGCACTGACCTCTACCTCGCGGAGGCTAAGCGTCAACTCGCAGACACTTCCTCCTACCTCTCCCTGGACCATGACCCCACCACTGAACATCAAGCCATTGTTTCCTGGACTGTCACTGACCTCATCTCCTCTGGGGATCTCCCTCCCACAGCTTCCAGCCTGATAGTCGCCCAACCTCGGACGGCCCGCTTCTATCTCCTACCCAAAATCCACAAAGAGAACTGCCCCGGTAGATCGATCGTCTCAGCTTGCTCCTGCCCCACAGAACTCATTTCTCATTATCTTGACTCCATTCTCTCTCCCCTTGTCCAGTCCCTTCCCACCTACATCCGTGATTCCTCTGACACCTTACGTCACATCAACAATTTCCAGTTCCCTGGCCCCAACCGCTTCCTCTTCACCATGGACGTCCAATCCCTCTACACCTCCATCCCCCACCAGGATGGTCTGAGGGCCCTTAGCTTCTTCCTCGAACAGAGGCCCGAACAATCCCCATCCACCACTACTCTCCTCCGTCTGGCTGAACTTGTTCTCACACTGAACAATTTCTCCTTCAACTCCTCTCACTTCCTCCAAATAAAAGGTGTGGCTATGGGTACCCGCATGGGCCCCAGCTATGCCTGTCTCTTTATGGGGTATGTGGAACATTCCTTGTTCCAGTCCTACTCCGGCCCCCTTCCACAGCTCTTTCTCCGGTACATCGATGATTACTTCGGTGCCGCTTCATGCTCTTGTCGGGACTTGGAAAAATTTATTAATTTTGCTTCCAATCTCCACCCCGCCATCATTTTCACGTGGTCCATCTCTGACACTTCCCTTCCCTTCCTTGATCTCTCTGTCTCAATCTCTGGTGATAGACTGTCCACCAATATCCATTACAAACCCACCGACTCCCACAGCTACCTTGACTACAGCTCCTCACACCCTGCTTCCTGTAAGGACTCCATCCCATTCTCTCAGTTCCTTCGCCTCCGTCGCATCTGTTCCGATGATGCTACCTTCAAAAACAGTTCCTCTGACATGTCCTCCTTCTTCCTTAACCGAGGTTGTCCACCCACGGTCGTTGACAGGGCCCTCAACCGTGTCCGGCCCATCTCCCGCGCATCCGCCCTCACGCCTTCTCCTCCCTCCCAGAAACATGATAGGGTCCCCCTTGTCCTCACTTATCACGCCACCAGCCTCCACATTCAAAGGATCATCCTCCGCCATTTCCGCCAACTCCAGCATGATGCCACCACCAAACACATCTTCCCTTCACCCCCCCATCGGCATTCCGTGGGGATTGCTCCCTCCGGGACACCCTGGTCCACTCCTCCATCAGCCCCTACTCCTCAGCCCCCTCCTATGGCACCACCCATGCAAACGCAAAAGATGCAACACCTGCCCCTTCACTTCCTCTCTCCTCACCGTCCAAGGACCCAAACACTCCTTTCAAGTGAAGCAGCATTTCACTTGCATTTCCCCCAACTTAGTCTACTGCATTCGTTGCTCCCAATGTGGTCTCCTCTACATTGGAGAGACCAAACGTAAACTGGGCGACCGCTTTGCAGAACACCTGCGGTCTGTCCGCAAGAATGACCCAAACCTCCCTGTCGCTTGCCATTTTAACACTCCACCCTGCTCTCTTGCCCACATGTCTGTCCTTGGCTTGCTGCATTGTTCCAGTGAAGCCCAACGCAAACTGGAGGAACAACACCTCATCTTCCGACTAGGCACTTTACAGCCTTCTGGACTGAATATTGAATTCAACAACTTTAGGTCGTGAGCTCCCTCCCCCATCCCCATCCCCTTTCTGTTTCTCCTTCCCTTTTTTTTTATTTTAAATTTTTAAAAATTTTTTTTAAAAATCTTTTATGCTCTCCCCACCCCCACTAGAGCTATACCTTGAGTGCCCTACCATCCATTCTTAATTAGCACATTCGTTTAGATAATATCACCAACTTTAACTTTAACACCTATGTGTTCTTTTGTACTATTGTTGTTGACATCTTTTGATGATCTGCTTCTATCACTGCTTGTTTGTCCCTACAACCACACCCCCACTCCACTTCTCTCTATCTCTCTCTGTCCGCCCCCCGCAAACACACCTTAAACCAGCTTATATTTCAACTCTTTCTTGGACTCGAACTCAAGTTCTGTCGAAGGGTCATGAGGACTCGAAACGTCAACTCTTTTCTTCTCCGCCGATGCTGCCAGACCTGCTGAGTTTTTCCAGGTTATTCTGTTATGGTAGTCAGTTTGTCAGATATGAGTGTTGGAATAGCAATGAATGCGAGGAAGAGATGTGGTGCAGTGTTGACGGAAGGAAAGGAGAGTATTGTGAGTGAAAGCTCAAGCTGCTGGAGGTGTGAGCAGATATTAAAAGAGTAGCATATTTCCCTTAACAACTCCAGTGAGGTCAGTGAACTTCTTCCAGAATTGCAGCCAAATATTGTGTGCTAAACTCTTTTCATTGTTATGTTCTGTGAGCTCATCTGCTGCCTCTTGGGTTGATGCCTTTCCTCTTAGACAAGAAGAGGAAGCCACTCATCCTGTGCCCTCCCAGCACCACAGTCCCCAAGGCAACATCAGAGAACATTGGGTACCCTCTTATCACATTTTGCAGCCATCTTAGCATTGTTGAGAGTTCCATTCATTTAATAGTCAGAGTGCATCCCCCCTTTAAGAGATGCCAGCTGCTTTTAAGTAGCATCGG
Source organism: Carcharodon carcharias (assembly GCF_017639515.1). NCBI lineage: Eukaryota > Metazoa > Chordata > Chondrichthyes > Lamniformes > Lamnidae > Carcharodon > Carcharodon carcharias. Next base: position 178,960,055 of record NC_054472.1, on the reverse strand, counting down.
AGGTGCCTGACATCAAGCCCCTCAGCCCCCACTGAGAGGCCTGTGGTCTATGATGGCACATGTGGCCCTGGCTGCAACCAATTGAATTGAATGGGGAAATGCAAATGTAATATTCTGCCAGAGTCGTTATTGACAGTCAGTCATGGTGAGCATCCTGCCCACCCATTTCTTGGCACTGGTGAATTCTGTAGCCAAATATAAAGCACTGGTTCAGCCTCAGCCAAAATATTGCACCCAGTTCTGGGCAGCACACTTCAGGAAGAATATGAAGGCATCAGAGTGAATGCAGAAAAGATTCACGAGAATGGTTGCAGGGATGAGGAACTTCAGTTATGTAGGTAGATTGGAGAAGTTGGGGCTGTTTTCTTTGGAGAAAAGAAGGCTGAGAGGAGATTTGTCAGAGGTACTCAAAATCATGAGGGATCTGGACAGAGTAGATAGGGAGAAATTGTTCCCACTGATGGAAGAATTGAGGACCAGACGGCATTTAAGGTAATTAGCAAAAGAAGCAATGGTGACATGAGGAATATCCTTTTTTTACTCAATGAGTTAGGATCTGGAATGCACTGCCTGAGAGTGTGTTGGAGGCAGATTCAGTCATTGCATTCAAAAATAAACTGGATCATTACCTGAAAAGGAAATTTTTGCAGGCTTACAAGGGAAAGGCGAGGGGAGTGGCACCAGGTGAATTGCTCTTGCAGAGAGCCAGCACAAACATGACAGGCCAAATGGCCTCCTTCTGTTCTGTAACCATTCTATTAAACATGTGTAAAATAGAGCCAATTATTTGTTCATCGTGCAGGACCTTGGAAACTCAAACAGAGCAAATATATCCTGTGCCCTTGAAGTTGAGGAAAATGTTTATGAATTCTCCACTGGGCTGTGGCTGAATCCCAGGGAGAGGATAATAAGACAAACTCATTGCGTGATGTTCTTGCATTTTCTGCTCCATCAGAGATAGATGTGGCAAGATGTGAAATTGTCTGTTTTCGGGTCAAGCACCTCATGAAACTATTTCCTCGCACATTTGTCAAAATGCAGAAGCCACTCTGCTCTCTGTGTGTATTGGTGGATGTTATTGTCTCACATGGGGCGTTAACAGGTTTATAAAACTGGCTGGCGGAGAGTCAAACACAACCATTTATCCATTTAATTGCAAGTGGAGATGAAGCAGAAGCCTAGCACCTTCCAAACCCACGGCCGCTAGCACCTAGAAGGACATGGGTAGCAGATACATGGGAACACCACCGCCTGCAGGTTCCCCATCCAAGTCACTCAACATCCTGACTTGGAAGTAGAGCACCATTCCTTCACTGTCGCTGGGTCAAAATCCTGGAACTCCCTCCCTAACCCCACTGTGGGTGTACCTACACTACATGGGCTGCTGCAGTTCAAGAGGGCAGCTCAACACCACCTTCTCAAGGGCAACTAGTGATGGGCAATAAATGCTGGCTTTGCCTGCAACCACCTCACCCCATGAATGACTTAACAAAAACATTGTGACCTCAGTGAAAGCATATAGCAAACCAAGGGATTTGATATGGTAAATTTCATCTAGAGCAAAGTGCAACAGATGGAATAAAAATTAATGACTGGACATGAACACAATGCAAAACCTGCTTTCAATATTAAATGGACATGCACAAAATATTTTAAAGGAAGACTATGTTTAGATTGCACCTGTTATTACTGCAGGAGGCCCAGAGTGCTTTTAGAGCCATAAGACCCTAAGACCATAAGACATAGGAGCAGAAATTAGGCCATTCAGCCCATCAAGTCTGCTCCGCCATTCAATCATGGCTGATAAGTTTCTCAACCCCATTCTCCTGCCTTCTCCCCTTAACCTTTGATCCCCTTACCAATCAAGAACCTATCTATCTCGGTCTTAAATACACTCAATGGCCTGGCCTCCACAGCCTTCTGTGGCAATGAATTCCATAGATTCACCACTCTCTGGCTAAAGAGGTTTCTCCTCATCTCTGTTCTAAAAGGTCTTCCCTTTACTCTGAGGCTGTGCCCTCGTGTCCTAGTCTCTCCTACTAATGGAAACATCTTCCCCACGTCCACTCTATCCAGGCCTTTCAGTATTCTGTAAGTTTCAATCAGATCCCCCCTCATCCTTCTAAACTCCATCAAGTATAGACGCAGAGTTCTCAAACGTTCCTCATATGTTAAGCCTTTTATTCCTGGGATCATTCTCGTGAACCTCCTCTGGACCCTCTCCAGGGCCAGAAAATCCTTCCTGAGATACGGGGCCCAAAATTGCTCACAATATTCTAAATGTGGTCTGACCAGAGCCTTATAAAGCCTCAGCAGCACATCCCTGCTTTTATATTCTAGTCCTCTCGAAATAAATGCCAACATTGCATTTGCCTTCCTAACTACCGACTCAACCTGCAAGTTAACCTTAAGAGAATCCTGGACTAGGACTCCCAATTCCCTTTACACTCCAGATTTCTGAATTCTCTCCCCATTTAGAAAGTAGTCTATGCCTCTATTCTTCCTACCAAAGTGCATGACCTCACACTTCCCCAGCCATTGAAACACTTTTTGAAGTGTAGTCACCGGTGAAATATGGGAAACATGGCTGCCATCGCAAAATCGCACAGGAACGACCAGAAAATGTGACCTGGACCACAGAAGCTCAGTCATTGAGCATGTTCAAGACAGAAGTCGATAGGTTTTTGGTGACTAACAACATTGAGGGATAGAGGGATAGTGCGGGAAAGTGGCATTGAGATAGATGATCAGCCATGATCTAATTGAATGGCAGAGCAGGCTTGACGGGCTGAATGGCCTACTCCTGTTCCTATGTTCCTATATCCGTATGACACTGGGATGAAATTCCCTGCTCTTCTTGAGCAGTGCTACCTGAGAGGGCTGACAGATGCTCGGTTTAATATCACATCCAAAAGATGACACAGCACTCCTTCAGTACGGACTGGAGTGTCAGTCTTGATTATGTACATACATACGAATATATAAAAGAAAAAACTGCGGATGCTGGAAATCCAAAACAAAAACAGAAATACCTGGAAAAACTCAGCAGATCTGGCAGCATCTGCGGAGAGAAACACAGTTAACGTTTCGAGTCCGAATGACCCTTCAACAGAACTAAGTAAAAATAAAAGAGAGGTGAAATATAAGCTAGTTTAAGGGAGGGGGGGGGGTGGAAGTAGAGCTGAATAGAGGGCCAGAAATAGGTGGAGATAATCAAAAGATGTCATAGACAAAAGGACAAAGAGGTGTTGAAGGTGGTGATATTATCTAAAGGAATGTGCTAATTAAGGGTAGAAAGCAGGACAAGCAAGGTACAGATAGCCCTAGTGGGGGTGGGGTGGGGTGAAGGAATGAAAAAAGGCTAAAAGTTAGAGATAAAACAATGGAAAGGAAATACATTAAAAAATAATGGAAATAGGTGGGAAAAGAAAAATCTATATAAATTATTGGAAAAAAGAGGGGGATCGGAAAGGGGGTGGGGATGGAAGAGAGAGTTCATGATCTAAAATTGTTGAACTCAATATTCAGTCTGGAAGGCTGTAAAGTGCCTTGTCGGAAGATGAGGTGCTGTTCCTCCAGTTTGCGTTGAGCTTCACTGGAACAATGCAGCAAGCCAAGGAAAGACATGTGGGCATTAGAGCAGGGTGGAGTGTTGAAATGGCAAGTGATAGGGAGGTCTGGGTAATGCTTGTGGACAGACCGAAGGTGTTCTGCAAAGCTGTCACCCAGTCTGCGTTTGGTCTCTCCAATGTAGAGGAAACCGCATTGGGAGCAACGAATGCAGTAGACTAAATTGAGGGAAGTACAATTGAAATGCTGCTTCACTTGAAAGGAATGTTTGGGCCCTTGGATCGTGAAGAGAGGAGAAATAAAGGGGCAAGTGTTGCACCTTCTGCAGTTGCATGGGAAGGTGCCGTGGAGGGGGTTGAGGTGTAGGGGGTGATGGAGGGGTGGACCAGTATGTCCCAGAGGGAATTATCCCTGTGGAATGCCGCCGGGGGGGTGAAGGGAAGACGTGTTTGGTGGTGGTATCATGCTGGAGTTGGCGGAAATGGCGGAGGATGATCCTTTGAATGCAGTGGCTGGTGGGGTGTTAAGTTAGGACAAGGGGGACCCTATCATGGTTCTGGGAGGGAGGAGAAGGCGTGAGGGCGGATGCGCAGGAGATGGGCCGGACACAGTTGAGGGCCCTGTCAATGACCGTGGGTGGAAAACCTCTGTTAAAGAAGAAGGAAAACACATCAGAGGAACTGTTTTTGAAAGTGGCATCATCGGAACAGATGCAACGGAAGCGAATGAACTGAGAGAATGGGATGGAATCCTTACAGGAAGCGGGGTGTGATGAGCTGTATTCTAGGTTGTTGTGGGAGTCGGTAGACTTGTAATGGATATTGGTGGACAGTCTATCACCAGAAATTGAGACAGAGAGGTCAAGGAAGGGAAGGGAAGTGTCAGAGATGGACGATGTGAAAATGATGGAGGTGTGGAAATTGGAAGCAAAATTAATAAATTTTTCCAGGTCCAGACAAGAGCATGAAGCAGCACCGAAGTGATTATCGATCTACCGGAGAAAGAGTTGTGGGAGGGAGCCGGATTAGGACTGGAACAAGGAATGTTCCACGTACCCCATAAAGAGACAGGCAAAGCTGGGGTCCATGTGGGTACCCATAGCCACACCTTTTATTTGGAGGAAGTGAGAGGAGTTGAAGGAGAAATTGTTCAGTGTGAGAACAAGTTCAGCCAGATGGAGGAGAATAGTTGTGGATGGGGTTTGTTCGGGCCTCTGTTCGAGGAAGAAGCGGAAAGCCATCAGACCATCCTGGTTGGGATTGGAGGTGTAGAGGGATTGGACGTCCATTGTGAAGAGGAGGCGGTTGAGGCCAGGGAACTGGAAATTGTTGTTATGATGTAGGGTGTCAGAGGAATCACAGATGTAGGTGGGAAGGGACTGGACAAGGGGAGAGAGAATGGAGTCAAGATAGCAAGAAATGAGTTCTGTGGGGCAGGAACAGGCTGACACAATCTGTCTGCCGGGACAGTCCTGTTTGTGTATTTTGGGTAGGAGGTAGAAGCGGGCCATCCGAGGTTGGGAGATTATTAGGTTGGAAGCTGTGTAATGAAGATCTCCAGAGGAGATGGGGTCAGTAACAGTCCTGGAAACAATGGCTTGATGTTCAGTGGTGGGGTCATGATCCAGGGAGAGGTAGGAGGAAGTGTCTGCAAGTTGACTTTCAGCCTCTGTGATGTAGAGGTCAGTGCGCCAGACAACAACAGCACCACCCTTGTCAGCGGGTTTGATGACAATGTCAGGATTGGACCTGAGAGAACGGAGTGCAGCAAGTTCAGAGAGAGAGACAGGTTAGAGTGGGTGAGATGAGCAGAGAAATTGAGACGACTAATGTCACGCCGACAGTTCTCAATGAAAAGATCAAGAGAAGGTAAGAATCCAGAGGGAGGGGTCCAGGTGGAGGGAGAATATTGGAGATGGGTAAAAGGATCCGTTGAACGGGGAGAGGACTCCTGCCCAAAGAAGTGAGCACGGAGACGAAGGCAGTGGACGAAGAGTTCAGCATCGTGCCGAGCCCGAAATTCATTGAGATGAGGGCGTAAGGGTATGAAACTAAGTCCTTTGATGAGTACTGAACATTCAGTGTCGGCAAGGGGAAGGTCAGGGGGTATGGTGAATACACAGCCGGGGCTGGGATTGGAAGACGGGATGGGGACAGGGGGACAGGCAGGGGTGGAGGGTTCTGGATGGGTGTTGGTGTCCATGAGTTGTTGGAGCTTGCGTTCCTTTGCACCTGAAAGAAAGAGACAAATTTCTTATTGAGGAGTCGGAGGAGACGAAGAATAAAATGAAACTGGGGGCACGCGCAGCTTTGAAAAAGGTTGCAGCGGTGCTGCTGGAGGGAGAGGTTGAGTGTGTTCATATGGCGGCGCATGGCACTGAGTGTGGATCTCAGAATGCAATGAGAACAGCAGTCCGAGAAACGTTTTATGTCCCGGAGATACCTGTAAACCTGGGTGGGTTCAAAACATGAGGGATGGAACTTCAGTTGAAATCCACGTGGGGTAGGTCAGAGACGGAGACAGTCACTGAGGAAGGAAATATGTGAAAGCGGGTTTTAGTAAACACCTTGTCAAACACCAGAGATAAACGAAAATCCTGTTGGAGAGAAGAGCAAAACTTCTTCAAGGTAGGCATTCCTTGAAGAGAAGTGGCAGTCAATTAAACACTAAGATAAAAGCAAAAAACTGCAGATGCTGGAAATCCAAAACAAAAACAAAAATACCTGGAAAAACTCAGCAGGTCTGGCAGCATCTGCGGAGAGGAACACAGTTAACATTTCGAGTCCGAATGACCCTTCAACAGAACTAAGTAAAAATAGAAGAGAGTTGAAATATAAGCTGGTTTAAGGGTGGGTGGGACAGGTAGAGCTGGATAGAGGGACAGTGATAGGTGGAGATAACCAAAAGATGTCACAGACAAAAGGATGAAGAGGTGTTGAAGGTGGTGATATTATCTAAGGAATGTGATAATTAAGGGTAGAAAGCAGGACAAGCAAGGTACAGATAGCCCTAGTGGGGGTGGGTGGGGGTGAAGGAATCAAAAAAGGCTAAAAGTTAGAGATAAAACAATGGAAAGGAAATACATTTAAAAATAATGGAAATAGGTGGGAATATATAAACCTGGAGCAGGCCACTTTGCCCTTGAGCCTGCTCCGCCATTCAATAAGATCATGGCTGATCGGATTGTAACTTCAACTCCACATTCCCGCCTACCCCTGATAACCTTTCACCCCCTTGCTTATCAAGAATCTATCTACCTCTGCCTTAAAAATATTCAGATTCTGCTTCCACCGCCTTTCGAGGAAGAGAATTCCAAAGACTCACGACTCCCTGAGAGAAAAGAAATCTTCCCATCTCTGTTTTAAATGAACAACCCCTTATTTTCAAACAGTGACCCCTAGATCAAGGTTCCCCCACAAGAGGAAACATCCTCTCCACATCCAACCTGTCAAGACACCTCAGGACCTTATGTATTTTGATCAAGTCACCTCTTACTCTTCAAAACTCCAGCCGATACAAGCCTAGACTGTCGAGCCTTTTCTCATAAAACAACCTGCCCATTCCCGGTATTAGTCTAATAAATCTTCTCTAAATTGCTTCTAATGCATTTGCACCTTTCCTGAAATAAGGTGACCAATACTGTAAGCAATACTCCAAGTGTGGTCACACCAATGCCCTATATAACTGAAGCATAACCTCTCTACTTTTTTATTCAATTCCCTTCGCAATAAATGATAACATTCTTTCCTAATTATTTGCTGTACCTGCATACTACCCTTTTGTGATTCATGCACTAGGACACTCAGATCCCTCTGAATCTCAGAGCTCTGCAATCTCTCGCCATTTAGAAAATATGCTGTTTTTTATTCTTCCTGCCAAAATGGGCAATTTCATACTTTCCCATATTATACTCACTTGCCAGATCTTTGCCCACTCACTTAACCTATCTATATCCTATCCTATATTACTATCCTACCTATCTTTGTGACATCAGCAAATTTAGCAATTAAACCTTCAGTAGATTCACCCAAGTCATTTATATAAATTGTAAAAAGTTGAGGCCCCAGCACTGATCCCTGTGGCACACCACATCCTGCCAACCAGAAAAAGACCCATTTATGCCTACTCTCTATTTCCTTTTAGCTAGCCAATCTTTAATCCATGACAATATGGTAACCCTTACACCAAGAGCTTTTGTTTTTCACAATAACCTCTGATGTGGCACCTTATCAAATGCCGTACATTCTGTTAAACGTATTCCACCTCAGGATTGGACTATGAACCCACAACTTTCTGACTCAGTGGTGGAAGTGTTGGCCCTTGGCTTTTATTCCCGTCTGTTATACATTCCGTAGGAGCTGAAGGGGTTAAAATTCAATTTCTGTAACAGGTCACAACGGAAATGCAAATCTTCTGCTCAGTAATACAGAGAGTCTATAGGCTGTCATCCGTTTTACAGTATTACCAGGGTTGAATTTTTCTCTCAATGTTTCAGGGATAGATATAGCAGCATATGGATCAGTCATCAAACCTTTGGGACAGGAAATCTAATATTTGATTAAAGCTTAGAAAATCTTTCATTCGAGTGACACCTTTCTTCCACTGTAAAAAGCAAATCTTTAGCTGTTAAAAGAACCAGACTACCGACCACACCCTAATGAGGTCGAACATGTCAGGCAGGTTGATCACCTTGAAGCATCTTCAGTTGATAATACCCACAGAATTAATCAATAGAGGTTACTGGTGTATGGTATAGTAACACTGGACTCTAAGGGTTAAATTACTAGGGTTGATTAAAGGAGGAATTTAGGGGGATTTGTTTCAAAATTAAGATAAGGGAATAGAGGGCAGATAGAAACTTTTTCTGTTGGCTATAGAGTCCATAAATTAGTAAAAGACTATTTAAAAGTGTTACTAGACTAGTAATCCAAGCTTGAATTAATGATCCAAAGGCAAATTAAAATCTGACTACATACACAGCAGCTGGGGAATTTAAATATAACTAATTAAATAAACCTGGGATTAAAAAGTTAGTATCCGTAATGGTGACTATGAAACTATCATCGATTGTGTTAAAATCCCTTCTAGTTCACTAATGTCCTTTAGGGAAGGAAATCCATCATCCTTACCTGGTCTGGCCTTCAAGTCACTCCAGACCCAAAGCAATGTGGTTGACTTTTAACTGTTTTTAACGTCTTGAGTCTATGAGTTTGCGAGTCAAGTAAACTCGAATTGCTTGCCTTCATATAGCTTGTTAGTTGATACTTGCTATCGATAACAGAGAGAGACCGACTTAAGAACAAATTGTGATTGTTTATTGCAACAGAAAGCAGATCACTAAATCCCCGGGTGCTCCCACAACCACCTCCAGCTCTACACTTAAATGAAACCAGTAACCCGCGCTGTACATTAACTGGTCAGTATTGTCACACGGTTAGTCCACTTGCATTCTCTTAAAGGTACATGTTACTCCGCGTTACCACATCCCTCCCCCTATATTTAAAAAATACAGTTGACAAGCTTAATAACATGAACTATTTACAAATCAAGTCTATCAGGTGGCTTTCTTGGATGTGTTGAGCATTGCAGTTTGACAAACTCGGCTGGTTTTTCCGAGACCTCCTTTTCAGGGGACAGTTGTACACTGAGTCCCTCAGTGGAAAGGGGCAGGTTTGTCTCCCCGACCCCCTTGGGTCCCACAGGCCCCACCGGTGCTTCCAAATCGTGCGACCCGCCCTCTACATGCGGCTCAAACTCAAGCGTAGATGGAGTCAGCGTTTCTTCTTGTGGGGCTGGTGTTCTTTTGCAGAGATGACCCAAGTGCTGTCTAATTATTTGGCCATTTACCGATACATTTTAGGAGAGGGGTCCAGTTACTGCACTCACCTGGCCTTACAGCCAATTGGGCCCATCTCCAAAGTTCTTCGCGAGGGCCCTATCTCCCACTGTGAGAGTTCCCCACTAGGACCATCTGTCACTTGTTTATGTTGTTCTTTCCAGAGTGCTTACCCTTGTCCTGCTATTATCAACTTCTGCTTTCTGACCTTAATGCCACCATCAGCACCTCCTTTAGCCAGTAACTACCATTAACACCCCTTTGTACTTTTGTTCATGACATCTTTTTCAATCTCTCTTTTGCCCCCACCTATCCCTGTCCTTCTATTCATCTTCATCTGCTCCACCCCACTTAAACAGTATAAATTTCATCACATTTTTACTCCTCTTTAGCTCTGAAGAAGAGTCATACGGACTCGAAACGCTAACACTGTTTTTCCCTCCACAGATACTGTCAGACCTGCTGTGTTTTTCCAGCATTTTGTGTTTTTGTTTACGAATTTGCAATGTTCAGTTAATGCCTTTACAATGGCAACATAGTCAGCTATTGTCTCCCCTGGAAGCCTGTTCCTTGAATTGAACTTGAAATGCTGCAAAGTAACTGAGGGCTTTGGTCTCAGATGGTTTTGTACAATTTTTATTAACTCATCGAAAGTCTTCGAGTCGGGGGCGTGAGGCGACATGAGGTTGCGGATCAGCCCATGTGTTTTGCTCCCACACGCGGACAAAAGAATCACCGTTTTCTTGTCCTCCCCTGTGATGGATCAAAATGCGGCATCGTGAACAACTCCAAGGGGACTGCGTTTCCAATGGTTTCCCAGTTAATGACAAATTCAGGTGTTTGGCTTACCGTGGCTTTCTTGTCTGCCGTCAGCCGATTCATGTTTTGCCTTCCGTAGAGTTGCCCTCTCTCTGGGGTCTCTTATCATTTTCTGTCCATAGCCATTTTTCTTGCATGTACCTCTTTAAATGTATTGCCGCTTTAAGAGCAGTCACCTTTTTTTTTTAACTCCACCTCTGCCGCTGTCGGCTTTTCAGTGCTGGGTTTCGCACTGTTTTCCAGTTTGGGCGGGTTCCCAGCGATCACGATTCTGCAGAGTTTCTTTATCTTTAAAACTACAGCAGTGCTTTCTGCTCCAATTGCCGTCCATTTTACAACATACATATAGATTCTCTTTCTAATGTTTTGCTCACCCATGTGGTGGATTCTCACTCAGGGTTCTTACAATTTTGCTTTTTTCATCCTCGTTGCCAGTTTTATGTCCTCAGCCTACGAGTTCACTAGTTGACTAAACTCGAATTGCATGCCTTCTTTTGCAATAAACAATCACAATTTGTTCTTATGTCAGTCTTTCTCCGTTATTGATAGTGAGCATCATCTATCAACGCTTGTTAGTTGGTACTTGCTATCAATAACGGAGAGAAACCGACATAAGAACAAACAGTGATTGCTTATCGCAACAGAAGGCAGAGCACTAAATCCTTGCATGCTCCCACAACTACCTCCAGCTCTAGACTGACAGCTAACCAATAGCCTGTACTGTGCATTGATTGGTCCATACTGTCACATGGTTGGTCCACTTGCATTCTTTTAAAGGGACATGATACTCCACTTTACCACAACTGCCCTTTGAAATGGCCTAGCAAGCCAGTTGGTTGTATTCATAAGGGCAGCTTACCTTCTCCACCTTCAACCGCCTTCTCAAGATCAAGAAGGCATGAGCTATGGCCTTACCAGTGACATCCACACCCCATGAATTCATTTTTTAAAAAAATGACTAGACTGCAAATAAAGAATTAATTTTTCTTAAGATTTCAGAATTTGCAGAGTTCAAGATAGTCATGCTTGAGTGTGAATTTGCTGCAGATTAATTTGTGGAATATGAATGTTTGAATAATGGAGATGAAAAAAGGGCCAGTCATTATGCCACAATTAAATGCTTCTTTCGCAGTTCTCAAGTAGCCTCGTGATCCCATTGGATAAATGGTTCGCTGCGACACTCTGGCTAACATTGTGCAGACAGCAATGGCGGTGGGAGGGCTCGTGGCCATCACAGACAAAACCCCCGGCCATAGGTGCAGCTGTTGAAGCACCGATCCTGAAGTGGTTCCACTGCTGTGACACATGCTTTGGGGCTCTGAGATCCGAGGTAGAGCTGAGTTCAATTCTCCTTGAGCAATGTTTACGATGACCTGCCAGGGGAGTGGGTACAGAGGCTGGTGAAAGCCTCCTGCAGTTCAGTGGATGACTTAAGGAGGTGCACTCCAGCAATGGCATTTGTGAAAAAGCACAGCAGCAGTACGCACTGACCTATAAGTATATGAATAATGGGAATGAAAAGTGAAAGAAAATGGTTAATTCTGAAACACAATAAAAATACTTTTTTGATAGTTTTCAAGAAGTTTAGTTGTTACTTTGGATGAATGCTCAGAACCAGAGGAAATGTGAGGAGAATTTTGTTTACATAGTGATTGTTATGATCCGCAGTATGTCTAAAAGGGTGGAAACAGATTCAGTAATAACTTTAAAAAGGAAATTGTTTAAATACTTGAAGGAGAGACAATTTCAGGATGATGGGAAAAGAGTAGATAAAGTGGGATGAATTGAATGGTTCTTTGGAAGAACTGACACAGGCAAGATGGGTCGAATGGCCACCTCTGGTACTGTATCATTCTATTTTCTTTATTAAATCATGGGATGTGGGTGTCGCTGGCTCAGTCATCTGTGCTTCTACAGCCCATCCCTTGTTGCCCTTGAGAAGGTGGTGGTGAGCTGCCTTCTTGAACTGCTGCAGTCCATGTGATGTAGCAACACCCACAGTGCTGTTAGGGAGGGAGTTCCAGGGTTTTGACCCAGCGACAGTGAAGGAACAGCGATATATTTCCAAGTCAGGATGGTGTGTTTTTTCACATGACCAATTGAATGTGAGTTACAAACTCAAACCAAGTTTCTATTCCTGTAGCGTAGGTTCCACTAAATCATCATGACTAGCCTTTTAATAAGAGCTAAACAAATAGCTTCTTGGGGAATTTTCTTTAAACAAATTTAGCATAAAACAAGGCTTGGGGTAGCTGTATAAATTGAAAAGCAGCCTATTACTCCTTAATGACGCTATTAGTCCACTGTTTATTCGTATCCACTAGAAGAAGACATGGCCTTAATAGAATCAGCTTCACCTGCAAGATCCAATTCTTAATATTTCTCTAAACCCAATGCTGAGTGTTATGGAATAGATGCATAGAGAGAAAGACGTCAATTGTAGAGCACTTTTTATGACCTCAGGATATCACAAAGCACTTTACAGCCAATGAAGTAATTTTGAGGTGTAGTCACTGTTTCAATGTAGGAAGTGTGGGAGCCAATGTTTACAAAGCAAGATCTCCAAAACAGTAAAGTGCTAATGACCATTTTTGAGATTGGTTGACGGGCATTGGCCAGAATAACTGTTTATCTTCAAAACATGAGAACTTTCACATCCACCTGAGGGGGAAGGAAGGTCTTCTATAAGACAGCATGTTCAATAGTGCAGTGCTTCCAGTGTTAGCTAGATTTCACACACAAATCTCAGCCTGCAGACTCAGAAGCAAGGGCTCTGCCAATTGAGCCATGGCTGAAACTGATCAGGGTGCAGCTCCTCATCTGTTTAATGTGCCTTCTGCATCTGTCACCCAGCCAGTTATGTATGTCACAGCGGTCTAATGGCATAACACAAGAAATAGGAGCGAGGAAGACTATATGACCCATCAAGCCTGCTCCACCATTCAATACGAGAATGGCTGATTTTGGGCTTCAATTCGCCTTTCCCACCCACTCCCATATCGCTTGATTCCCTGACAGACCAAATGTCTGACTGATGCAAACTTAAATGCATTCAGCGAAGGACCATGCACAACTCCCTGGGTAGAGAATTCCAAAGATTCACAACCCTTTGAATGAAGTCATTTCTCCTCATCTTAATCCTAAATGATTGGCTCCTTATCCTGAGATTGAGCCCCTCTGTGTTTTAGATTCCCCAACCTCTCAAGCCACTTCAGAGTCTTGTATGTTTCAATGAGGTCACTTCTCATTCTTCTAAGCTCCAGAGAATAAAGATACAATTTACTCAGCCTGGACAGCTTTCTCATTCCAGGGACCAATTTAATGAGCCTTCACTGTACCACCTCCAATGCAAGTATATCCTTCCTTAAATGTGGAGACCAAAACTGCAAAATGGAGACCAAACTGCTTTTTTAAAAAAGGTAAGTTTTTAAAAAATATTTGTGGGATATAAATAGAAGCATTTAATATAAGAAGCACATATAATGCAAGATTTTGTGCCTTTAAAGGTATCCCTGGCATTTCAAAGAGAGTGGTGAGAATGTTGAATTTGCTACCACATGAAGGGTTGATGTGAATAGCATAGATGCATTTAAGCAGAGGAGAGATATGTTCTTGAAGGAGAAAGGAATAGAAGGATATGTTGATAGGATGAGATGTGTTAATAGAGTGGGAGGAGGCTTGTGCTGGGCATAAAAACCAGCATAGATATGTTGGATTGAATGGCCTCCTTCTGTGCTGTAAATTTGACCTTTATTGAAAACCAAAACCAAAATGGGGTCTCCAGTTCTTCACAATCTCTGCAATCAATTGTTTCAAACTGGGTAGCACCATGATAAATTAGGTGTCTGTTCCCTGATGTATCAATAAATCAGTGTCTCTGGAGAACCCTTTCTGTCCCTTTATACCCTTTGCAAACTTTATAAATCCTCACCAGCTCAAGATTAGGATCAGCAAATTGTGTGAGTGGCAAACACAGAGCCCAGAAAGGAGGGAGGAGGAGAATGAGAACAATTGAGGAACAGACCAATTTAATGGATACCATTAAGTTGTGTTGAGAAGCAAGCCTGCAGGCAATGGCTGCGCTGTATTAAGCTTACAGGACATATTTCATCCATAGCAGAAGAGAAACACCAAGATGTATTGAAAGCGACATAGATACAAAGAAGGAAATGCAAGTGGCAAATGTTTGGCGGTTTAGCACATCAAACAGCTATGAGGCAGAAGAATGGGATCCTTTTACACCCACCAATCTATATCCGAATGATACTGCAGCTGAATTTCAAATAATTGCACTCGAGGAAGACACAGCAAGGTAAATGCATGGAAGAAATTGTTGGACAGCACTGCACTCCGGTTGCTTGCTAAGTCCAGGAACAAACAATCCCCAAGGAGACAGACACTACAGCCACCAAATCTTTAATTCCCTTATGAACTATGTTAAAGAGAGAGGCTGATCAGCTTAGCAGGGGTTCTTGTCCAGGTCCCACCTCTTTTATAATTTATTCATTCAGCGGATGTGGGTGTCGCTGGCATTTTTTGTCCATTCCTCGTTGCCTTGAAGGTGGCAGCGAGCTGCCTTCTTGAACTGCTGCTGTCCCTGTAGTGCCGATACTCCTACTGTGCTGTTAGGGGGGGCGTTTTGGCCTATATGGCTTGTTAGCATGATCTGAATTTGTTCATCATTTCCACAAGAACTGCAGCAGCTCAAATGGAAGGCCCACCACCATCTGCTTGAGGCAATTTGTGATAGGCAATAAAAGTGGCCTTGTCAGCCACGACCACAACCTGGGAACAAATTATTAAAAAATAATATTTTCAAGCACGAGTAATCTTTCAAAATAATATTGCAGTTTTTAATATTCCCACATTCTGGTCATTGATGTCAGAATTGTTATCACTGTCATCAAAATTGTTCCATAACACAAATATTAGAATAATGCAATCAGATGTAGACATCACAGTATCACCGTATCTTTACAGTGCAGAAGAAGGCCACTCAGCCCATCAAGTCATGGGGGGTAATTTTCACTTTAAGCAAGAGTTGAATACTGTTAGGAAATAGAGACAGTTGAAGTAAGTTATATTGGTATTTGTAGGTGTTAGGAATGAGTTTTAGCTTTAAAGTTTAAGGCCAGGATCTTTAGGTTGGCGAGCGGAGGGGTGGGGCCTGCCCGCCGATGCGTAAAATGATGCGGGATGATGTCGGGCGGAATTCCCAATGTCACCCCACCTCACTTCAATTTTCAGGTTGGCGGTGGTGCAGCCGAATCAGTTGTGCACTCTCCGACCTGTCAACGCCCTATTGAGGCCATATAAAAACTAATTCAAGTAATTAATGGACCTGCCCATCCAACTCTAAGGTTTGTGGGCAGGCTGGGAGCCCAGGCGGGCTTCAGAAAAAGCATAAAACCTCATCCACTGGTGGGATGAGATTTCATGAGTGTTTTTAAAAATTTAATAAAAGTTTGATTAAAAGTGATGGACATGTCCCAACTCATGTGACACTGTCACATGAGGGGACATGTCAGGGAAATTTTATTTTTGTACACTTGCCATTTTTAAATTTGGCACCGATCTCCCTGAGGCAGCACTTAGCCTCAGGGAGATGAGTGTGCTCTTTCATGCACATGCACCAAAGAGCGCACTCTCGGTAGAGGGAATCCCCCCGTGGCCATGCAGGGAGAGCATCACACTTCCTGGCGTACGTCATGCTGGGCAGACCTTAATTGGCCTGCCCACATAAAATGGTAGCACGTCCCCAATTGGGGGCAAAATTCTTCCCTAAGCTTAATTTGCATTTCTGTATCTGTGTGTTAAGAAAGGTCAAATTAAGTTTTAGTTTCACTTTAAAAAGGCGCCTGCATTTCTATTGAGGGCTTTTATGACTGTAAGCTAAGGTAAACAAACAAGGGTGGGAGAATTAGGCTGCCTAGTAATAGGAGTTCCAGAGAGGCAGGTCCCTCCCACAGATACATACAGGAAAGCTAGAAACAACAGTTTGTTTTAGAAACTGTTAAATTTTAGGAGGTTTTGAAGACAGCTGCCAAACAGAAGCCACCTGGAAGGGGCAGATAGTGAGTCCCAAGCTAAAGTTGGTTGAAAGTTGCTCCCAGAGAGAGACTAGGGCTAGAAGGGTACAGATAACCAGTCCCAAGCTAAGGCAAAGACTCAGAAATCCAGGGGAGTGGAAGAAGAGAAATTCCCAAGCAGACTTTCCAAAGGAAGGAGAGGAACCTAGAAAAGATCCTATTAAATAAAGTTAAGAATGAGGGGCAGAGGGAAAGGCTCAAAGCTTCAGATTTAAAGAGTCTAAAGCTGCAGAAAGCAGATTTAAAGAGAGAACAGCTTGCAAGAAGCAAGAAGGTCCAGAGAGACAATTGAATGTCTGTAACTCTTTGCTATGGGCATGTGAAGCAGTGATGTACTGTTGACAGCTGAGTCGGTGAGAGAGAGTGCGTGGAAGACAGCTTGGATCCACGTGGTGACCCGGGAAGAGGAACATTAGAAAGTGAGTTCGAAACCCTGGAGGTGAACCCTTGAGGAAGGTGTTGGTGAAAAGACTTCAGTTCAGGAGCAGATTGCAAGGCGAGATCTTTGAGAGTGGAGATTTGAAACCCTCGTGTGAAAGATGGAATTCAGTGAGTCTGATTGGGTCACAGCGTGACAAGCATCTGGGGGGAGTTGAGGAGAAATCCATTGCATCTATTTGAGGTGGCATCTGTCGCTTGGATTCAGTGTCTGGTGTGTCTTACTACAGGATACCTATTGGTATATGGACTATATAGTTACTGTGAACATTAAAATATAAGATAGATTTTGAAACTTGTTTTATCCTTACAAATCTGTATATATCTGTAAAGATATAGTTGTGGGTGAAGGAGTAATGTAATATAATTCATCTTTTCTTGTTCAATAAATGTTTTTTGTTAAAAATTCAGCAGCTGACTTCAATGACTCTCCATGTATCTAAACAAACAAATAAAAGTCAGGATCCAACAAGTTGGGTTCCACTCTGGGATCAGGCTTGTAGTGGGGTAATCTCAGCTGGGATTGTAACAATACCATCAGTTGTGGATTCTCTGCCTGTTATGCAGTCTGCCTGAGCTTCCTGAATGACCAGGGTGTATGACATGCAACTGGCTTTGGCAGAACTGTGGCTGTCTACCCCACAACACCTCCCGCCACCCCACAACACCACCATTGCCTCTCAGGAAGGCTAATAAAATTATGCAACAATTTTTAACGGAATGGAATTTTCTGTACCCAAGAATTTCATGGCACATTCAGTTGGTTAGACTGTTTCCTGCACCCTCAATCGATTTTGCCCTGTAAGTTGCTGGAAGTATAAGCTGACAAAAGTGCAGCCAGGACAATGGGCATCCAGGACCTTTATGAATGAAGGAATGATGTGCACTCTATCTCCTTAAGCAATGAGGATTTAAGGATTGAGAAACAAAGGAAAGGCTGAGAAGGAGGGTAAATTAGAGTAGGTGAATTCAATGTTGAATCAGGTACAGAAAGAGAAAGCAAAATTACATTAAGGGAGGAGGAGAAAGAAGAGGCAGAAAAGAAAAGTGTTTTTTTTTTAACTGACATCTCCAACAATAATGCACAACTGGAAGGAGTGAAACTCCACTCTTCAATTGTTCAATTGGGCCAGAAAGGTTGATTAATAGAAATAAACAATTATCACAGAGATAAAAACAAAAAAACTGCGGATGCTGGAAATCCAAAACAAAAACAGAATTACCTGGAAAAACTCAGCAAGTCTGGCAGCATCGGCGGAGAAGAAAAGAGTTGACGTTTCGAGTCCTCATGACCCTTCGACAGAACTTGAGTTCGAGTCCAAGAAAGAGTTGAAATATAAGCTGGTTTAAGGTGTATGTGTGGGGGGCGGAGAGATAGAGAGAGAGAGAGGTGGGGGGGGGGTGTGGTTGTAGGGACAAACAAGCAGTGATAGAAGCAGATCATCAAAAGATGTCAACGACAATAGTACAATAGAACACATAGGTGTTAAAGTTAAAGTTGGTGATATTATCTAAACGAATGTGCTAATTACGAATGGATGGTAGGGCACTCAAGGTATAGCTCTAGTGGGGGTTTTTTTTTATATAATGGAAATAGGTGGGAAAAGGAAAATCTTTATAATTTATTGGAAAAAAGAGGAAGGGGGAAACAGAAAGGGGGTGGGGATGGGGGAGGGAGCTCACGACCTAAAGTTGTTGAATTCAATATTCAGTCCGGAAGGCTGTAAAGTCCCTAGTCGGAAGATGAGGTGTTGTTCCTCCAGTTTACGTTGGCCTTCACTGGAACAATGCAGCAAGCCAAAGACAGACATGTGGGCAAGAGAGCAGGGTGGAGTGTTAAAATGGCAAGCGACAGGGAGGTTTGGGTCATTCTTGCGGACAGACCGCAGGTGTTCTGCAAAGCGGTCGCCCAGTTTACGTTTGGTCTCTCCAATGTAGAGACTTGCATTTCCCCCAACTTAGTCAACTGCATTCGTTGCTCCCAATGTGGTCTCCTCTACATTGGAGAGACCAAACGTAAACTGGGCGACCGCTTTGCAGAACACCTGCGGTCTGTCCGCAAGAATGACCCAAACCTCCCTGTCGCTTGCCATTTTAACACTCCACCCTGCTCTCTTGCCCACATGTCTGTCCTTGGCTTGCTGCATTGTTCCAGTGAAGCCCAACGCAAACTGGAGGAACAACACCTCATCTTCCGACTAGGGACTTTACAGCCTTCCGGACTGAATATTGAATTCAACAAATTTAGGTCATGAGCTCCCTCCCCCATCCCCACCCCCTTTCTGTTTCCCCTTTCCTTTTTTTTTCCAATAAATTATAAAGATTTTCCTTTTCCCACCTATCTCCATGATAAAAAAAACCCCACTAGAGCTATACCTTGAGTGCCCTACCATCCATTCTTAATTAGCACATTCGTTTAGATAATATCACCAACTTTAACTTTAACACCTATGTGTTCTATTGTACTATTGTCGTTGACATCTTTTGATGATCTGCTTCTATCACTGCTTGTTTGTCCCTACAACCACACCCCCCCTCCACCTCTCAGTCTCTCTATCTCTCCACCCCCCACACACACACCTTAAACCAGCTTATATTTCAGCTCTTTCCTGGACTCGAACTCAAGTTCTGTCGAAGAGTCATGAGGACTCGAAACGTCAACTCTTTTCTTCTCCGCTGATGCTCCCAGACCTGCTGAGTTTTTCCAGATAATTCTGTTTTTGTTAACAATTATCAGATCATTAAAAGAGGACTTAAACTACTCATTTCTAGACTAAACTTTCTGTGGTGAGCATAATGAGTGAATCAATGTGTAAACGCAGTAGGTTCATGAAACTCGTGGGAAGGGGTGACATTTTTGCAAAGCCTGGGCAACAACTTATGGCGATTGCCAATTCACAGGGTATCTTTACCTCATCAATAGTTGCTGGCTGATTGCTATGTTAACAATGGCCTGTGTCATTCGGACCCCATTATTTTATCAACAACTTCTGGCCCAATAGACAGAGTCAAAGGGTAGCATGTCTTATTTTCCTCCACCCCAAACTTCAAAGGCATTTTTACATCAGCCACATTAAAAGCATTTCACTCAAAGCAACATATTGACTAAAGAGGTAACAAGTCATTGAATCTACCAGCAATGGCATTGGTGTCTCTAAGCTGGGGAAAACATATTTGCATTACTTTCTAGACTCAAAAGTCAGAAGGCTACACCACTCCTCAGAGAGGGAATCCTGACATCCTGAAGTTATGCTGTACAACGGCAAGTCTTTCTTTCTTGAATGAATGAAATTTTAGTTGCTGGGAAACAGTCCAGAAGCAACAATTGATGAACAGCTCAGTTGGCCATATGACTGGTTTGTGATGCAGAGTGACGCCAACAGCGTGGTTCAATTCCTGTACTGACTGACGTCATCCAGGAAGGCCCTGCCTTCTCAACCTTGCCTGAGGTTAAACTCATCACCAGTCATCGCTCTCTACACACACACACACACACACACACACACACACACACACACACACACACAAGGGTGGGATAAAACAGTTCAATTGCACCAATCCGTGAGCACAGGATTCGATGGATTGATTTTAATCAATGTCTTCCAAATTCCTTTCAGTTCTTGTTGATGACACAGGGTGGTCTTCCAGCACTTTCAGTGTTTAGCTCACTGGTTGAGAACTTGCTTTTCAATGTCTCTAACAGTGTTTTTCCTCTTTTTCTTTTTACAGGGGTTTCGTCAGAGAGAGAGCAGGTTATAGAGATATCAGGAAAAGAGATTTTAGATGTTTTCTCTTTGCAGGCCAGGAGCTTTCTGCTGCCCTGCTCTTTATACAAAACCTTGGTCACCTGGTCAGGAGCCAATTAAAATGCTGTTGTCAGGCAGCTCCCTTGATCCAGAACTCCTTTCCGTTACCATCCTGTCCTTCAGTCCTGTCCCAGGACAGCAACATTTTATATATCTCTCATCCTGTTCCAGTGGACATGTCCTTCAACCTGCAGCCATTGTAATTCTAATCCATAGTCCAACAGAAAATAAAAAGATATGTTCTTTACAGCAGTCCAACAGAAAATAAAAAGATATGTTCTTTACAACAGTCCAACAGAAATAAAAAGATATGTTCCTTACAAAGGCAAAACAGGTTCTAGCCAGTCAGCAGCCCAATTTTTAATTCTCATGATGTCAATGGATATAAAAATTGGGAGTGATGGAAAAATGGATTGCTGGCTCATTATCAGCCATTGCGCAATGTCAAGATGAGCCATTTTGAGTGAACGCTGTTAAATGAAGCACTGCTGTTCACCTTCCTAATTCAAGCAAGCAATTCAAAAGGCCAATGATATGTTAGCCTTTATCGCAAGAGAATTTGAGTACAGGGGTAGTGAAGTCTTGCTTCAATTATATAGAAGATTGGTTTGACAGCACCTAGAGTACTGTGTGCAGTTTTGGTCCCCTTACCTTCGGGAGTACATTATTGCCATGGATTGAGTGAAACAAAAGTTCACTAAACTTGTTCCCGGGATGGCAGGTCTGTCTTATGACAAGAGATTGGGGAAACTGGGCCTGTACTCTTTAGAGTTTTGAAGAATGAGAGGGGAAAAACCTACAAAATACTTAAAGGGATGGACAGGGTAGATGCAGGTAAGATGCTTCCCCTGGTAGGGGATTCTAGAACTAGGGGGCACAATTTCAAAATAAGGGGGAAGCCACTTAGGAACAAGAGGAGGAGAAATTATTTTACTCAGAGGGTCGTGATCTAACGAACACTCGACCCCAGAGGGCTGTGGAATCTTAGTCATTGAGTATGTTTAAAGCAGAGAGTGACAGGTTTCTAAATACTAACAACGTAAAGGGATATGGACATAGTGATTGCGGTGGCGGTGGGGGGGGGGGGGGGTGGGGGGGGGGGGGTGGGGAGGTGGTGGGTGGAGGCATTGAAGTGGATGATCAGTCATGATCATGTTGAATGGCAGAGCAGGCTCGACGGGCTGAATGGCCTACTCCTGCTCCTGTGTTCATGTGTTGTCCTGGAGTAAATGGATAGGGGAGAAATGGTCTTGGACAGTCTTTCATTTTGCAATGAACAAACGTTACTTCAGGTGTTTATTTCCTATCCATTAATCTCTAAAGTGATTATGAAAAGGTGAATACGGGCTAGGCAAGATTAATTATCGCAGTGCACTAATTGCTTTCTTAGAGCGTCTGTTAAACAACTAATTTTAGCAGTAAGGCCAAGCCAAAGGAAAATAATTAGAACTGGCATTGAAGAGGAAGAACCCAATTATAACCAAGTCTTCCTCTTTTCAAAAAGATGGGTGGAATTCTTGTTTTTCTATCTGATAAATGACCCACTAACAACAGCGCAGGATTGTGTGATTTTAAAATGTCTGATGCTTAATTATGCAAATTTGTTGATCACGATGAAAAAAGACCCCCGAAATAATGACCCTTTAATGATTTTCATGCAACTAATGAGCCACTAAGCCATTTAAGTGTTGAAATGTTGTTAATCCTGCTGTGGAGCATGCAATATCTATGGAGAATAGGAATTACAAGAAAAGGGTTTAGTAATGAAGTCCTGGGTACACCACCACACTGAAAATCCTGGCAGCCCGTTGTAGTGGTACCAGTGTGGTGGACTGGACTCCACTTCCCCTCTGCTCTAGCTCAGTCTGAAGCTGTCAAACCTAACTCCAAATTACATGGAATTTACAGCACAAAATATAGTCATTCAGCCCAACAGGTCTATGATGGCATTTGTGCTCCACTCAAGCCTCCTCGTACCTCACTTCATCTAACCATCAACTTCCCTTTCTATTCATTTCCCCCCATTATGTAGATCTAGCTTCCTCTTAAGTGCATCTAAGCTATCCACCTCAACCATTTCTTGTGGTAGGGAGTTCCACGTTGTAAATATTCCCTGAGTAAACAATTTTCTCCTAAATTATTTACTAGTTTGATTAATGACTATCTTACATAACTGGCCACTAATTTTGGACTCCCCAAAGGGGAAATATATTCACCGCATCTACCCTAGCAAATACCTTCATAATTTTAAGGACCTGTATTAGTCCTCTCTTCTCTAAAGAACAGACCTATCCCCTGTTCAGTTTTTCCTGATATGTATAACCTCTCAGTTCTATTATCATCCTGGTAAATCTTTTCTACAGCTTCTCCAGTGCCTCTATATCCTTTTGAAAGATTGTGGTGAGGGGCCAGGTGTGTCACATCTGGCCATATTTTTTCAGCAGTCTTGACTTGTCTTGTCTTTCATCCGTCCCTGTTCTGAGGGTTGGCCACACTACGAACAATTTTTGCCACCGATTTCTATTCTCATCTGCCCTCACTGCCTGGCCCATACAGAGACCAGGCCAGGTTCCGATATTATCCATCCATTCCATCTTGGGTCCTCCTGGTTCACACTTTCCCAGGTGTTTTGCCTTTCAATACCTCTTTTTCCCAAATACTCTTTTCCCGTTCGTATAACGTGTCCAAAATAGTCCTTGATATCACTGCCTCAAACAAGTTTCTCTTCAAACACTCGCCTTCCTGAGCCTATCCGCACACATCTCTGTAATTCTAAGCACCCATAGCTGTCATTTCTGAAAGACCTCAATCCCTTCTGTGCCAAAGAAAGTCCATGAATAAAAGCATTTCAGCTCCCAGTAGAAGCCTAAACCCATGAAAGCCAATTATTATACCCTAGATTCAAATATTTCAAAATTCTGATCAGCCTCCCAACCAGCACCTTTTGTAAGCTTGGACTCATTCAACGTGTTAAAATTCTTATCCTTCCTATTCCTGTAACCTCTTTCAGTTCCACAATTCTCCAAGATACCGGCATTCCTTCAATTTTCACTTCATCATTGGCAACCATTCAATGACTCTGTAGGCCCTAAGCTCTGGATTTCCTTTTCCAAATCTCTGTTTCTCTACCCCTCTCTCTCTACCTCTCTCTCTCCTCCTTCAAGATGTTCCTTAAAATCTACCTCTTTGACATGGTTTTTGGTCAACTGTTCTAATGCACCCTAATGTGACTCGGTGTCAAATTGTGTTTGCCAACATTCCTTTTAAGTGCCTTGTGACTGCAGGGTTCAATGGTTCGATTATTTAACTCAACTGCCTATTAGAGCTAACTGTTCTTCATTAGTTAATCCTACGTGTGGACTCACAGAGAGTAAACATGGCTTCTATAAGTTGCTAGAAGCTAAGAGCCATAAGCATGGAATAGACATTTTAAGGTGTTGGGTAAAACACTTGTAAATAAAGTTCCTGTACACACACAAACTGTTGTATCATCTCTGTATAGCACTGAGGCATATAAAATACACAACAGTGGCAACTCACTGTAGTAAAGGCACTATATAAATGAATGTTGTTATTGTAGTCAGGGTTTGGAGCCTTTCCAGGAGCATCAATGGGACTCTGATAAGTTATCAGCTGGCAAGACGCCAGCAGAGGCGTAATATCTGAAAGGCAAGGAACACCTCCAAATGTAGCTTTTAAATTTAAGGGAGCAGTGTAAACAGGGCAAAATCCCTGTCTGACCAGGTTCCAGCCTAAATTCCAACCATCCCATACCTTACCTCATTTAGGTGGAAGCCTACCCATCCTAGTGTCAGCCGTGGCTCAGTTGGTAGCCTCTGATTTCCATGCTTCTGGGTTTAAGAGCCACTCAAGGTTTTGAGCACAATCAAGTCTGACACTTTAGTACATTGCCGAGGGAGTGCTGCACCGTCAGAGGCACCATACTTCAGATGAAACATTAAACCGAGGCTCCATCTGCCTGCTCAGGTGGATGTAAATGATGCAATTTTGAAGACGAGCAAGGGGCCTATCCCCAGTGTCCTGGTCAATATAAATCAACATCACAAAAAAAATTCAATGCTCAATATCATGCTGCTGTTTGTGGGAGTTTACACAAATTTGACGTTTCTTACATTATGATAGTGACAGTACTTCAAAAAGCACTTCATTGGCTATAAAGCACTTTGAGACATCTGGTAGTTGTGAAAAGCGCTATATAAATGCAAGTCTTTCTTTGTTTGCTCCCTCTCTAATGGAGGGAATTTCATAACCACCATTTTTTTTCTTTATTCTCCCATGGGGTGAGGGCATCGCTGGCAAAGCCAGCATTTGTTGCCCATCCTAACTGCCCTTGGACTGAGTAGCTTGGGAGGCATATCAGAGGGCAGTTAAGACTCAACCACATTGCTGCAGGTCTGGAGTCACGTGTAGGCCAAACCGGGTAAGGATTGGCAGATTTCCTTCCCTAAAGGGCATTGGTGAATGTTCTCAGAGAATGACATTGGAGAAATAATAGGATAATGATTAATAACTATAAATAATAAATAATAAGATTAAGAAAGTGAGGGTGGAGATTTAAAATAATTGACAAAAGAAGCAAAAGCCAAACGAGAAGAAAAAATTCAAGCAGTGAGTGGTTAAGGTCAGGAACGCACTGCCTGAGAGTGTAGTGGAGGTAGGTTCAATTGAGCATCCACAAGGAAGTTATGTTGCTATCTGAAAAGGAAGAAGGTGCAGGGTTATGGCAAGAAGGTAGGAGAGAGGCACTTAGGTGAGTTGCTCATTCAGAGAGCCAATGCAGACACAATGGGCCGAACGGCCTCCTTCTGCCCTGTGACAATTCTGTGATTCTGATTCTGGACTGTAGGTGGGTTCGAATGATCAGGATTAAATAAACGTGGCACTTTGTCACTGAGAGAATCAATGGCTTAGCACCATAGAATGTTTCAGCACAGGAGGGGAATGATTTTGTCGATCGTGTCTGTGCCAGCTCTTTGCAAGTTCATTCCAAAACTAATCCCACTGCCCTGCTCTCATCTTTGCTCTTTCTTCTGTTTCAGAGTTGCCTGACTTGAAGAGCACAAGTGTGAGGGAAGGTTATTACTGTAAAGACATGATGAAAGGTAGTATTTGTTAATTGTATACGGAAAAGGTTGTACTCATTCAGGCAGCCGAGATGAAGGGTGGGGCAAATAGAAGAGTCTAATTCAGAGTTATGCAATACCTTCGACCACCAATTTCAGGAAAATGAATGCATTGCTACAACAAGAGCAATAACAGCTTGCATTTAGATAGCACCTTTAATTATCCCCTGGAACTGCATAGGAGCATTATCAAAGAAAATTTGACGCCAGGTCACATAAGGAGATTCTGGACAGATAACCAAATGTTTAATCAAAGAGGCAGGCTTTAAGGAACATCTTAAAGGCAGGGAGAGCCAGAGAAGTGGTGAGGTTTCAGGAAGGAGTTCCAGCATTTAGCGCCATGTTTGAGTAATTAAAATCGAGGGTGTGAAATAGGCCAGATTTTGGATGGCTGTCATGTCAATAGGAGAATACAGAGAGACCACCCTGTATTAATCAGCATTACTCCATTAGTCACTGGCAATATTGGCAGCTCAACAACATGGAAAAGGTCGCAGACATAATGATTAGAAACCATTGCTCCCCTTAACTTTGTCTGATCTTAAGAGAATAGGGAAGATTAAAAGGAACATCTGACATGTTGAGCTGGAATAGCCTCCCACATACAGTTGGAGAGGGCAGAGCCCAACATCCAACCCCAAGCACAGAAATCCCCATCAGCAAGGGGGCTCCAAGCTATAAATCAGAGCCCAAATTTCCTCCTTCACCCTAGGATGATCCCATGGGCAGAAAGTGTTTACACCTCCCCCGCCACCTATCACACACCGTCACAAACCAAACAAATTTTAAAATGGCTGCCCCACAATAATATTACACTGGGATCAACCTTAACAAGATCAGCATGGGACTTCTGCCCCCCAGCAGAAGGAAGTCCCGCCCTCAAGTGCTTCCAGCCAATCTGATTGGCCAACAGCTTTTTCAGTCCCAGCAGCGTCAGAGCTTAGTAGTGAGTGCTGGTGGGACTGCAGGCAGCCTAAAAATGAAGACAACATGGACACTGGACTAAGGTAAGCCCAGAAACTTTGAATGGGAGGAATCAGGCACCCTAGGGAGAGGTGGGAGGAGGTTGGGGGAATTGGGTTTTGGAGGCCAGGGGTGGGAGGCGCAAAGGAGGAGAACACATGATTAAATTAATGATAGGAAGGATCACACAAAATGATTTCAAGTTTTAAGGCTTTTACTGTAACAAACAAACTAAAAGCAACTTTAAATAAACACTATTTCAATAGGCAGCTTATACTCCCCGAAATGACTTTCACAGTAAGGGACAAATTGGAGGCCCCACCCTTTCGCTAAAGCTTGCACTGGCACTGAGCAACATCATGTATGAACTTCAGTTCCTGTGTGATGCCAGGTATGTAGGCCATACGTCCCAGTGATTGGCCGATCTAATCAAACAGCACGTTCCTTCGCTTGTTTGTAATAGGCAGAGTACATACCATACTCAACCAGCCCGTGCTTGCAAACCCAAAGCAATATGTCCACTGTTAGAAGTGGTTACACAACTGGGCAGCACTTGCTGAACAATACTGAGTGCACTAATAGCTATAATAACAACCTTTTTAAGATAACAGTTGAGCTCATAACATGGCTCATTTACACTTGCTGGACTCAACACACATCCATATGCAGGGACCTGTTCTCTGCAAACAAATGGAATAGGTTGCAGTCTTGCATCTTTTTTGAATTGCTGGCAGCTTATTGAGCCTATAGTTCCCCGTCACTTTCTCCAAGGTAACGCCTCAGCCAATCAGAGTTGACTTGCCGACCAATCAGTACCCTTTTCTCCTGTAGTGTAAATTGTTGTGATCACTTGAAACTTGATATTCCCGTGTTTATCCTGATGGGGACAAGATGGCATCTATTCAGCAATGTGGAAAATTGCCCATGTATGACCCATCCACAAGAAGTAGGACAAATCCAACTCAGCCAATTACCACCCCATCAGTCTACTCTCCACCTTCAGTAAAGTGATGGAAAGGGTCATCAACAGTGTTATCAAGTGGCACTTGCTTAGAAATAACCTGCTCACTGATGCTCGGCTTGGGTTCCGCCACGGTCACGCTGCTCCTAATCTTATTACAGCCTTGATTCAACTTGGTACAACATGGACAAAAGAGCTAAACTCCAGATGTGAGGTGAGAGTGACTGCTCTTGACACTAAGACCGCATTTGACCAAGTGTGGCATCAAGGTGCCAATGGGAATCATGGGGAAAACTCTCCGCTGGTTGGAGTCATATCTAGCACAAAGGAATAAAGCTGTGGTTGTTGGAGGTCAGTCATCTCAGCTTCAGGACATCACTGTAGGAGTTCCTCAGGGTATTGTCCTCGGCGCAGCCATCTTCAGCTGCTTCATCAATGACCTTCCTTCCATCATAAGGTCAGAAGTGGGGATGTTCGCTGATGATTGCACAATGTTCAGCATCATTTGCGACTCCTCAGATACTGAAGCGGTCCATGTCCAACTGCAGCAAGACTTGGACAATATCCAGGCTTGGGCTGACAAGTGGCAAGTAACATTCGTGCCACACAAGTGCCAGGCAATGACCATCTCCAACCTGAGAGAATCAAACTATCACCCCTTGAGATTCAATGGCATTATCATCACTGAATCTCCCACTATCAATATTCTGGGGGTTACCATTGATCAGAAACTGAACTAGACTAGCCACATAAATAATGGGGCTACAAAAGCAGGTCACAGGCTAGGAACCCTGCAATGAGTAACTCACCTCCTGACTCCCCAAAGCTTGTCCACCATCTACAAGGCACAAGTCAGGAGTGTGATGGAATACTCCCCACTTGCCTGGATGAGTGCAGCTCCGACAACTCAAGAAGCTTAATACCATCCAGAACAAAGCAGCCAGCTATGATTGGCACCCCATCCACAAACATTCACTTCCTCCACCACTGATACACGGGGTGGCAGTGTGTACCATCTACAAGATGCACTGCAGCTACTCACGAAGGATCCTTAGACAGCACTTTCTAAACCGACAACCACTACCATCTAGAAGGACAAGGGAAGTAGGCACAGGGGAGCACCATCACCTGGAAGTTCCCCTCCAAGCCACTCACCATCCTGACTTGCACTGCAACAGTTCAAGAATGCAGCTCACCACCGCCTTCTCGAAAGCAACTAGGGATGAGCAATAAATGCTGGCCCAGCCAGCAAGGCCCACATCCCGTGAATGAATTTTTTTTAAATATTGCTGTTCCTTCAATGTAGCTGGCTGTAAATTCTGAAACTACCTTCCTAACAACACTGTGGGTGTACCTACACCACAGGGACTGCAGTGGTTCAAGAAGGCAGCTCACCCATCACCTTCTCAAGGACAATTAGGAATGGGTAATAAATGCTGGCCCAGCCAGTGACGCGCACATCCCATGAATGAATAAAAAAAAGTTGAAAAGCTTCAGCAACATGTCTCTCTTTTCAGCAATATTCAAGGTCTAGTTTGTTGGACTGATTTTCCATGTTGACTTTGCCTGATTATATTATCAATTTCTATATGTCCTGCTGCTATCCCCTTAATAATATATTCTAGCATTTTCCCAATGACAGATTTTAGACTAACTAGTCTATAGTTTCCTGCTTTCTGTCTCCCCCCCTTTCTTGAATAGTGATGCTACGTTTGCAGTTTACCAATCCGCAGGATCTTTCCAGAGTGTAGGGCATTTTGGAAGAATACAACCAATCTATCCACTACCACGGCAGCCACATCCTTTAAGACACTGGAACATTGGCCATCAAGTCCAGTGGATTTGTTAGCCTTTAGTCCCATTAGTTTTCCAAGCATTTTTTTCTCTAGTGATCAAGATTGTTTTAAGTTCCTTATCCCCTGTTGGCATGCATGGAAATAGATGGCTGAGCTGGTCAGAGCCTAGAAAAGCATTGTAAAACAGGCAGAGGTTTTACTCCAAGGTCTCCCTTTTACCTGTCTCTGTTGTCTTTGTGTTGTCTGTTTCTCTCTTCCACTCCACTTCCAGTTCTGTGTCTCACTTCCTACTCTTCTCTTCTAAGTATTTTATTGCTTTCTTCTGTCTGTCTCTCTCTCTCTACTCTTGTTGGTTTCTCTCTCTCTCTCTCTCTCTGTGGAATTTTACCAGCTTAATCCATGTCCTAACGGTGGGACCATTACTCAGTTGGAATCTGATGCCTCAATTTACCCACATTCTACATGCTCTTTCCCAGGGCAAACCAATTAGATGCCTGCCTCTGGGCTTCCCAACCAATCAGGAGGGATGGATGGGATGACGTGTCTACAGTAGCAATGAAGGATCTACATTTAAAGGGAGCCTGGCAACATTCACGAAGGCAGCATTGATTGGAGCAAAACACACAGCATGAGCGAGGAAAGGGCAGGAACATGGATACAAAACATGGAAAGGTGGTTCCTCCCAGTTCACAAGCTCATTCCGATGAGATGGTGATTGATGCAGGGAGAGCATGGAGTGAAGTCTCTATTTCTGTGCATGGCAGGAAGGGGCCAGTTAGCCTCGCCAAGCTGGTGTGGCATGAAGTCACAGTGTCGGTGAGTAGCAAGAATGTATTGCCCAGAACCTGGATCCAGTGTCGGTATAGGTTCAATGACCTCATTTCTTTGCCATTGGGTCCTGAAATTCTCAGCCGGCAGCCATCAAACTGTTAACTCTCCTGCCATATGATAACAAACCAATTAGGCAAGCTCCTACCAAACTTGACAAGAATCAATGAACAGTTATGACAGCTGTTGAGACAAGGTGGTGCTGGAACATAGACCAGTAAAATGCTTTTGACAAGATCAAAAATCTCCTAATTTCACAAGAAATTCTAGTGCACTATATCCAACTCACCCCTCTAACCAACACAGCTTGCTATCACATACACAGTCCATTACTCTCGCACCTCCCCCTCAATCTCCAGCTCAACAGCCAACATTCACACTTACCTTTCTCCTATTGCCCCCTCATACCCATTTCTCATAGTCACCCTCCTCAAATGTTTGACCTC
Organism: Carcharodon carcharias; assembly: GCF_017639515.1. NCBI lineage: Eukaryota > Metazoa > Chordata > Chondrichthyes > Lamniformes > Lamnidae > Carcharodon > Carcharodon carcharias. Next base: position 178,929,359 of record NC_054472.1, on the reverse strand, counting down.
CATTCTCAGCAACCACTTCATCTCTCCCACTCCGTCCCCTCTGCCTATTCTCATTGCAGGAGGAGAGACCATAACTGCAGGGAGGGCAGAGAACCTGGGGGGGGGGTGAGGGGAGCTGGAGCCATGGTTACCCAGGTATTGATGGAGGAAGAAGCCCTGGTGATGGGCAGGGTGGCACCAGCACTGACCATTGGCAGTGGAGAGATGGGGATAGCCCAGAGACCTGGTGACACAATTAGAACACATTGTTACTTGACATTTAACTGTCACTCATGTTGAATCAATATCACCGAAGCATGAAATGTTATATCTATGTTATGATAACTAGGAACCTAATTCATTTATGCTCAGCACTAATTTATGTCTTTCACCTCACAGGTGCCTTCCCAGAGCTGGTAAAGGGTGTGAGAGGGGTCTGAGGAGTCCTCAGAGGAGGCCCAGCACTCTGAGGGTGCACTGTCACATGACTCCTGCACACCCCCACCACCAGTGCAGCTACACAAACCTCAGTGGGTCCAGAGTTAGATAGTATGGTACATTGTTTCGTCTTGGATTCAGGGTCTAGATGGGGTTTCATTAGGGTTTGCCTGTTACCCTAAGAATGCAACCATAGATCATTATTCATAAAATACATTCTTGTTTATTTATTTATATACACCTCAGTAACTCTACAAGAGGTTGTACTTCTGCTGTTACTCTCTGTTACTCCATCATGTGACATTGCATCGTAGTTATAATAGCAGTTACATCAGTATCAGTTGTTCCTGATGTTAAGGCTTTATCTACATCTCCCCAGAGGTCTTTATCCCAACTATATACACCCTCCTCTATCACCCCACAAAAGTCTCAGACTTCACAGGGTTAGTCTCTGTGGTGCCTTGGCCAATCTCCCTTATCTGCTTCTTATCTCACTCAGAGTAAAAAGACAATCTGTACTCTCTTGCCAGTCGATAAGACTGTCTTCCACCTGGGTGGTTGTAGGGTTTATAATTGTTTCTGGTTCCGTGTCTCCATCCAGATCTAAATATTATGTCCAAGTTTCCATTCATTCCCAATGATATCAAGTCTCTTTATTTCCTTCTGATATTTCCCTGCTCTGTCTCAATATTACAAGATCTCGATAGTGGAGCTCTCTCTATTAAAATGCCTTATTTCTGTTGATCTTGTATCCACACTCTTTCCCTGGGCTGTAGCACTTTCAACTCTCATGCTCTGTACCTGAAGTTGAAATTACGAGCTTGAATGTCTCTTTGTTGCTCCTCATGTTTCCTAACTATCTCACGATTATCTGAAGTAACGTTAGGTTGCAGTTGCAGTGTTTGTTGTAGAGCTGGGAGTTGTGTTCGCAGCCATTTTCCCATCAATAGTTCTAATGACGAGGACCCATTTTTTAGTGGTGAGGTTCTGTAGTTAAGAAGGGCTAAGTTATTATCTTTGTTCTTTTTCATCAATTCCTTGATAGTTCAAACTCCTCTTTCAGCTTCTCTGTTTGACTGAGGATATCCAGGTGAGCCAGTCACATGTATGGAACCATATTTATACGCAAAGTTGTGGAACAACTTGTTAGCAAGCGGAGGACCCTTGCCTGACACCACAATGTCTGGGATGCAATATGTTCCAAATATTCTTTTTAGTAATGCAATGACTGCCTCCACTGTGATGTTTTGCAGTCAACTCACTTCAAACCATCTGGAATAGTAATCAATGACGATGATAAAAACTTTACCTTTAAGCTCAAATAAATCCATTCCCAGGCATCCCCATAACCTTAAAGGAAAAGTGGAGGGTGCCAGTGACTCACTCTGCTTTTGTCTATCCAAAGCACATGTAAGGCAATGTGTGATTAACTGTTCCATGGAGTGACTGATGCCTGGCCACCAAACTGACTGCTGGGCTCTTGCTCAGCATTTCACTATTCCCAAGCGACATGCTATACATTTTGGAGAATTTCGAGTCACGAGTTTTAGGGATGACTTGTTTGTCATTAAAAACTAAGGAAACTTCAATGAAATATTTTCTCTGTTTGAAGCATTGGCGAAATATTGGGTTGTTGAGAACATAATCCAGCCAACCATTCTGGCAATACTCTTTTATTTGGATGCATTTGTCATCTTGCTGTTGTGCTTGCCTAATCTCTTATAATCTCTTTTTTATGGCTATTAAATGTTTAGTAATGAATGAAGTATATGTTTCCACTTCCTCAATAAAATTTAAATCTTCCTGTTTGACTCCTTCCACTCGTATTCTTGATAGTTCTGCTGTTGTCCGATACTTCCCTTGAACATACTTAGTAACGGAATCATATCTCATGAGTCTCAGCCTAAAATGTTGACTCCTAGGCAACATTTTTGCAATTTCTTTTAGGTTAAGAAGAGTAGCCATAATCCCATGACAGAATCAGAGAACTTTTCGCAGGCCCACGTGGCTGCTAATTCTTCTTTCTCAATGGTTTAATGCCTCTTACTCATATCCATGCACCTTGAGATGGAGTAGACTCATCTTCTTTGTCCAGATTTTCATATTTTTGAGCTTGAAACAACACTGTGCCCAAATCTGCAGTTTATGTGTCTGCTGCTATAATGGTAATTCCGAAATATGGTACGCTAGAATTTCTCGTGAAGTTAGGAGATTTTTGATCCAAAGAACAAAGAACAAAGAACAAAGAAAAGTACAGCACAGGAACAGGCCCTTCGGCCCTCCAAGCCTGCGTCAATCATATTGCCCGTCAACTAAAACATTTTGCACTTCCAGGGTCCGTATCCCTCTATTCCCCACACTGTATTTGTCAAGCTGCCTCTTAAACACCACTATCGTAACTGCTTCCACCACCTCCTCTGGCAGTGAATTCCAAACACTTACTACCCTCTGTGTAAAAAACTTGCCCTGCACATCTCCTCTATAGTTTTCTCCTCTCACCTTAAATCTATGTCCCCTAGTAATTGACTCTTCCACCCTGGTAAAAAGCTTCTGACTATCTACTCTGTCCATGCCACTCATAATTTTGTAAACTTCTATCAAGTCGCCCCTCAATCTCTGTCGCTCTAGTGAGAACAATCCGAGGTTCAATCCCATCACAAGCGTTTTACTGGTCCACATTCCAGCACCACCTTATCTCAACAGCTGTCAAAATGGCTCATTGATTTAAGTTTGGTAGGAGCTTGCCTACTTGGTTTGTTATGTCGCGGCAGGTGGTATTTGCCAGGCCAACCAAATCCACAAGGGAAACCTGGCCATGCTATCATAATGATTTTGCAATTTGTATTTATTAAGAAAAGACTTGTGCACTGAAGTCAGGAGTAATGAGTCCACTACCAGCTTTAGAAATTTTAAAGATTAAATTAAAATATTTATTAACAAAGAAGAAAAAAAACTTAAACATACACACAAGATTACAGTTACACAGTTATAGCAGTTCCCAAAATTTCTACTTAAACAGACTCCCAACCACACATCCCCTTTAACGCAACAGTCCAAATAGATTCCAAGTTTATAAAGTCATCCAGCAGTATTACCACAAGAACTCACTGGGTAATGGAATTCCAGAGGCTTTAACACAACTTTGGTTACTGGGTTAGCAAACCTCTTCAGGGTGGCTGGAGGCTTTTCCCCCAAGTCTGTTTCACACTGTCACGTTCATGATCTCTCACAGCCACACCTCACACAGCCTTCCATCCTTCTTTAAATATATTTCTTCCTTTTTGATTTTTAAATCCCATTGTTTCAACTTGTCTTTAGAAGTTACTTTTCCCAGAATATAACAATTTTTCATGCCATCATTATGGCCAGCACTTTTGGGAAAAATAAATGTAATCACTTCGCCTTACTTATCTTTTCAGTTGTAAAAATCTTCCATGCCCCTTTGAAGATCAAACACCTTTCCCGCTTAACTAAAAATGCAAATTTCCTTCACACCGTCTCTGCTGAGACCTCATCCTAGTTTACTCATCTCCATTTCAAATGCCTATTTTACACCTCACTTCTTTGATAATTTAAACCTTGCAGTCTAACTGTCTCTAGCTTAATTAAATTAGCCACACACGTGGCAATAGGAAAAATATGATAGTTCCTTGACAGGTTGAATATACCAAGGAATCTTTGTCATTCTGTGATATTTTTAGGATTTGGGAACTCTCTAATGGCCTTAGTTTTCTATGGGTTGGCAGTAATTCCCAAAGCTTGCACAATGTGGCCTAAGAATTTTATCATAGACTTTGCAAATTCATATTTGTCTTTTAATGCAAGCTTTTTCCTTGTAGAACATTGAGGACCACTCTTGCTTGGTGGTCATGTTCTTCCCTTGATGAACCGTATACAAGAATGTTGTTTATACTCCATATTACTCCTTTCAGGCTTTTCAGGGTCTGAAACATTGTTCTTTGGAATATCTCAGGTGCAGAAGCAATTCCAAATGGTGACCTGTTAAAACAATAACAACCAAATGGGGTGATAAACATAGCGAAGAATCTGGATTCTTTGTACAGAGGCAAATGCCATAAGCCATTTTTTGTATCCAATTTTTGTGAAGAGGATGGTTTTTGCTATCTTAGCGAGACTTTCATCCACTGATGCCATTGGGTGAATCTCACGCTCGACTGACTTGTTCAACTGAGTCAAGTCCACACAGATTCTAATTCACCCATTAAGCTTTTTATGTGACCATTCCAGAACATCACTTTGTTGGTATGGTGACTGGAGAGATGGCTCCCTTGTTGTAACATGTGTTCAATCTCCCTCTTGACTTTGTTCAAGATTGGGTGAGGGACCTTCCCCACTGTGAAGAGACATCTAGGCTTAGCATTTGCTCTTAGAGTTACATGATGTTCTGTTTTCAGCTTTCCTAAGCCTGAAAATAGGGATGGAAATTCAATTCTGAAAACATTACTGGACTGCTCATCATCAGCCTTGTAAATCATCCTCAACTGCAAGCTGCTTCTCAGCTCAATAATGATGCTTCCAGATTATTTATCACATTTAGGGGCTCCACAATTCAATCTTGTATCTTAATCTTGCCAAGTGTTGGCCTATTACTTTCAGTGCGGCCCTTCCAGCATCTTACAACTGGATGGAGGATGGCTGTAATGTGATACTTTTAAGTCATTTTACTTAATCAGATAATGCTGAAACACCTGCACCAGTATCTAGCTTGAATACTGTGAGGTGACCATCAACTTCTAATTTAATTCTCCCATAATTATTTTCTGCTTCATTAACTTCCCCATGGAAAGTTGTTTGATTTTTTTTCTCTCTGTAGTTCGTCCACTTCTTGGATTTGAACTGACTTTGTTATTTTCTCTTTCTTCCTGTGAGCTTCTTGTATTGTAGATCAGCAGACAATTTTAAAATGTCCTAATGTTCCCCAGCTGTGGCACTCTGCACCCACTGCTGGGCACTCTTTCCCCTTGTGCAGGGTCTTTCCACCGCACTGCATATCAAGATGGCGGTTGGCATGCTTTTCCATGATTTTTTGGGCTTTTGCTCTATGTGCTTTCTGTTTTCTGTCCCATTTATCAAATGGCTTCACTCATCCTTCTCCAAGGGACATTACTTTCCCCACAAACAGCCACTCAGTTTTGGTTCCTGAGCTCTGTTTGTCACACTATTTGTACTGCCCTTGTGAGAGTTGAATCTTCCCTTGTTTTTAAGAGATTTGATAGGGTTTCATCTAAGACCCCAACTATTATCCGATCACATATTAATTCATCTGTAAGGATCCCATAGTAGCAATGTTCTGCTAGCCTACACAGGTCAATTATGAATGAATCCATGTTTTTACCCAGTTTTTGTTTCCTCATATTGAATTTTGCTTGTTTGATGATCAAATTTTGTCAAATGCTGAAGTCTGCATTGAATGCCTGGAAGACTTCATTGTATGAGCTTGAAGCCTCATTGGCTCCCTGTCTCATTATTATATCATCTGAAATAGCTCCTACTGCATAGAGTAAAGTACTGACCTGATCCTTTTGTGCCTTCTTAGCAAACTTGAGGCTGTCCAATATCTATAGCTCAATTTCCCTAAAGCTGAGCCTATTGTGAGCCTTCAGGGCATTGGGAGTGACAATGCAGGCTCCATGTTTGTCCTAAGCTCTAGATCTGGTTCTGCTTCAGTAATTTGGCTTGTTGATTGTGATCTGCACACACTGCTGCCTGGACTCCAGGTCTGTGTGTCAGCTTGCATCTGCTGCATCTGCGTTGCTCCATTCTCAGGTGATCGTACAACATTTTTTTCCTTCTAGTCCTTTTTTCCAAGGTCTTTTCATTTTTTCAGTCTTCACGTGGAGTCTTTCTGGGTCTTTTATGCTTTGCCTGCTGCCACCATGTTTTGTTTAGCATTCAGATCCAGATGAGATTTCTTTAGGTGTTGCCTGTTGTCCTAAGAATGCTACCATAGTCTGTCATTTGTTAAAAAAAAAATCTTGCTTATTTACTGATATATGTACATCTCATACTCTACATGAGGCTTTAATTCTGCTTCCCACCAGATCTCAGATCTCAGCTGACATTGCATCACAGTTACATCAGCAGTTACATCAGTGTCAAGTACTCCTGGTGTTAACCCTTTACTCTACACACATTACATGTGAGTGGGAGCAGGTGCGGGAGACAGGCCAGCAGTGGAGAGTCCCCAGTCAATGGGGCAGCTCCAATCTCTGCTCAGCTGGACAGTTACTCGTGATGCGATGGCGATAACCAAGCTGGGATTGATTTAGAGTGCGTTCACCCGTTACAGGTAAGGATGGTCTTTAAAGAAAGGAGGAACTGTAGGTATGAGGTTGTTGTTGGGATGGGGCTGAGAGCAGTGTGGATGGGGGAGGGTGGTGGTTTAAACAGCCAAAGCATTTTACTGCCATAAAACTATGGCAGTTGAAATGGGTGACCTGTTGTCTCTTCCTTGGCTTCCTGCTGTACTACCTGCTCCTGTGCTCCCACCTCTTCTTCCCTGAGGTGCTGGGAATATTTCCCCTTTGCTTGATAAAGTTACAGAGTATGTAGCTGGTGACTCTCTCTCAGGGCTTTTACTTCAGGATGTCTTTGGGTCTATCCAAACAGCAAATCTTTTAAAATACCAATTGTTTGCTCAATCAGTCCTCTCTTGGGGGCCGGGGTTATGGGGGTGGGGGGGAAGGGTGCTTGTGGCTCTGATTCTCACGGTCCTCTGTGTGCCTATAGTCAGGTTCCTGACAGATGTCACAAGTCATGAACTCAAGAGATGTCACTAAGCAACTAGCCTTCCACCTGATCTCCTGGGTAGAAGGGAAGAGGTCCTGGGACTGGCACAGGATAAAGGCACCACAACAACTGCCAGGAAGCTTGGGTGAAGACCCGGATGCTACGTTGTCACATGTTAACTGGATACTGAATGAATGGAGAACATTCCTGTCCATATCTACTTTTGGTTCTTTGCATGAAGCACACAGGGCACAGTAGACCATGTCCTCCACCTGGGGCATATGGGGCAGGGTGGCACATGGGGAAAGCTGCAATCCTGGCAAAGCCCAGGGCTCTGCCTTCTTGCTTTGCTGTCTCCATGGCAAAGGTGATGTCTCGCTTACCAAAGGGAACATCAGTGACCTTCTTGATGCAGCAATATACTGCAAATTGACCCATGTTGCTACACCTGGATGGACCCTGCGGTGTATTATTCAGGGAAACAGCCACCTTTATAACCACAGGCAATGGTGTGATGTGCCCTAGTACAAGACTGCAGTTAGTGCTCTAGCAAGCTTTTTGTTTATATGTTTTCAGGATGTGGTGTCACTGGCAAGGTTGGCATTTATTGCCCATCTCTAGTTTCTCTAGAAGTTGGTGGTGTGCTTCCTTCCTGAACAGTGTTTTCCTTTCACCACCTAGTGGCTTGCTCAGTCACTCAAGGGAAGAGTTAAGAGTCAAGCACATTGGCATGAGGCTGGAGCCACGTTTCGGTCAGGTATTATGTGACAGTCAAGATTTGATACCTTGAACATTGAACATTATATTACAGCCCCAGCTGCAGGTGGCATAGGGAACTGCAAATGTTATGGACACTTTTATAAAGCGATTTCCCAGGAAATTATTTCCATTGGCATTTTCGTTGCATTATGTGTTCCCCATATACGACCCCAAGAGGCAGGATTTGACAGGCGGGTTTGTTTGTGGGTTGTGACCCCACTACTGACAGGAAGCAGAAAAAGCCTCTGGTTTTGATGGAGATGAGGGGTTAATTCCTGACGGGCAGGGAGTGGTGGCCAATTAGTGGCTATGGGGAGGGGAGGGGGTAAGGCGGTATTGGGGGTATGGATACCACCATAAGATATGTAAACTTTTTATTCAAAGAATTGTGAAGCCTAAAGGAAAGTAAGGACTGGAGAAATGAGTGGGTGCTTTGTCAACTGAAGCCTTAGAGCTAAAAGATTTTTTTGTGTATGATAGCATATATTTGACACCAAGTAAATTAAGAATAAAAATTCACCAAAATGCTTGGAATGGCACTCAGGTATCTATTTGTAGGTTCCGTTTATGTAAACCACTCTCCTCTCTACAATGCAGCTCATGTTTACCTCAGAATGAGCCACTGGGTATTAAAACTAAATTAGGAAACTAGCTCTTTTGTCATATTATGGCTTGATTGTTATTTTGGGCTTCTTTTGTTGGGTGAGCACACTGACTGAGGTCCCCAATGGGTTTCATCAAAATATGACAGGGAGAAATGTGATCATTATCAAATCCTACCTAGAGTTGCACCACCCCAAATACAATTGTTAGAACAATATGGTTTGGGACTTGCCAATAAATCCTGTTAGAATTGTGAAACAAGCAAGTAATAAGTAGATATTATGCATCCTATTTACTATAATTGTTGCGTTGCCTCAAGATGCAGTAGAAGAGAGAGAGACTTGCACTTATATCATGCCAGGTACTGGCTGAGGAGGCAGGATCTGGGAGGTAGGTTCACTTGCGGGCTGCCAGCTCGCCTCTGGTGTGAAGCAGACAAAGCTTCTGGTTTTGGTGGAGATGAGGGGTTAATTCCCAAGGGGTAGGAGGTTGGCTGCCAAATAGTGGATGGGGTGAGGGGGGGAGGTGGGAATGGATGCAGGACATCAGGGAAGTGGGCGGTGTTCTAGCCTGAATCAGCAGCCATTGTTGTGGCTGTTGTTATGTGCCTGATTATAACAAAGGAAATAATTTACGTGTTCAAATTGGCCAGGACAGACAGGGAGCTGGAACCTGGGATGCGGTGGGGAAATATAAATGTTGTAAAAATGTAACTGCTGTCAAAACGTTCACTTTTCAACAATCACATAAAACTTTTTAGACGCTGCCAACCCTGTTAGGGATTGAGCACAAAAGCAGCAAAATTATCCTGAACCTTAGTAAAGTTCTGGTTAGGCCACAACTACAAACACTGTGCCCAGTTCTGGTCACCACACTTTAGAAAGGGTGTGAGAGTCCTTGAGACGGTGCAGAGGAGATTTACCAGAATACTTCCAGGGATAGGGTGGGGGTTGGTGGGAGGGGAGAGGTGGGAGGGACGGTGGTGTTCAACCACAAGGTTAGGTTGGAGAAGCTGGGGTTGTTCTCCTTGGAGAAAAGAAGGTTGAGGGGAGATTTGATAAAGGTTGTGACCTGTTTGGACAAGATGGACAAGGAAAATGTTCTTCCATTAGCTGATGGTACAAGGAACTATTCGAAACACACATATAAGGTTTTGGGCAAGAGACTCAGGGAGAATGTGAGAAATAACTTTTTTTATACAGCGAGTGGTAACTGGAACTTGCTGCCCACGGGGGTGGTGGAAGTGGAGACAATCAGTGACGTCAAAAGAGAATTGGACGGGCACCTGAAGGAATTAAACTTGCAGGATTACAGAGGCAGAGTTGGGATTGGCTTGATTGTTCCATGGAGAGCTGGCATGGATTTGATGGGCTGATTGGCCTCCTTCTGTGCTGTAAATGGTTCTATGACTCTAAAGAAAAATGACTTTAAGTTCCTGACAGGCTGGAGATGTTTGTCTTTACACAGTGCTCAATGGTTGCCTGCCCTCTGAAAATCTTGGAATGTTAGAAAGTGAACCTTGTTGAGTTCCTTAATTACTCAATTGCGTCAAATTAATGATGGCAGTGACCTCGCATTACTGCCAGCACTCAAGTTGGCAGGGTCTGGAAGGGAGTTGGCAGGCTGGCATGCAGGCCGTCCGTGCTGTATTGTGATCACCCATCTCCGTGCTGGTGCAATTCAGTGGATGAAATTCCAGCCAATAGGGTCTTTCACAACCTCAGGTTATCTAATTAAGTAGTCACTGTTATAATGTAGGAAATGTGACAGCCAATTTGTGCACAGCAAGCACCCAGAAACAGCAATGAGAAAATGACCATACCAACTTTTTTTGGTAATGTCGGTTGAGATATAAATATTGGCCAGGCCACCCTACTCTCCTTTGAAATAGTGGCATGCGATCTTTTATGCTCGCCGAAAGGCAGCACCTCTAACAGTGCAGCACTCCCTCAGAACCACATTGGGAAGGTGAGTCTAGATTGTTGCGTTCCAGTCTCTGGAAAGAGATATTAAACCATTGACCTTCTGACTGAGAGGCAAGAATGCTACCCGCTGAGTCAGAACTGGCACTGCTGTAACTATTAACAACAACAGAACCAAGGAAGCATTGCTGCTTTCAACACCTTACTTGGATATTCAGCCTTTTGATGGTCTTATATTATTACTGAGCTTGTTGCTAGACATGTTTCAGAGCAATGAGTTTCAGCTATTTCAATCAACTCCACTATAATTCATTGGAAAAAATGTCTGACTGAGCTCAGTTTGATTCAGTAATAGGGTGACAGAAAATCAATTCCTAATAATTAAAAAGAGAAAAAAGGTGAGTAGATTGAAGGTATTCAGAGAACAAAGAATGGCCCTTTCACCACTGGGAGTTGGGCCCACTTACAGGCTAGAGCGTTGGGCTGAAATTATCTCTTCACATAGCAATAAACAACAGCTTGCATTTGTATAGCACCTTTAAAATGTCCCAAGGCACTTCAGAGGAGCATTGCGAAACAAAAGTTAACTTCCTACAATGTTGTGACCAGAGCTGGACACAGTACTTAATATAGAGCGTTTCACAATCTCAGGATGTCCCAAAGCACTTTTGAGGTGTAGCCACTGGAGTAATGTAGGAAATGGGGCAGCCAGTTTGTATAGACCAATTCCCCACAATCAGCAATATAATAATGATCTGTCTTAGTGATGTTGATTGTGGGGGGGATAAATATTGTCCAGGACACTGGGAATGTTTTCTCTGTTCTTCTTCTGAACAGTGCCATGAGATCTTTAATATCTACCTGAGAAAGTAGATGGAGCCTTGGTTTAGATGGAGCCTTGGTTTCACATCTGACACAGTGCAGCTCTCTCAGTACTGTACTGCAGAGTCAACTTAGATTTTTGTGCTCAAGTTCTCTGGTGTGCGACAATGAATCAATGATCACCTGACCCAAAGGCAAGTCTGCCACGGTTGAGACATTTTAATTGTCCATTATTTAGTGTCCGCGCCTTGGAGCTACTTACTACTCAGACTTGCTTCCCCTCTGAAGGCTGGGAAAGTGTCTTCAATAATAAGAGCAGAGCTTGAAAATCTCATAGAAAGCAAAGTAAGTACTTTTCTAACTGAATCTGAGTGGAAGAATAGGGTCAATGGCAACAGACCAGTGAATACAGTCATCTGGGCCAAGTGGAAGGAGATTGCAATTACCTAAGACCCACATCTCCACTCCAGTGAAGAGAGGGGCTTATTGACCTGACAATGTCAGTAAAGGTAAGCATGATAGCAATAAGCTGCCACTCATCGATATTTTCAATTTTACAGTTTACACACCAATATTAACCTTAAATTGCAATAGCAAACTTCATGCTAAAAGCATGTGAGCCCCATGAACTGTAGAGTCACCTTCATCTGGCACAATGGTCGAGAAATTAGTTGAACAGAAAGGAACTATTCTTGCGGCTAGAAACAGCCCTGATAATCGTGACAAATTGGTCCTTGCGCCTCCTTCACAGAATCAGAATGGGCCATTCTGCAGGAAAATGGCTGCACCCAATTGCTGCTCATTAGATATCCGTGAGACTTAAGACATTAGACCCCCCTCCCAAAGCTGAGCCATGTTATGCCTGTTTAACTGCCACAAACTGGTGCAACAAAGTGTGGTTTCAAACCTACTTGTATTATATCACAGGAGAATCACACAATGCAGGAACAATGTTTAAACCATTCTCGGTGGACTGGATTTTATGTCCCCTCCCCATCGCGTTTGAAGGTGGTGGGGGGGAGGACACATAAAATCCAGACGGTGGTCTGCCCACCAGCTCCCTTCTCTGCCCCCAGCCTGTCTGAAATTTAACCAGGGCAGTGGTAGGGTCCCAGCCAATGGCCACTTAACGGCCTCATCCTGACTCCTGCTAGCATTTCACCCCAGGCAGCAGGAGGCCCATACCATGCAGGCAGCCCGGCAGCTGCACAGCCTGGCGTTGGGCAAGGGGAAAGAAGGGACCTCCTTCCTGGGTCCCCTGTGCCCATCAGATGCCACACCCCCCTCCCCCACCAAAAGGTCATACTTCCTTCTTTACCCTCCCCCCCCCCACCACCGCTTGCCTCACAAAGCACGACCCTCGCCCATCTCGCCAGGGCCTGCTAGCCTGGACTTACCTTAAGACCTATCTCCTCTTCACCCTGACCACCTGTAATCACAGCAGTGGCCAGCCCTCCTGCCTGACACTGCTGGGACTAGAGAGCTGCCGGCCATCTGATTGACCAGTGACTGTCTAGGCCGGGCCTTCCTCCCAGGATAGGAGCAGAAGTCATGCCTTAAAACAATTAACGTTGCTCCCAGCATTAAATTGTAGCGGGGCAGCTGTTGGCATGGTGGGTGGGCTCGCCAGCAACATTTTAGCTCGGCGGCTGAAGACCATGGCCCCTTGTAAAATCCAGCCCTGTGGGAATTCCATAAGAAAGTGCTGTGGTGCTTTATCAGAATGGACCACAGGAGACTCAGATACAAGTTAATGATCATTTTATTCAAATGAACTCAGGGGGAGTCTATCTTAGGCTAGCTAAAAACAGAACTCTACTGATTACAGGAAAACCATCTTTGTTATACAGAGTTAATCACACACACATTGCATTATTTTCAAATTCCAATCATGTCAGTACATAATCACATAATAAGCAAATGTTCCCAGTCCCAGGTACATATGTTTTCCTTACCCAAACAAGGTCTCTTTATCTCGTTCGAGCCTGGTACTGTTTGTCTTTAGGTTATCTGTTTACCCTCATCTGCCCCTTATGTCTCCTCTCTTGTTAATCCCTGTGCTCTCCAATGTCTTTCTGGACAGTTCTGCTAATATTGGCCCTATGGTGTATAAGGTTCACCTGGAGAATGCTGCTGACCTTCGGTTTTACAAATAGAAATCTCTGTTTAACTCTTACAAAAGTAATAAGAATTTCCAATAGCTTTTATATATATATATATATATATATATCAATCTGTGTCTAAAAGTGGGAATTATGCAGGGAGAAATGAAGCAGCACTCATGGGGATGATGAGCTATGGGAGGAGGAAGAGCTTATATTGGTCCATTAACCCAGCAAGAGGAGGAGGTGACTAGAATGGTAGAATTCTACTCAGGTGAAGCAATAGGAGACATGGGAGGATCATCATGCACCATTGATTCCTGTGCAGCAAGTACAATATTCAGTTATTCTCGAAGTTGTCTGACATTCCTGCTCTTAGCTTAGCAGAGGAACAAGGAAATGGAGATGATAGGAGGTCATTTCATTCCCATGGCTTTTTCCTTTTTCCACATGAGGTGGAAGCAGAGTTGGAGAAGCAGTGGCCTGAATTTTTCAGCCCCTCACACTGGCAGGGTCTTCCTGTCCCGCCGATGTGAACGGAGATGTCAATGGCTCACCAGCCCTGTTGCGAGGGAGCCCGCTGCGAGGGGTTGGGGTGGGGGGGGGAGGGGGGGGTGGTGCGTGGATGGGGGAGGTGGTGATGCTGGGAAAGTACAGCCAGAGAGAGCAAGTGGCCAATTGCACATTCCCAACGGGTGGAGACAGCGGAGATTAGCCCATATTGTGATTAATCTTCTTGCTCGCACTCACCAGGCCAGATAGCTGAAGGGGAAGGTGGGTGGAGAATATATATATTGCAGACAAGGAATAAACTGCATGACTGGGCTGTGCAGAAAGAGGATAAATGATCTCATCCATGCTGCCAAAGTCTAAACTCACACACTCACAAGACCATCACACATTCACTGGCATCTCACTCACTGCCAGCTCAAGGGACATCATCACTCACTCTCTCACACACAAACCCTCACATCTCCATCTGGCCTCACCTCCTCTGGAGACTGACTCCTCAGCCCCCACCATCTTGAGGCCTCTTTTATAGTTCAACATTTGCCCCCACACACACCCTGGGATAACCCTCTTCCCTACTACAGCCTCTTCTCTTTCCTGAGGCCACTTCTCCCCCTTCCCCAAGCAAGCCCTAGTCCTGCAGCCATTGAAAAGCTGCCCACACCTTATGGTTGGTCTGATAGGTAGAGACCTGCCCGTGAGCCCCCCTAAAAGTGATGTGACGCTGCCCTCAAAGCCTGGCGCTGATGACTGCGAGTGCTGCCGAAGTTTGGTAGGCAAACAAAACTCAAAATCCCGAGTGAAGTGCAGCCCGCCAGGTGTACATTGCTTATGTACAGTTGAGAAATACGTCGGCATGCAATCACAGTGACATGCCTGGATGATCCAGTGTCGGGGGGGGGGGGGGTGTGATTTTGGTGAGCAGGGTTTATAATGAGATGCTAAAGTATTGAAATTAGATTCCCGACGTGCAGTGGCGGGGAAAGCGGTAGCCATCGATGGGCGGAGCAGATGATCGCAAACTGGTTCTACGATGATGTGAAACCAATTTTTGTGACCTCCCGGTATTTTCTGCTCCCCCCAGCTATGATGCCCATGGAAAATGGGAGCACATAATTCCGCCCAATGTTCCTGAATGGAGAATGAGGGAATTGCAACACTTGGCTGAGGAGCATCCAGACAATGACCTCAGTGGTCCTATCAAGAAAACTAGCAAGTGCGATCAGGTGTTACAAAGGTACTGCCTAGCCTTAGCAGTAGACAATGCAGCAAGCTACAGGGCTGGTGATGGTGTCCAATACTCCGGATGAGCCAACATGAGGGAAGGCTTCCCAATATGATGGACGGATCAGTAGCCTGAGGGACCACAGATTTATTGGCAATTGGCTAAAGAACCAAATATAAGAGGAGACATTTCTTACACAGGGGGTTGTTATGATTTGGATTGCACTGCCTGAAAGGGTGGTGGAAGCAGATTCAATAGTAACTATCAGAAGGAAATTGGATATATAATAGACAGGGAGAAAGATGCAGGGCTATGGAGAGTGGGACTAATTGGCTAGTTGTTTCAATGACCTGGCTCAGATACAATGGGTTGAATTGTCCTCATCCATCAGGAACTGTGCCCCAAGATGGCATTGGCGATCATGGACTTCCGCTGGATTTTTCAAGAAAACAAGAAATTGTAATATTTTTCTTTTGGTAATATCACTGTCATATTTCTTATGTGCTGGAAGACTGGCTGTTGACCATTGTAAGTATGGTAATTGGAGTAAGAGATAGAGTGACTGCAAGAGTCTAAAGCCAACAGTAAGAAGTGTTTTGATATGTTCATGAACCAAGGTGAAATTCAGTCAGAATTTTGCATAAAGCAATACAGGAGTAGTTTTGAATTGAGTTGTTTTAGTTCAAAGGGGGGATGTATGCAAGTCGTAAAAGGTGTAAGTAAGTGAGGTAAAGATGGGGCAAGTTTATTTTTTTTAAGCCTAAGAGCCAGAGTAAAGAAATGAGTTTAATCAGTCCTGGGAAGAAAGTGTTTCTGAAGAGACTTGGTGATAAAATAAAGAGATCAAAGGGAAGGGACACATTTAAGGAAATACTGAAGCCAAGTGAATTAGCTGTTCAGATCTCCCAGAAGACAGAAGGATAGCTGGTCAGAACTCCCAGAAGACTATGTGAACAAGGACAGACCTGAAGACTCAGTTGCTGTCAGCCTCAGGAGACACCCCAAGGAAAAAGGCACTGTGAGCTTAAAATTACTGGAATTCTATAGAATTTAAACGCTATAAGCATAGTTCCTGAACAGAAAAGGGGGAGGTTAGCTCTGAGGGTAGTTAAGATCTTTTGGAACTGTTTTAAAGTGCTGTTTACTGTGTGAAGCCATCCTTGTGCTTAAGTGTCATTGTGTATTTTTTTGCTTTTTTTGAAAATAAGCGTATATTCTGCTACTTGTAATAAAATTATTAAACTCACTTGGGAACATCATTTCCTGATCTCAGAACCTCTCCTCATACTATACAAATTGCAAAAACAATTTTGTCAGCTGTTTCAAGCTTCCCTTTGTGATTTGGGCAGCTCAACATTTACTATCAGCTGTGCCATAACAGATTGGCCCATGACTATGCTAGGCAAAGTACGGCAGTGGTTTGCAATTGTCTTCTGCAATATGGCTGACCAGGAAACTCTCACTCTTACCACCTGTCATTGGGCATATTGAAAGGATTTACAGATTGATAATAAACCTCTCTGGTCACATTATGAACGCACCTTCCATGGCGATCAAGTCCTGGAGTGGGACTTGAACCTAGAACTTATGGCCCAGAGGTAGAGACACTACAACTGCACCACAAGACCATACTCTATGATTATATATCTTACAGCACTAGCAATGTCTTGTAAGAAAGATCTAATGGATTTACATGATACGATTTGTGATATTTTTCTATCATTTGCCACTGGCAACCTTCATTGTCAAGTTAGTTTATACTTTCACATTGCATTTAGCCATTGATTGCTCATTTTTTTTGCAAAAACGTAGTTTGTCATATGTGGAATTGCAAATTTGGCTTTTGCCTGTTGTTACGATCTCAGGAGAAACCAGTAAGTATTTTTAAAAAAAAACAATATCCAAAATCCCAATTGTTTACTGTCTCACGAACGTGTAGTTATGATATTATGGATTTTATAAAAAAGCTAATCATTTTTAAATGGACACAAGAAATCTTAAAGATGGCTGGCAAAAGCCACCTGACCTCTTCCACAGCAATGTTTGTCAAGCTCCCAGAAAGCTCCAAGTGGATCGCAGATAGATGTATCCAGACATGTGAAGTCATTTGAAATTCAATTCAAATTTCCACTCGGGTAAACAGAAATTCATTGTGACTTGCCTGAAGATGTGAATATTTATCTCTTTCTTATCTCATAAATTCTGGGAGGACGGGAACCATTGAAGTTGATGGCTGAGACCTTTAAAAGGTTAATTACCTCAGCTAACAATGTATGGGACTGTTCCCCCCAGACTAACCCAATACCTATTATGGAAGGGAGATTCAACAGTTTGAGAGAGCAGCCATTTTAAGTTTTGGAACCGTATAAAGTCTATCTGCAAACAGCCATTCTCTGTGCAGAACTTCCTTGCACATCATGAGAGAGACATCTTGAAACAAAAACTGCTACTCAATAGTGAGAGACTGAGGGAAGTTTCTAGAAACAGCTATAGGACTGCGGGACTAAATCAGGCTATCAAGGGCCACCACCTGCAGTACCGTAAAAGTGAAAACAAGAGCCTTCACTCACTCCAAGGACTTGTTCTGCTTGTTGAGTTTACCTGCAAAGGCCAACTCTTCAACTACAGAATCTTTTGCAGCTGCTAAATCGAATTTTCACTTTGGAAAGAAAGAAATCAGGCAATGGGCCCACAATGATATCTGACAGGGACCGATTTGAAATATCATCTTTAAGTATCTTTTTCCTTTGGCCGGAATTTTCAGTGAAATGCACTGTGTTGGCAGGCACAAAAAAACAGCATTCCAAACGTTGGCCGCAATGGTAGGTTTTCGCGCCGTATCGTGAAGTTCAAACTGCAGTAATTATTCATTCACAGGGAACATGGCGTTTCACAAGTAGGCATGGCATCTGATTCACCCGCCCCGCCATGCCCTCCCACTCCTAACTCTGGGAGCCATATCTAAACGGTGCCCTTGCACAGCATTTGCACTCTCTGCAGCCTAGGACATCTCCAATGACGACATGGCATCCAAAGGCAGAAAGCATGCTGCGCCCAAGTTCAATGTCTCCTCACTGTGCATCTGCTGAACACAGTTGAGGCCTGCTGTGATGTCCTCTACCCCCATTCTGACTGCAGGCCTTCCACCAAAGTGACCATTCTGGTTTGGGAAGGGGCCACAGCAGTGGTCAGTGCAAAAGCCCTGCAGAAGAGATCAGCCACCCAGTGCAGGAAGAGGATGAACAATCTCTTCCATTCCGCCAGGGTAAGTCATTACTCTTAACTCACACGCTTTCAATCCCATCACACATTCACAAGGATCTCACTCGAAGCCACCTCAAGGGACATCACCACTCACTTTCACACACCCTCACATCTCCATATGGACTCACCTCCTCTGGAGTTTGTTTTCTAATCCTGCCCAGGGCTCCCCTTGCCACCCAAACATGCCAGGCATCCTTGTTCATCTGCTTTCGCATGCGTCTTACACACTCAATCTGTCGTCATGCAGGACAAGCTGGTTCACAATAAGAAGGAGAGATGCCAGACTGGGGGTGGAGTTCCCGAGATCAAGATTCTCCAGGCCTTCGAGAACAGAGCCATTGAGCTGGCCACAGAGGATGTAGACTGTGCCTGTGCTTACAGTGAGGTCAGCGGTGCACACGCAAGTGATGATCCTGTATTGCAACATCCATCAGACATCCATACTGTCAATGATCCCTCCTGTTTCAGAGTCACCTGCCATGCACTAATTGTCTCTCCTTTTCTTCACAGGCACCCCTGGGAAGCTGCCAAGGGCATCCATGAGGCCCTCAGTTCCAGCGCCGATGACACCTCAGATGAGGAACCTGAGGACAGCACCTTTGACGACCTGTCACGTCGCTCACCCACACCCTCCACCAGCTCAGAGACACACACCTCGGTGGCACCTAGTTCTAGATTAACCTCAGGGTCACAATCTGGTGAGGACAGTGAACCATCTGGTCCACAGGAGATGGAGGCAGGGACATCAGAGGTCACCAGCAAGCGGAGAACTGCTGAAGGCCACGATTCTGCTGAGTTCAAGTTCAATGACGAATCTCCAGACTCAATCCTAAAAAAATCAGTTGCTGGATCTTCAACAAACATCAGGAAGGGATGTCAGCTGCACTCCTCAGATTGCAATACACGATGGAGGAGTCTGTCTGCCTTCAGTCTGAGGTGATAGCACCAGCATGCCAACGCACCAAGATCAAGCACTCTGGTCTATACTCGATGGAGTTTAGAAGGATGAGGGGGATCTGATTGAAACTTACAGAATACTGAGAGGCCTGGATAGAGTGGACGTGGGGAAGATTATTCCATTAGTAGGAGGAACTAGGACCCGAGGGCACAGCCTCAGAGTAAAGGGAAGACTTTTTAGAACAGAGATGAGGAGAAACTTCTTCAGCCAGAGAGTGGTGAATCTATGGAATTCATTGCCACAGAAGGCTGTGGAGGCCAGGTCAGTGAGTGTATTTAGGACCGAGATAGATAGGTTTTTGATTGGTAAGGAGATCAAAGGTTACGGGGAGAAGGCGTGAGAATGGCGTCGAGAAACTTATCAGCCATGATTGAAATGCAGAGCAGACTTGATGGACCGAGTGGCCTAATTTCTGCTCCTATGTCTTGTGGTCTTGTGAACAACGCTGGTAGGATGGTGGCCACTGCGAAAGCCTTGGTTCAGGACATCGGTCCTGAGCTGCTGCAGGAGCTGATATCATTGCTGTAGCCATTGTTGGCATCCATCAATGTTAGAGAGGGCTGCGGGGCACCTCGATCTCACTGCAGTTGCTCCTTCTCCTCAAGGGGTGAGCCGGGTGCCCTCGGTCACCCAAAGGGAGGAGGATCAGCAGCTCGACACCCCGTGGCGATCCAAAAAAAAGGTGACTCTAGAAGTGTCCATCCCATCCAAATCCCCTCTTCCTGTGACCCACATCAGCTCTAGCTTCACAGGCCAAGGAGGGTGCACATGCCCTGCAGCAATCCACCCAAAGCAGGCCGGGGTCCCCCAGGTCTCAACCCTCCAGAGGACACCCACCAAGGTCATCACAGACAAAAGGACATAGCAGTCTGTAGGCTGCCTCCATCTCCACTGTGGAGGTCGGGGGAGCACCAATATGTAGCAGCAGGGTAACGAAAGTGAAAAAGATGTAGTTGCACAATGTTGGCATGGGTGTTAACCACATGTACAAAACGTGCACAAATGTAAATAGGCTCACAATCATTTCATATCTCCTCTTGTCTATGCCTCCTTCTTGTGATGAGCTGCGTTACTGTCAATCACAGGTGATACCTTGGCTCTTACACCCACTTATGGCAATGGTCTCTATGCTAGGCCTCTCTCCTGTACAGTGTGCTACCATCTCACCGCAGTGACTGTCTCTTTCAACATACTGTTCCATACGAGTCAGGTCTGCAGTGTGCTTGTGGAACAAACCTCATCCCCATTCCTCGTAGGGTTCTGTCCATGTGTATTCTTGGCTCTGAATGATTGAGGCAGGGTGTGTCAATATCCCATCTGCATTCTTGACAGTTGAAGGTGTGGTGTTTTAAGGCGAGATTTGCTCACACATGGTGAAGGCTCATGTACCATCCAATGCTATGTGCTGTCTCTCAGCAGGGTTGAGTCAATGTGAGCCAGTAAGCTGAGTTTATGTGCAGTGCCCTCTGCAAACCATGTTTCCAATATTCCCAGTATCAATCTGCTGAGCACAGTAAAAGCTAGGACAAAGCTTTCCACCTCAAGGTGATCAAACAAAGACGCATTTGTGTTCAGGCACTGAGACGTCTAACCTTAAGCATTTTTCACCCTGTAGTTGTGAATATTGCAGGGAGAAGGTCTGCGCAAAACTGGCAGACAGCGGTGTGTGTCCTATTGCCTTGAAATTCCAAGAGATTGCTGATGCTCCTTACAAATGGCCAAAACAGCCTTTAGGCATGCCCTGGGATCATGTATCATTGTTTCAGACACTGTGGAAGAGAGCAAAGGAATAGGATCAAGTATGTGATGATGCAGAACAGTGCTCATTAGCAATGGCATGTGCCCTTCAGGGCCTCATGCTGTCTGATCTTCTTGGACTTCACTCAGGCCAGGGCTGGCCATGAGGAAACACTGGTTGTGTGTAAGAGGAGGCATCTCAATATCAGGCAGCCAAGTGTCTGACCTCATCATGCTCAGGTGCTCTGTCTCCATAGTATGGTCAAGAGAAATGTAGTTCAGGATCCCAAACTTAAACTGCCAGAGGTCACTGTCCTTTCTGGGAGTGTATCACACTGACTGAATCATCTCTTAATTGCAGTCAGAGCAGTGGTATTTCATTGGCTGCCTTGTCCCAATTGTTATGTTTCTGTTTCACCATCGATGTAACACATCGTGAGCGGCTGCATTGGTTCTGGTAGATCTCCATGAGGAGTCTTACCCGATTGAAGGTAATGCAGGCAATAGGACACTGAGGATCGTGCAAGTGACCCTGCGTCTTGTAGGTGCTGTTGCGACTGGGATGCTGGATTGTCATGTGAAGAGGCAGCACTTTCCAATGTCTGATGCTGGGACGTCCTCTTCCAGGTAACACCTGATCTCAGCTCGGACACATGTCCTCGAGGCTAGTTCATCTTTCACAGCATCAGGAGTATGTGAGCGTTCTGTGCAATGATGCACTGTCATCTGGAAGTCCATGGGCGTAATGAGAAGAGTAGCTATGCTGGTGGCCGTGCTGGCCCATGATGGAGGAGATTTGGCCAGGGGGATCCTCAGTGAATCTTGTCATCCTCCTCCTGGGATCTGCTGACAATGAGGGACTCACGAGCACGCCCGCCTCGTCTGGTCCGTGCAATGTCCTCCTCATCTGCATCTCGGCTTTCAAGACCTCATCACCATCATCCGCTTCGAGGTTCTGCTCATCGGAGGAGATCTGCAGCTCCTCCATCTTGTCATCTGCCAAGTCCTCCACCCCTTTGCAGCGCCAGGTTGTTTAGTGCACAGCAGGCCATGGTGATGTGTGAGACCCTCTGGAGAGCGCTCCGCCAGATCTATCCAGGTATTGGAACTGCATTTTCAGGATCCCTATGGTGTGATCCACCATTGTCCGGGTCGCAGCATGAGCCTCATTATACCTTCTCTCAGCAGGAGTCTGAGGCTATCACATGGACGTCATCAGCCATGTCCTTTGCGGACAAGCCTTGTCCCTGAGGAACGCTCTTCATCTTGTGTGGCCCTTCGAAGATGTCAGGGATCTGAGACCTACTCAGGATATATGAGCCATGGAAGCTGCCTGGGAATGTAATGCACACCTGCAGAATAGGTTTACTGTGGCCGCACAGCAGCTACACATTGAGCAAGTGGTAGCTTTTCCAGTTGACGTACTGTACTGCCTGTTGCCAGGGAGCTTTTATAGCCACATGAGTGCACCCTGCACCTGTGGGAATCCGGAAAGTTCTGCAAAGCCCAGTGGCTTGCTCGATCTCTGTCAACGTTGACAAAATTGAGGGCCTTTGTAAAAATGTCATCTGTGACCTCCTGGATGTGGGTGGGTTCTTGGGAGATCCCGCAGAGGTCCCCAGTGGAGCCCTGGAAGGAGCCACTGGCGTAGAGGTTGAGCGCTGTGGTTACTTTCACAGCCACTGGCATTGGATAATGGATGCCCCTCCAAGCCCCCGTGGTGCCAGATCCTGCAGAATGTGGCAAATGTGAGTCACCGGGTGGAATTTCCCGTGCCCGCTGGCGTCAGGCATCATTGCGGGTGTGAGCGGACAATATGGCGGGAAGGCCAAAAATTGGCTTCATGAAACCAGTTTGTGATTGTCCACTCCACTCTTCAATCGGCATTTCCCACTGCCACAAGTCAGGAACATCATTGTAATACATTTGCACATCATCGTAAGCCTCGCTGGCTGGAATCATCCCCCCCAACCTCCTGCACTGGATTATCCAAGCACGTGTTTCACAGCTGGGTGTAAGCAATGTGCACCTGCCAGGCTGCACTTCACTCGGGACTTCGAGATTTATGTCCCTACCTTGCCTTGGGCAGCACTCGCAGTCATCAGCGCCAGCCTTCACAGACAGCACCACATCACTTTTAGTGGGGGCGTTTACGGTTGGTCTCTAATTACAAGACCAGCCATAAGGCGGGGATGGCTTTTCAATGGCTGCAGGGCTAAGGGTTGCTTGGGGAAGGGGGAGAAGTGTCTTCAGACAAGGGAAGAGGCTGCAGGGCGAGGGCTGTACTGGGGAAGGGGGGGGGGTGGAATATCCCAGGGTGTGTGCAGGGACACATATTGATCTGTGCAAGTGGCCTCAAGGTGGTGCGGGCTGAGGAGGCAGTCTCCAGAGGAGATGAGGCCAAATAGAGATGTGAGGGTTTGTGTGTGAGAAAGTGAGTGGTGATGCCCCTTGAGCTGGCAGTGAGTGAGATGCCAGTGAACGTGCGATGGGCCTGTGAGTGTGGGAGTTTAGAGTGATTTAGACCCTGGCAGCACAAATGAGATCATTCATCCTCTTCGTGCACTGGATAGTGAACCTCTTCTGTGCAGCACTGCATGACCACCTGTAGTTGTTTTCATTACCATGAATCTACAGACCATGAAGGCTGCACAAATCTGTGCTGGTAAAACATGGCTTAAAGATTATGCATTCTATTAATGGATTTCCCAAATGGTGATAGGAAGATGATAACCTGGCGAAAACAAACTGATGGCCTGAATATAATGATATGCTGAAGGGACATATGCTCCTCTCTCCCTGAGAAACATGTCATTGACAGAAGATGTGTCGAAACAGTCACCATTTCTTCATCTAAAATTTTGACCAAAGGCAGCCTATCTTTCACGTAACCAAGTATTGATTCATCAGACCTCATCCGTTCTGCTCTGCTCTAATGGGCGGATCTGATGAGTTTGAAACAGGTTAATTTATTAGTTAAATGCCATCAGAACATTGTTCCAATGATATCTCAAAAATTCGAACAATACTTTAAGGAAGCTGTTTCACTCCAGTCATACAGAGCTTGAATATTGCTGAAAAGACAGGCATGTTGCTGAAGCTTTTTGTCATGCACTCCTAAGGACAAATGCAAGCATACCAAGTTTCAAACAATCACAACAAATTTGTACCACAGGAGAAAAGGGTGCTGATTGGCTGGCAAGTCAATTCTGATTGGCCGAGACATTCCCATGAGAAAGCAACCCAAGCTATATGTTCCCCAAGTCCCAGGTAGTTCAGAAAAAGGCTTGAAAATATCCCTTTTGTGTATACAGACTGGGTCATTGCAAAAGAATGTATATCCCTTCCTGCAAGCATAAATGAGCCAAGCTATGGGCTCTACTGATTATCTAAAATTGGATGTTAGTGGAGCTATTAGCGCACTCAGGGTTGTTCAGCAAGTGCTACCCAAATGTGGAAACACACCTGGCAGCACCTTATTTTGGGCTTTGCAAGCCCAGGCTGGTTGAGTAAGTTTTGTACTCTGCCTATTACGAATAACCGAAGGAACATGCTGTTTTATCCAATTGGCCAATCATTGGGACATACAGCCTACCTAAGATTACACTGGTGCTGAAATTCATAAAAATATTGCTCAATTGTGTGGTAGGCAGAATGTCTTCTTGGACTGACAGAAGCATCCTGTT
Organism: Carcharodon carcharias; assembly: GCF_017639515.1. Classification (NCBI taxonomy): domain Eukaryota; kingdom Metazoa; phylum Chordata; class Chondrichthyes; order Lamniformes; family Lamnidae; genus Carcharodon; species Carcharodon carcharias. Next base: position 178,904,604 of record NC_054472.1, on the reverse strand, counting down.
CGTAAAATACCACTCCCATAACCATTGCATAGTAGCAGCGTGAAACAGCTTCCCTAATGTATTGTTTGAATTTTTGAGATATCATTGGAACAGCATAACCAAGTAAAGGACTTGGCGTAAATCGGGAGATCCTGTCTTGATTTTACATTTGTGTGATGGAATGGAAACTAACACTATATAATTTTTATAAAATGTATCCTCACAGCTATTTCTTAATTTTAAACTGGACCTTTCGTCTAAAAAATACCATTAAGATAGCTGACCCTGATAGTCTGTGACTCACCAGAACAAAAGAAGCCATGATAAAGTGTCAGAAATGTCACACCTTGTTATTGCTAAGGAGCTTGGGGGCTGCACAGTCCAACTTCAAAGGGAGCTACATGAAGATCATTTGCATTTGATAAAACAGGCTTGTCAGCGGGGTCAAAGAGTCTACTAAGACAATGACCTCTCAAGCATTCCTTTAAACCCATAGTGCCGGGAATATTAGTAATCCTGAAGACCAAGCTGAATTCCAGACAGCGGATACACATGTTTTGTTGAAGAGCTTGTGGAAAGGTACGGTCACATGACCTAAGGCTCTGGCTTGTTGAACAAGTCGCTATTGCCTTCCTGAGCCGCAAGCCAGTGTGCTGCTTTAACATCTGACTAGCAGGACACACAGAAGGAGCCATGGCCAGGCTGGACAACTGACCCCATCTACCCTGTCTTTGCTGAAAGTTCTGTACCAGTCCCTACAAACTCTGCATGCCTTTGTTGCCTTGTGAAGTCAACACCACCGGAAAAGCAAATTGTACACCACCAGTTTTCACCCTGCGGACGTCTGTGAAGGAATTCCTCATGGGACTTTGATTCCATACTCTGAACCTCATGTGAACTGATATTCATTTCTTTCTCTGTGGCCTCTGTAATGTAAATCCTTCTTTTCTCTATCCTTCTCTGTGTGGAGGGAGACGTTGCAGACTCTCCTTTTCACGGTTTTTGAATGTGTGCAATAAACTAACCTTTTGAGTTCATCCTACCTCGAGTTTGCTGTGGGGTTATCAGTAGGAATTGGATCACCCAAAAACCGAGGTGTTGGGAAATATGCCGCCACTTATTAAAAAGGATACAAATCAAAACAACATCCTGTTTATGGGCAGGTGTAAGAGTTAAAATTAGTGCTATTTGAACGGATCACCCTCCCGTCTGTAAAACATGTATAAAAAAATACACGATAGTTACTAATAAATCCAATGGGGAATTCAGGAGAAACTTCTTTCATCAGGGAGTGGTAAGAATGAGGAACTTGCTACTACATGGGGTAGTTGAGGCAAATAGTACAGATCCATTGAACGAGAAGTCAGGTGAATACATAAGGGAGATGAGAATTGAAGGGTAAGCTGGTAGGTTTGATGAATTGAAATGGAATAGATGATTTGAGTGCAGCACCAACACTAGCATGGACTGGTTAGGCCAATTAGCTTCTTTCTATGTAATCCCTATTGTGTTTTATGGCTCGAGACATGCAAAGCTGACATGCCAGTTTCTCTGTCTGAAGAGGAGTTTTATTCAATGCTTTAAAACGTTTGCTGTCTCATGCTTACAGCTTCTTGCTTTCAGGTTAGTTACTGTTTCTCTGTAACCACAATCAGGCTTCACCAGCTGCACACAGAGCAGAGAAGGATCAACGGACACACATAATCAAACACTGAACAACTGAACAATTGAACACAACAATTCCTGAAAAAGCTGGGGGGAGAATAGAACCTGCCTTCCATCACTGAGTTCCAAAGTGGAAAATAGGGCTGTCTGTTTGTGGTTTGTTTCTGCAAGTCATGAACATCAAGATTAATAGATTACAGCAGGTTAGCAAACAAAAAACGTAATTTCCAGTATCTAGACTGTAAAATACAACAGAAAAAGTACACACCATGTAGGTAGATTCGTATAACCTTTATCCCCAGGGAATGTCCAGATCTCCACACATAAAGGTCAGAACCAAAGAGGCAGAGATTCAGATCGCTGGATCTCCACTCCCATAACACTGCCTTGAGATTTCTGGGCCTTTACATTGCTGGGGTCGGGTGGGAGGCGAGGCAAACTTTGGCCGATCGACACCTCCAGTAGATACAGGCATGCCAGAGGGACAACAATCTGCATTTGTAACGTCGTAAGATGTCCCAAGGGTTTAATGAGGTGTAGGTAACATTCCCACACTCCTGCCTCATGGCAGGTACTCAATGGGCCAAATGGCCTCCTTCTGTGCCATAAGTGACTCCATGACTCAGTCCACAGTTCATTAGCACCTTACATACTGCAAGGCAAGAAGGTCCAAAGTACATGGTGGATTAACTTAGCAAGAGGGTTGCCAACACTACCCTGGAGCATTACCCTGGAGTCTCCAGCAATTGAAGATGAATCTCCAGCGGATTCCTGGGAGAAATTGTGGAGAGAAATAATTGGAGCATTTTTGTTTATTGGTTTCTTGTATTCTCTTTGAGCATATTCATTTATTGATTGCAAAATATCGCAGGCCTGGTGGTGTGGGGAGAGAAAGGCCGTTTGACTAACATACAAGGTGAAATGGTGACCCAGTGGTAAAGTCATAACGTCACTAGGCTAGTAATCCAGAGGTCCAGGCTCATCCTCTGGGGAGACATGGGTTCAAATCCCACTACCTGGTGGAATTTAAACTGAATGCTGGAATTGAAAACTAGTCTCAGTGATGGTGACCATGAGACTACCACTGATTGTCATAAAAACCGACCTGGTTCACTAATGCTCCTTTGGAGAAGGAAATCTGCTGTCCTTACCTGGTCTGGTCTACATGTGACTCCAGACCCACAGCAATAGGTCCCTGAAGCCTTCTGAAATGGCCTGGTGACCCATTCAAGTTGTACCATCCCACCACAGAAAGAATGCTGGGGTTCAAAAAGGTCACTCACCACCACCTTCTTGAGGGCAATTAGAGAATGGGCAATAAATGCCCTGTCTTGCCAATGATGCCTACATACCATGAAAGAATTTTAAAAAAAGACAAGATTCATTAGATCAGGGTAACAAAGGTTTGGTTCACTTTCTGATTGGCTGTGGGAAGGTGGGGAATTGAGGATGGACGTGTAAGACAGCCAATGGAAGGTGCATGGGGGCTGGGAATTTGGGGGTCATGTGATGTCATCTCCAAGAATGCATCCAATCGGAGTTGGCAATCCTACCCAGCTCCTGGAGCCCTGAGAGCCAGAGGACGTCCATCAGTGTCCTGGAGTAATCCAACGAAATTTGAAAGTAAGGATGATTTTTGGACTTGTAACCCTTTTCCCCACTCCAGGATTGTCAGATGGAAGTGGGAATGTGTGTGGGGGGCTGGTGGTGGCATCTGCAGAAAGACCTGATCATGGAGGATGGACAGGTAGCCTCAGGCCTGAGATGTCCTTAGCCTTCCGTTAAGTTCCCAGCCCTCACTGTCTATGTTAGACCTTGTGATAAAGTGAGCCTGTACCCTGGTATACCCAGGCCGTATAGATGCCAGAGATCCTGGGGATGGAGCAGGGAATTGTATTTTTTGTATGCACTACATCTGTCTATTGCCTGCATAGGAACAGAGAAATCTATGCCAATTGTTTTAAACCCTCACTTCTATGAACTTAACCAAGCTGCCGTGATCTGAAAGGTTTTCTTATAACAATACCAAACTTTACAGAATGAAAACGTTCATTGACTTTCATGCCCCACTGAACATTCCAGTTAGAATCAGTAAAGATCATTTGGAAGCCAGTTAGATTAAATCATTTGTGCTGACATTAAATTGAGCAGCACAGAATTGCATCAGTCAGAACTCAGAGCACAGAAACAGTCCATTCGGCCCAACTAATCTATGCTGGCCTTTATCCTCTACACGAGCTTCCTCCCACCCCTCTCCACCTCGCCTTCTCAGCCTAACCATCTATTCCTTTTTCCCAAATGTGTTTATCAAGCAACCCCACAACCCCCGCCCCCCCATTCCCCCGCCCCCCATCCCCCCAGCCCCCAAATGCAGCAGGAGGCAGATTGCCAAAGTGTGTAAGCAAATAAAATGCTTCACTGGTGACCTAGCTTTGTGAAGATGAGAACCCACATATCTGCAACATTTTGAAATACCTGATACCTGTCTGGCATGAAATTTAATATAAACAGTTGAACTTTTAACTCATCCAAAGTCTACCCGCTTGGACTCAGACTCTTGGGCGGAATTTTCCACTAGTGAGACTAAGTGCTGTGACGGGTGGTTTCAGTGACACCCAGCCCACTGTTGCTCAAAATGGGGAGGGGAAGTGTGCCCGAGTCAGTGCTTGGAAGCTCATTAATTATGCACAAGCGAGTACTGGGCCAAATGACCTGGCAGGTCAGGAGCAGAATAGTCCGCCCTGCTTTCAGCTGGCGGGGTCAAAGGTCCGGGCGCCATATTTAAATGCCAGCTGACACATGCACTCCACTCTCCGCAACCCATCTGCCTCCAGGAGACCATCACACACAAGAAGAAGGCTGCACCCCAACCCCACCCCCCACCCCCACCACCCCTTGGTCTTGATCAGAGGAGCGAAGGCACATAGGGATGTGCTCTATCCCAGGGATAGTTCCAGGAAGCACACCAGCCTCACCTCTTGGGCCTGGAAGGCCATCACCAAGGAGGTCAATGTGGCTGTCAGCCATGCCTGGAACGAGATGCAGTGTAGGGAGAGGATGAATGATCTCATCTGCTCTGCCAGGGTAAGTCATCCTTCAACTCCCTTCAATATCAAACTCTCATCGTGGCATCATGTACTCAATTGTCCACTCTCTTCAGGGATCTCACACAACCATTACCAGGGGACACATATCAGCACCATTCGCAACTCCTCAGATACTGAAGCAGTCCATGTCCAAATTCCGCAAGACCTGGACAATATCCAGGCTTAGGCTGAGAAGTGGCAAGTAACATTTGCACCACACAAGTACCAGGCAAAGACCATCTCTAACAATATAACCATTGCCCCTTGATTTTCAATGGCATTACCATTATTGAATCCCCCACTATCAACATCCTGGGGGTTACCAATGACCAGAAACTGAACTGGACTAGCCATACAAATACTGTGGCTACAACAGTAGGTCAGAGGCTAGGAATTCTGAGGTCAGTAACTCATCTCCTGACTCCCCAAAGCCTGTCTACCATCTACAATGGAACAAGTCAGGAGCACGATGGAATAATCTCCACTTGCCTGGATGAGTGCGGCTCCTACAACACTCAAGAAGCTTGAGACCATCCAGGACAAAGCAAACCACTTGATTGGCATCACATCCACAAACATTCACTCCTTCCACTACCGACGCACAGTAGCAGCAGTGTGTACCATCTACAAGATGCACTGCAGGAATTCACCAATGCTCCTTAGGCATCACCTTCCAAACTCATGACTGCTACCATCTGGAAGGACAATGGCAGCAAACACTAGGAACACCACAAGTTCCCCTCTGACATCGTTGTTCTCACAGAGTTTGAGGAGGCTTCAGCCCAGATTGCTGGGGAGGACACTAACGTGCCTGTGGGGAAGGGGAGATTGGATTGTTTCAGCAACCCCAGTACAGATCACTCCTCCTCGAGTTTATCACATCCTGACGACCACAGTGAGCAACACGCAGTCTTATATTCCTCATGTTCATCTGTTAAAACTCCATTCTCTATCTTATAGGCATCTGCAGATCGAGGCCCACCAAGGACACCACCAGAACTCCCAGGCCCCAGACCACATCCAAGGAGGAAGATGATGAAGTACCATCACAGCGCTAACCCACACCGTCCCGCAGCACATGGACACATACGTCAGTGGGGCACATCTCTCGATGAGGCTTGGGCTCGCTTTCTGGAGAACAATTCACTGACACGACCCTACAGCAGTCAGGCGCAGGGAGACAGGCCAGGCCTCCGGCACTTGGAGAGTTGCTGGAGAACAGCCACCCGCTCAGTCTGAGTCAGTTGATGAGCCTCTGGACGCAGCCTCATGGTGGTTAGTCAGCAAGAGACGGGGGAGCACCGCACAGCAGTGCTGAAGCCCTCAAAGAGGAATAGCCACCGAAGTCACCAAAGGCAAGGGGGTAAACAACTCCACAGGCTGCCTCTACCCCTGCTGTGGATGTCAGGGCAACACCCAGAAGAAGTGGAAGGCCTAGAGAAATTGAAAACATTTGATCACAGTTTGTTGCAAGGATGAAGACAATAATTGTCACTAATCGAACGTCTGCAAATATATTCACTTTCACTGCATATCGTCTACTGTTTTCTTTCAGCGTGAAAGGGCAACCCCCGCCTCCCCCAAACTCCCCCACTGCACGCAGCTGACCACACAACTGAACCTGCTGGGTGAAGGTTCTGTGTCAGGGCCTCTCAGAGCCTTGTGCAGGTACTCTCCCACGCACGCGGAGCCTTCATCCACCCAAGTCATCTCACTGGTCCCCAGCGTTGTCAAGGCTGCTTGCTGTGGTTCCTTTTCAATTGTCCGTCTGAGATGACCTGCATCTCTGCCCACACACTGACCCAACTCCCATGCAGCACCTGTGCACCCTGCAGCCCTCTCCCCCACCAACAACATGAGGCTGCACTCACTTTGGATTTGAGAACTTTGGTAGTGGTCACTTTTTTTATGAGACCCCCCCCCCCCCCGCCCCCCCACCACCATTTCCCTTCCCCATCACCCATATCATTTCCCCCAAAATGAGTAAGCCTCCTGGCATCACCTTCGACCTCGCCACCATCACCCTCCAGCCTGAATCCTTCTCCTCCCAGGGTGTGCAGGTGAACGTGTTTGTACCCTTCCTTCCAGAGAGCATCCCATGACCATTCACGATGACGTCCCCGCCCTCCTCCTCCCCACCCCCCAACCATCACGTCCCTGTGTATCTCCGTGTCCCGACTAACAACCCTCACCATCCCTTCACCCGACACTGTTGAATCCCCACCCTAACAGCTGCCTCTGCCCCCTGTTACCTCAACCATTCCCTCCTGTCGCACCCACACACCCACCCTCAGTTTGTACCCCAGGAGTCAAGAGTCGACTCTGCTGACCCCTCTGTGTGAGCATGTTCACCTGGACATCCACTGCCCTCCCCCCCCTCTCCACCCTGACTTTAGATCTTGGCATTACCCCACCACCCTCCGCCCAACCGCACTCCTTTGCCACCCATCGTGGCGTGATGCAAGATTGGAAAGCGTGAGGGACATGCTGGTGAGCAGCTGTTTTAATGAGCATTCATGAGATGATAATGAATGCAAATGGTGTTCCCGCCTCCAGTCGGCGGGATAACTGACCTGCCATTAACCCGCCATTGGGAGAGTTGCAAACTTTTCACACCGGCGAGATTTTGTTCTGGCTAGGTTGCCTGCACTCGCCTGCCACAGGAGGGATGGGAAAGTTCCGCCCAAATTCTTCGCGCCATTATTAATACATAGAAAGAAAAAAAACTTGCATTTATGCAGCACCATTCACAACCACCGGATGTCTCAAAATGCTTTATAGTCAATTAAGTCATTTGGAAGTGTAGTCACTGTTGTGATGTAGGAAGCGTGGCAGCCAATCAGTGCACAGCATGATCCCACAAATAGCAAACGTAGAAACATAGAAACTAGGAGTAGGAGTAGGCTATTTGGCCCTTCCAGCCTGCTCCACCATTCAATATGATCATGGCTGATCCTCCGTCTCAACTCCATATTCCCGCTTTCTCTCCATATCCCATGATGCCCCTAATAGCCAAAAATGTATCAATTTCTTTCTTGAATATACTCAGTGACCCAGCCTCCACAGCTTTCTGTGATCAAGCATTCCACAGGTTGACCACCCTCTAAGTGAAGAAATCTTTCCTCATCTCAGTTCTAAATGGCCTGCCCTGTATCCTGAGACTGCGGTCCCTGGTTCTACACTCTCCAGCGAGGGGAAACATCCTCCCTGCACTTAGCCTGTCTAGACCTGTTAGAATTTTATATGTTTCAATCAGATCCTCTCTCAGCCTTCTAAACTCTAGTGAATACAGGCCCAGTCGAACCAATCTCTCCTCATACAACAGTCCTGCCATCCCCAGTATCAGCCTATTGAAACTTTGCTGCACACCCTCTATGGCAAGTATATCCTTTCCTAGGTAGGGAGACCAAAACTGCACATAATACTCCAGGTGTGATCTCATCAAAGCCTTGTATAACTGCAATAAGACATCCCTATTTCTTCTGGCAATGAAGGCCAACATACCATTTGCCTTCTTAATTGGCTGCTGCACCTGTCTATTTACTTTTGTTAACTGGTGTACAAGGGCACCCAGATCCCTTTGTACATCCACATTTCCCAATATATCACCATTTAAACAATATTCTCCCTTTTCATTCTTTACACCGAAGCTTATAACATCATGTTTATCCACGTTATACTGCATCTGCCATGTATTTGCCCACACACAAAACTTGTCTAAGTCGCCCTGAAGCCTCCTTGCATCTTCCTCACAACTCACAACCCCGCCCAGTTTTGTGTCGTCAGCAAACTTGGAAATATTGCATTCGGTTCCCTCATCCAAGTCATCTATATATATCGTGAATAGCTGGGGCCCAAGCACTGATCCCTGCGGTGCACCACTAGTCACCGCCTGCCATCCGGAAAAAGACCCATTTATTCCCACTCTCTGTTCCGGTCTGTCAATCAATTCTCAATCCATGCCAGTATATTACCCCCAATCCCATGTGATTTAATTTTGCCCACTAGCTTCTTATGCGGGACCTTATCAAAAGCCTTCTTGAAATCCAAATACACCACATCCACTAGTTTTCCCTTATTTTTTCCACTCGTTATATCCTCAAAAAACTCCAGTAGATTAGATAAGCATGAATCAGAGAATGACCAGATATTCTGTTTTTTATTATGTTGTTTGAGGGATAAATATTGTCCAGGACTCTGGGGAAAACGCTTCTATTCTTCCTCAAAGTAGTACCTTGGGATCCTTTATATCCACCTGAGAGGGCTGATGAGGCCTTGGTTTAACATCTGATCCAAAAGGCAGCATCCCAACAGTGCGGCACCCCCTCAGTGCTGCATTGGAAGTGTCAGTCTTGATTTTTGTACCCAAATCCTGGGTTAGGACATGAACTCAGAACCTTGTGATTCAGAGGTGAGAGTGCTGTCAACTGAGCCATGACTAACACATGATACTTAGCAATATTGACACAAGCAAATAACATCTTACAATGCATTTAAGGGGAAACTAGATAAGCATATGAGGGAGTCGGGAATAGAAAGTTACAATGGTAGATTTAGATGAGGAAAGATGGGAGGAGGCATCAGCATGGACTGGTGGAGCAAATGGCTTGATTTTGTGCTGCATACATCATAATCCTACGTAATATCTTCTATCACTGCAACCCACTTGGATAAATATCAAACAACTTTATTGCCTTAATATGTTAAACAAGATTAGAGGCTAGGGATGGAATTTTCCATTCCGGAGACCAAGTCCGGTGGCGGAAGCGAAAGTCGGAGTGACTTCCACTGGAGAGCGGGGCGGCTGAACATGCAAGATCATGCACCGTTCAGCTCATTAAATTATGTAGCCGCAAGGAACATGTTGAATCTCATGCCGGGCGAGAAGTGGCCTCATAGGCTCCAATTTCTGGGCGCCATGGTTGAATGGCACCTGTCCAGCCATTCACTCTTCCACTCTGCACCTTGACTCCCCCACCCCGGTCCGGCCTTTTTTTTTTATTCATTCATGTGATGTGGGCGTCGCTGGCTAGGCCAGCATTTATTGCCCATCGCTAACTGCCCTTGTTCAACCACGTTGCTGTGGGTCTGGAGTCACTCGTAGGCCAGGACCAAGTAAGGACGGCAGATTTCCCTCTCTTAGTGAGACAGGTGGATTTTTACGGCAATTGGCAATGGTTTCATGGCTGTCATCAGACTTTTTATTTTTCAAGGATTTGTACTGGATTCAAATTCCACCTTCTGTCACGGATCGATTCAAACCTAGGTTCCCTGGAGCATTACCCTGGGTCTGGAATACTAGTCAGCGATGATACCACTATGCCACTGTCTCCCCTTGGTCTCACCGCTCCCCTGTGCCCAGCCTTGGTGCGGTGTGTGTGACAGGCAGCTGACATTTCTCACTGATGTTTCGAAAGGATGTGAAAGCAGCACCTCCTGACCTGAAAGTCCAGGACTCAGTCTTCCCCACCAGGGTGCACGTAAGGTCACGAAACTGGAGGCTCTGAACTCCCTCAGGTGGGTTGCTTAATTTGGGAGGAGGAGCAAGATTCCGGCTTTTAATGAACGTTCGCGAGCTGCACCTTTAAGCCGTCTGAACGTCAGGAGAACCAGATTCCAAGCTAGCTTCCCAATGACAGGAAACTGTTTTTTGGCCTCCCACCAAATCTTGCTCCCCCCGCCTGCCAAGATTCCCACTTCTGGCATGAGTGGAAAACTCCGAGCTAGAAATAATCAAAACTGCTGCGAGGTGATTTCCTTTCTTTAAGGAGAATGAGTTGGACCGGTCACTTATTGCTGACAACAGCAAGGAGATTCTTCCTTTGAGTCTCCCCATTAAGTTTGACTGTGAGCATTGCCCTGCTGACAGCCAGCACTGACTTCAAAAACAAGCAGGCTGACTTGAACGCCACGTTCGACTAAATGGTGCTGAAATGGATTAGCGCAGATGGCAAAAGGGAAAAAAAAAGAGAACTTATTTGTCACAAACTTATAGGGACAATTTACATCACCCTTGAATTTTAATGAAACAACTAATGTTAGCTTATTTAAGAACCGCCTCGGGGCTGTTGTACTATGGAGCATTTTAGAGCGATTTTTTTTTAAATGAAAGCCACATCTGCTTCGGAAGTTGTTGTAAATCACATTGCTTTTTATCCATTAGCACCACAGGGAAAAAACATTAAGAAGCCCCAAGCAATTCAACGGAAGGGAACACTGGTGGGTATATTTAACTTTCTTCTATCACAACAATCCATGAAACATGTCTGAACATCTGTTAGAATCTGAAATGCATAACATCCTTCCCAGAAAGTGCAAGACTTTGTTGTGAGTCAATGCTGCTTTTCGTGGCTGTATGTAATATCTGTGGCTGCTCAAATGAACCAGCTTTATTTTTAAAAGAAAGGGATATTTCACCGTGGGGCAGGAGATTCTGTCAGTTTATTCCAAATAACTTTAAGTACCTTTATCCACAACATAAAAACTCTTCCCATAAAACTTGTTCCCATTTTGATCAGAGAGTAGGCAACAGTAATGATTCTGAGGTTGCCACTCACACCTCATCTAGACTCATCTATCTGTCCCATTACCATTCCCATTTGCCTAGCACTCTCGTCACACGTCACTTTTGTCATTTAACCTCACCTTCCAGATCCCACTACCTCATGGGAGATCATCCCCAAGGGGGTCTGTGCGTGCCCAAGGATCTGTGGGCCAAGAATCGGACTGTTCGGTCCCATGACGATCCATGGTACAGACTCACGACCCTGAGTAGACATCATCCTCAAATCGAGGGAGATCTGATGACCCTCCACTTTATCACACAGTAACATTATGAGGACAGGTTGCATACCCCAGGCTTGTCTCTCCTTGAGTACAGAAGATTGAGGGGTGAGATGTGAGCTGGGGGGAGGGGACAGTGGTGCATAACTTTAAAACTAGAGCGAGGATGTTCAGGTAGTGATGTCAGGAACCACTTCCCCACATAAGGTGAAATCTGGAACTCTCTGTCCCAACATGTTGTTGAAGCTGGGAGTTCAGTTGAAAATTTCAAGGGATTGATAGCTTTTTAATAGGAAAGGGTATTAAGGGTCACAGGACAAAGATGGAGTTCAGATACAGATCAGTCATAAGCTAATTGAATGATGGAACTGGCTTAAGGGTCTTTGGCGCACCTTCTTTACCTATGTTCACATTGAATCACATGTCTATCTGCATTGGCTCACACAGCAGCTCAAAGTCCTAAACATATGTTGGATGGGTTTTGGTGGAGTAGTCAGTCCTCTAAAATGCAGGGGCTTGGGGCTCACAAATATGGTCCATTAATGTTATGAGATGCCAAGATCATTTAATTCGAGGTTAAATTTGGTTAAGCCCAACTCTACATGTTGTAGGCTGGACTTTAATCAGAAGGATCGCCATCTCAGCAACTCGCTTGGTGCCTCCATACTTGTACCCACTGGCTTACTCTGGCCTTTGGGCACTGGATGGGGTTGCCGGTGCATTCTGCTTGTGTTGGCACTCTCAAATCAGGAAGGATATTTCCCCTGCAGTCTGTCTCAGTTGGAGCTTCCATGCGTTCGCTTCCTGGCTATGTTTGATGATTTCTGTGGAGGGGGAGTGGTTCTCTGACTGCATACTGGCTCCTCCTATGATCAGATTGACCAACACCAGGCAGTGGAGGAAATAAAATTCTGCAGATGCTGGAAATCTGAAATAAAACAGAAAATGATGGGAATACTGAGCAGGTCTGGCATCACACGTGGAGAGAAACAGAGTCTTGACCTTTCACAGAACCAAAATGACTTAAAGCGTTAACTTGGTTTCTTTTTGCACAGATGCTGCTCGACCTGCTGAGTACACCCAGCATTTTCTCCTTGGGTTTTTGTCTAAGAGGCTCTGTGTGTTTTGCCTGTTGACCTTAACCCACTTATTATAGCTGCCTTCAGCTATTACTTAAATGTATCGCATTCTTCTGTCCTCCTACTGTAGACTTGTGTTTTTCAACCTCTGACGTAGCTGCTCTCTCTCTCTCTCTCCTTCTCATAACTCTTTAGGGATTTCAGCTTTATTTGTACTTTCACCTTCTCACGAGGTTCTCCTTGTAATCATCAGTTCTGAAAAGAATTGAAAATTGAAAGAACTTCAGTTCTTTGCTGGTCACTAAAAGTCCTTGGCATTCTTCTGAAAGTAAGACATTGGGTGGAATTGTCCCAGAAATCGGCAAAGTTTCCGATATGGGTGGGGGGGAATTGGCTTGTGGCCTGTTGAAGGCAGTGGCGGTTTACTCCCGTTGCATCAAGCGCCACTTTGGTGAAAAAACTGATGGGCATGGATTTTCCGTCGGAGAGCTGGTGGGGAGTCCTCTGCTTCGCCCACCCCCGCCATCACCTCAGGAGTTCAGTAAACTGGGCGCCATACCTAAAGGCCGCCCCTGCACTGAGCTAGCACTCTTCAAGAGTTATGAAGCCAAAGGGAGGAAACATGCTGCCCCCAGGCTTAATGGCATCTTCCTCAGGTGCCTACTGGACGCAGTGGAGGCCCACCATTGAAGTCCTCCACCCCCCCGCTCTGGGCAAAGAACCTCATCCAAGGTGACAAATCCAGCGCCAACACCCTACAAAAGAGGACAGCCACCCAGTGCCAAATGAGGATGAATGATCTCCTCTGTTCCACCAGGGTAAAATGACTCTTCTCATCACTCTCAACTCACACACTCACAAACCCATCACTCTTCCACAGGGATCTCACTCACTGCCAAGGCACATCATTATTCATTCACTCAGACACGCACCTTCATCTGCCCTCTGGATCACGTCATCACCCTGTCCATGACACCACTCAATGCCCACACATGCCAGGCATCCTTCTCATCTGGCCTGGCAGGCATCCTGCTTACACTCTCTCCTGTGCTTGCAGAGGAGGTAATGCTGCCCCTTGATCATCAGGGTTCCTTTCCTCCCTTAGGTGCGACACGCACCTCCATCACATTCTCCTCTTTATTCTCTCCTGCCCATCAGCAATCAGGCAGACAGCGATGTTCCTGATGGTCTCCTCACTGCAGTGTCAAAGAGAGAGATGCAGGGGTCAGCAAATGTCTCCTAAGGACCACACTTGGTCAAGTCATTGCCTTTGTCTGCCTCTTAACGCATGTTGGAGAGCTCTGGCCACCACATGGATGCCCAGTGTTTAATGCGCATGATGGTTCACCATGCCCACGCCCAGCCCCGCCCACATCACATGACCGAGTGGTGACAGCTTCCGCCACTCGACTGCATCCTGAACTCTCGTCTCAGGCACAGGCCTGCATTCCAATGCTGCACGGCTTGCTTAGACCATGAGGCTGACTTTTCAATGTCAACTTAAACATAATGCAAGAGATGAGGAGCAAACCCCTCCATCCGTGTTCCATGGCCACCCTTCCCAAGGGGATCTTCAAGCTTGCCCAATTGTCCAATGGTTCTGCAGCACCATAGCACACATTCAAGTTTGAAATGCATGTGTGAAGGGTTAGCAGTAGAGGAGTAATCATTGTGAGGAATTAGTGCTGCTTGAGTGGGCACAGTTGCTTGACTAACCTAACTCCAAGCATGTCAAATGAGCTCAAGCTGAACATTCTCAGATGAGGAAAAGTGCTCATCTTTGACATGTTTTAGCACTTGCCTGGACATTTTCTTCCCCCCCCACCCCAACAACACCCCACACCCCAGCATGTGTTTGTGTTCAAACTTCAATCTGTGCACCCATGACCCCCCCCCACCCCTTGTATTGTCACCCTTGCCCTGAGGTTCCCTTCTCCCCCTTTCCCCCCTTGCACTGTAGCCCTTGCTCCAAGGACCCTTCCCCACCGCCCCCCCCCCCCACCCCCCCCACCCCCGGGCACTGTCACTCTTGCCCCAGTGCCAGAAGCAAGCCACAAAGAAGCCGCTGTGGAGAGTTTCACGTGACCCAATCCCCTGAATCTGTCGAGCCGCTTCCTTGCATTGGGGCATCGCAACACTGGGCAAAGCTGTGTGCACTCACCTCCGAGTTCCCCTTGAAGTTCAGCTCGCCAGGTGTACATCTTTTGAAGGCGGTTGTAAATCACACCATTGTAAAACCACGCCAACATGGGATTTAAACTTTTCGTTGGGGGGGTGAGTGGGTGGAGGCAATTCCAGTGTATGGCCACAATAATGAGATGCAAATGCATTCAAATTAAGTCTCCAATGTTTGACAGCGGGAAACGCAGCCCGCCATTGATGGGGGGAAGGGATATTTGCTTCCTAGGTTCACGCGTCGCCGGGAAACATGCTTAGGGCCTTCTTGCACCCGAACATGCCCATCACGATCGGGCTCGGAAAATCCTGGCCATTGTCATTGGAACTTATCTATCCAGCAAAGTGACTAGAATGTGGAACTCGCTACCACATGGAGTCATTGAGACAAACAACGCAGATACATTTGAGAGCAAACTCAGTAAGTGCATGAGGGTGAAAGGCACAGAAGGGTATGTTAATAGGGTGAGCTGAAGTGGGGGTGGAGTGGAGGCTCGTGTGGGGTATTAACACCAGCATGAACCAGTTAGGCTGAATGGCCTATTTCTGTGCTTTACATCCTTTGTATTATGCAAGAAGGGAATTGGATACAATGCTAACAAATATATTTTGCACCAACCACATCTCCCTTAATACATCTGAATTATAGAAATGAGAGCGAAAATGAAGGGTAGAGGGATCAGTATTGACATAGTTATCATCAGATTGTATTGGCTCCTTCCAATTCTAACTGATCTCTTCTTATATCTCCTCTCTTGAAGGCAACAACTCATCCAGTGGTCGAGTTTCTGCAGCAGTGACAGAGGTCGAATTCCTTGGGCAGCATTAATACTTAATGTCTGAAATAAAAGCAGGAACACACAGTAGGACAGGGTAGCACCCCATCATTGCTTGGAGATTGTCTGGAATTGTTTACCATGTAAAGGTGACATTGATAATCCATAGGCTTTATGTAAGAAGACCCAACAGGATCAAGTCCATTACAGAAAAATCTTAAGATTTTTACTGGAACAAACAAACTAAAAGTAGCATTTTGTAAACACTATTCAGCGGGCTGTTTAACTCTTAAAATGATTGCATATCCCCCTCCACTTATACTTTACCTTGTCCCTTAAATGGACAATTCATTCACCAGGAATCAGTTCAAAGCTATTCTCCTTTGGCTTGCTTCCTTTTCCCTTTTCTAGCCAGGTAATTCCTAATCCCTAAATTGACTTTCAAGGTGATGGTTACTCCAGGGGTTTCGCCCTTTAGCCAAAGCCAGGTGTATTCCAGCCTCTTTTCGATCCTCACAAATTTGGTCTCTTCATTCTGACTGTGAACTCCCACCCATATTCTACATGATGTACAATAAAGGCTGGCTTCCCCTATCTCTCTGCTCTCTCTCTTCTTGTAGAGTGACTTCTGTCTGTGAGGTTCATTGATATCTTAACAAACCCTGTAAGCCAATAATATAATGGCTTTCAGTGGACTCTTGCCCTCTCAAATGGCAGCATGAATCACATGGGCCTTGTATCCAGGTAAAAATACTAATTAGCTATAATCTAGCCTTCCAACTCCATTCTATCTTGGAATTAAGTAGACCGTTTAAAGTATAGCCATTTATAAAACCCAAAATTCCTAACACCTCCCTATGAGACTTAGAGTCTACCCATAGTCAGCACAGATGCCTTTACCAATATCTACAGTTGCAAACATTTTGCCCTTTCTTCCCAGCACAACAGTCTGGGCCTGCCTTTAACTTTTAAAACAAAGTCTCCCAAACTTTTTGTCAGGCAGAATTCAGAAAATGTCACATGACCCCAATTCCTACATTTTACCCTAAATTAAAGAGACAGTCAAAAAAATAAGATCCATATAAGCTTTGAATTTGTTCAGGGAAAGGTGAAGCATATACCGTCTAAAAGATATACTGCAACATGGCCTTTCAAGCCCATGACCTCTACCCATCTAGAAGGACAAGCACATAGGACTAAAGTCACCTGCAAGTTCCCCTCCAAACCGTACGCCATCCTGACTTGGAACTATATCGCTGTTCCACTGGGTCAATATTCTGGATCTCCCTCCCTAACAGCACTGTGGATGTACCTACACCGCAGCGGCACAAGGAGGCAGCTCACCACCACCTTCTCAAGGGCATTTAGGGATGGGCAACAAATGCTGAACCAGCCAGTGATGCCCACATCCCGTGAAAGATTTTAAAAAACAATTATGGTATAAATGCAAACTGCTTGTTGACTATTATGGTGCTCTCCTGGACAAGTTCCCATCTTACACCAGCCATAAACCAAACTTGTCCAAATTTCTGCTAACCATAACTCCAACTTACATCAAATCCAATTCGCCCGTCATCACATTGCTCGCTGGCTCACATTGGCTACTGCTCTGCTAATGCGTTCATTTAAAAATCCTCATCCTTGTTTTCAAGCTCCTCCAAAGCCTTGCCTCTCCCTATTTCTGAAACCTCCTCAAGCCCTACAACCCTCTGGTTTTCTTCCCATTCTGGCTTTTTGTATATCCCTGATTTTAATCACTCCACCGTTGCCCATGCGTTCAGGTGCCTCGGCGCCCCCAGCACTGGAATTCCCTCATCACTTCTCTACGTCTCTTTCGTCTTCTTTCAGATGCACTTTAAAAATCGACCTCTTCCGCAATTCTGTGATTCCTCTTTAAGCCAGTGTCTCCATATGTGATCGTGTGTTAAATTGTGTTTGTTAATACTCCTCTGAAGTGCCTTGGGATATTTTGCTGCATTAGAGGGGATATAGAATTGCCAAGATGTTGTTATTGTTGGATTACATAATGTAAGGTACAAGTCAAGGCCAAAACATAGGTTTGGATGGATTGTCAGAAACTAAAAAACGACAGGACAGAAATAAAGTTATCTAAGAGCTATCACATTACTTTACTTGTTATTGTGTAGTGAGCCTGCTATGGAATGCCTGATGGTTGTATAACTTAATTCTAGACTTGCTGAACCTTGAGTTACATTCTGCAACGATGAGCGATAAAATGCACTCTGCAATCAACTACAGGGCATCAGTGGACCATATCTCAATGGAGCTGTTTTTGAGTGTTTGGAGATAAGAATGTCAAAGTTGGATGTCATATTTGATGCTCCTCACAGACAGCAAGAATAAAATGGGAGCAGTTAAAAATATATATGATAAAGGAATGTGCTGCTTGGTACTTTAAATAATAGTTTCTGCGGGGGAACTGCTTGCACAGTGACAAAGCTGGCAAAGAGACTGATTGCTTTACTGTAGATGAAAGGTGACATTTGCACATTCTAACTATCAAAGCCGTCATATAAAATGCAATCATAAAAATGAGTAAAATCAAAATGAAACTTGAACAGGTATAGGGGCCGAAACAAATAACATGTTTGTGCCATAGTTATCTTCTGAATTTAGATTCACAGAATCAGTTAAAAGCAACAGGTTAAAACAATAATAAAATTATTTAAATTCTAGAATAACTAAAGCAAGCTAACACAATGGTTCAAATTTTAAAATAGTCATATAGAGGGCAGGTGCACAAGTTACTAACTTTAGGGGATAACAGAAGAAAGAAGTGAACAGGGGCACTCACTCAGCAGGACACATACCTCCACCATGCTGTGTAAACTCAACATTATTACAAATATACAGATCTTCCTTGATAAAATCAAGATACTGCGGATGCTGGAAATCTGAAATAAAAAGAGAAAATGCTGGAAAAACTCAGCCAGTCTGGCAGCATCTCTGGAGAGAGAAACAGAGTTAAGGTTTCGAGTCCATCTGGGCTCAAGAAGTTAACTCCATTTCTCTCTTCACAGATGCTGCCAAACCTGCTGAGCTCCTTGAGGTTTTTCTTTGCCTGGTTGATGCTCTATAACTACAAAGCTGAAAAAAGTGTATTTTTTTTCCAAGAGCTATAAATCTCACTGAGAAGCCTTCAGGCCAATCCACACCCAACAACCTGCTCTGAAAAACCTGCTCACGTTTTGACAGCTGTGACAAATTGCATCGCAGTCAATCCATAACATTCTAATCTTCCCTTCCTAACAGCTCTGTATGTGTACAAACACCACATGGACTGCAGAGTTTCAAGAAGGTAGCTCACCACCACCTTCTCAAGGGCAGTTAAGGATGGGCATTAAATTATGGCCTATCCAGCGACACCCACATCCTGTGGAGGAATTTTGTTTAAAAAAACAACAACTTTCTAATTCAAACAACCCACAACATTCTAAAACAAGTCAATTCACCCCATCTCCCAATGTTAATGGATGAATCCTTTTAAAAACAATCCAAGATCTGGATTTTAAACTGTATCTTCACCACTGTGGACTATACCCTATCTGTGTACTAAGTTTCTTCGAAATCAGTCCATTAGTTTTTGAGATAGATCTTTTTTACAGACAAACTGACCAACAGTGGTGAAATCATTACCTCCGCCCACCATTAGTGACGAAGGCAATGATACATGAACACAAGAAATAGGAGCAGGAGTAGGTCCATTGAGCCTGCTGCACCATTCAGTAAGAACATAGCTGATCCCGGGCCTAAACTCCGCTTTCCCATCAGCTCCCCGTTAATCCCTTAATTCGCTGACAGGCAAAAATCTGTCCATCCCAGCCTTAAATGTATTCATGATGGAGCATCCATAAATGTCTGGGGTAGAGAATTCTGAAGGTTCATAACCCTTTGAGTGAAGTCATTTCTTCTCCTCTCTGTCTGAAATGGTCGGCCCCTTCTCCTGAGTCTGTGCCCCCATGGTTTAGATTCCCCCACCGTGGGAAAAATTTCTCAGCATCCACCCCATCAAGCCCTTTCAGAACTTTGTATGCTTCAGTCTGATCACCCTTCATTGAATATAGGCCCAATTTACTTAGCCTCCCATCATAGGACAAACCCCTCATCCCAGGGACTAACTTACTGAACATTTGCTATATCGTCTCCAATGCAAGTATATCATTTCTGAAACATGGAGGCCAAAACAGCACACAGTATTCCAGATGTGGTCTCAGCAAAGCCCTGTAATAAAAACTTCTTTATTTCTGTACTCCAATCACCTTGTAATAAAGGCCAACGTGCCATCTGCCTTCCTAATTGTTTTGCTGATTTTCTGCGTTCCTTATATGAGCACACCACACCCAAGTCTCTTCTGAACATCAGCATTTACGAGTTTCACACTGTTCAAAAGCTATTCTGCTTTTCTAATCTTAGTGAATAACCTTACTCTTCCCCAGATTATATTCCATCTGTTATCTTGTTGCCCACACAATTAGTCTGTCTATATCTCACTGCATCATCTTGGTATCCTCCCCATAGCTTACTTTTCCACCTAGCTTTGTATCATCAGCAAACTTAGTTGCATTACTTCTAGTCCTTTCAGCTAATTCATTAGTATAGATTGTAACTAGCTGAGGCCCCAGCACTGATCCTTGCAGCACTCCACTATTCACAATGTGCCAGCTTGAAAATGCCCCATTTATGTCCTCTCTGTGCTCGCTGCCTGTTTAACATAAGCCCTTATCTTACCCATTAACCTTTTGTGTGGCACCTTATCCAATGCTTTTTGGATATCCAACTATACTACACCAACTGGTTTCTCTTTATCTACCCCACCAACTACATCCTCAAAAAAATCTAATATATGTGTTAAACAGGGTTTCCCTTTTGTAAAACCAAGTTGACTTGTTCTAATCACACTATGCTTTTCTAGATGCATTGTTAAGACTTGCTTAATAATAGATTTCAGTATTTTCCCAAGGATTGATGTCAGGCTAACCGTCCTGTAGTTCCCTGTTTTCCTTCTCCCTTCTTTCCTGGAAAGTGGTGTCACAGTTGCCAACTTCCAGTCCAAAGGGATTGTCACATCAGTCAAATACATAAACCTGACAGAGCAGGAAAAAGTTAGAAGAATAAGTCAAGGATGGGCTTGTTAGAATGCCATTAAAACACATATTCAGATTTCAATAAGGTAGTTAAAATCATCAGGAGGGCTTGTGAGGACAAAAGAGTGGATCAATTTACACCAAAACCTGATAGAATAAGTTGAGCAGAGGATCACTTTCAAAATCAACTGAGAGTTAACAGAACTCTGGTACATCAATACAGTGCGTCATGAATGATAGGTATGTCAGATGAGCTCTACAGGCTATTCATATATGATGCTGAGCAGAGCTCCCAAACACCAGTCCACCCAGTGAACGACTCAGCTGAACAGCTCATTAATTCCAGCCAGGTATTGTACTGTCTGGAACTTGAGAATTTGAAAAGCACAAATGTTGCAGTTCCCGATATTGAGGTTGGAGGTTAATGCCTGGGCTTTGTTGCTTCTTTGACCTGATGTGACCCCTCAGGAGAACTGGTGTAGAATATACCTAAATGAGAATTTTCAATTACATCCCATGTGTAGCCTATGGGTACCAGAGAACTGTAAAGGGAACATGAGGAACATTTGGCCTTTGAGCCTGTTCTGCCATTCAACAAGACCATGGCTAATCTTTTACCTCAACTCCACCTTCCCGTACTATCCATTAATTCCTTTAGCACCCAAAAATGTATGGATCTCAGTCTTGAACATCAAAAAATCTGAAACCAAAGTAGAACCATGCACCATCAAGGTACACCAGATAACTGCAGGGACATCAAGCAAAAATGTATAGGATAGTACAAGGTACATTCACATGTTTTTTACTATACCGTTCTAAAGGAAGATTTGCGGGTGCTGGTGGTTATATAAAATAGAGACAACATGGGCATCGAAAATTATGATGGTTTTGATAGAGCAAGCAGGGGGAAACGGTTTCCACTGGCATGTTTGTCGGTGACCAGAGATCATAGATTTAAAATATTCGGCAAAAGAACGAGACTGGAATTTTTTTCACAGGGAGGAGCATGCTACCGAAGAGGGTGGTGGAATCCAATTCCACAAGAACTTCCAAAAGATAATCAGGCATGAGCTTGAAGAGGATTACTTTCCAGGGCTATAGGGAAAAAGCCAAGACGTGGAACCAAATTGGACAGCTCCGTCAAAAGCTAGCGCAGGCACAATGGGCAGAGCCAGAGGAACAGAGCGGACATTTCAGGAAATGATATTGTTTGTGCAGAACTTTGCTCCATCCCTGACTGGGGTGTTGCATTCAGTTAGAATCATTGAATGGCTTTAGCACAGAAGGAGGCCATTTGGCCCATCAAGCCTGTGTCATCTCTCTGCAAGAGCAATCTAGCTAGTCACATTTCCCTGTTCCTTCCCTGTAGCCTGAATTTTTTTCACATTTATGTACGCACCCAATTAGCTTTTGAAAGCCATGATCGACTCTGCCTCCACCAGATTCTCAGGCTGTGCATTCCAGATCTTAACCACTCGCTGCATAAAAAAGATTCTCTTCATGGCGATTTTGATTCCTTTACCAATCGATGTCGTCTGGTTCTCAACCCTTTGCCAATGGGAACAGTTTCTGTCTATCTACTCTGTCTAGGTCCCTCATGATTTTGAAAACCTCTATCAAACTTCCTCTCTTCACTAAGGAGGACAAAACCAGCTTCTCCAATCTATCCATGTGCCTGAAATTCCTCATCCATGGAACCATTCTCATTAATCTATTCTGCACCTTCTCTAAACCCTTCACATCCTCCCTAAAATGTGATGCCCCAGAATTGGACACAATATTCCAATTGTGGTCAAACTAATGTTATGTGAAGGTTCCTTGTTTGTGTATCCCATGCCTCTATTTATAAAGCCCAGGATCCAGAATGCTTTCTGGTCACTGATTTTTTTTGGCAGGGTCCCTTTGTGCCATATAGTATCCTCAGACAAGCAACCAGGCAGTTGTCCTGTTCCTAGCTCTCTTCCAGAATCTCTCCACAACCAGCAATGATGATGGATATGGTGAAGACTTAAAAAAAGTTTCACACTGATTTTTTTTTCTCCCTCCGTGTGGCAAAGTGCTTTCACTGGAAAATCAAGGCACCAGGCTACCACTCTATTTTTACATTTAAACATCATAATCACTGTAATAAGTCTGACAGCTTGCTATTTAACAAGGACAGCACGTTTGGGATTGATTTCCATGCTTTCACTGCCTTTCTATATCCTTCAACTCCCCGAGGGTGGACATTGTAATTGATGTTTGTTTAATACTTAGTTAGCTGAGGGCAGAACCTTCTGGTCGGCGTGCAGGGGCGGGGCACAGCGGATTCGGCTGCGCGCTCGCCGAACTGACAAAGGGCCTATTGAGGCCATTAATCAACTAATTTTGAAGTAGTTGTCAGGGCTGCCCATCCAACCTTAAGGTTGCCAGGGAGGGGGGCAGGCAAAGAGCCCAGGCGGCCTCCGCATTTTTCATGGAACCTCATCCACGGCCGGGACGAGGTTTCATGAAGGGTTTATCAATTCAATAAAATGTTTCATGTAAATTCATAAACATGGCTCGGCTCATGCGACACATGAGGGGACACGTCTGAATAATTTTATTTTTTTTATTTTTCACATTTTTATGACTTTTCTTAATCTCCCTGAGGCAGCTCGGTGACTGAGGGAGATTTCTGTGCTCTTTTGCGTGCATGCACGAAAGTGTGCAGGCCCTGACTCTCCTTCCCCACACCCCCCACCCCCCTCACTCCCCGCCCGCACAGGTAGCACTGAGCGCTTCCAGGTGTGTAAAATGGCAGCTCTCAGTGATTGGCTACACGTCCGCTCCAGCCCAGCCCACCCGACAGGAAGAAAATTCTCCCCTAAGTCTTTCCCCTATGTGGCATGGCTGACGTCAAAGTTGTTAACAATCCAGTGCGTTAAGGTAACACCATTACTCATTCATCTGACAATCTGCTTTACTTGGAGAGACTGTTTGGAACTATACCCGGAGGCAGTGGCACAGCTCCCTGCTTAAAAGTCAGGGTGAGCCCGCCTTCATGTGACCGGGAAGCCACAAGCCAGTTTAATGGCCATCAGGCCATTAATTGGCTCGGGGCGGGACTTCCAGTCCCCTTTGGCAGGGTGCTCTGTCTCCAAGTGCTGCCAGCCAAGCAAATGGCCAGCTGCTCTCTAGTCCCTGCAGCGCTACTGTGAACAGTGGCCAGTGCTGGGACTGCAGGCAGTCCCCAATGACCATTGTCATGAGAGCCAGATATGAAGGTGATTGGGGGAGGGGGTTCTGCTGGGGTCAGCCTGGCAGGCCTCGCCAGGCTCAGCGGGGTCCCAGAATCAGAAGGGCAGGGAAGGGGAGGAAATGAGGTGGTGGGTAGTACTGTAGGGGGAGCACTTCCATTGGCTACAGGATGCATGGGGAGGAGGCACTCCACCAGCCAGCAACAAGTCCGCTAGGGTTCGCTTGGCAGCCTCAGCATATGGCGTGGGCATCTCCCACTGCTGATAAAATACCAGCAGTAACATCGTCCCTGCCATGCCACCTGATCTTACAGCTCCCTTGCTTCTGAGAACTGCCACCCCCACCCACAATCCCACCCACTGGCTCAAATATTATTTCACCTTGCGCTTTCCTGTCTTTCACATGAGACGCTAAAACCAAGGCCCAGTCTGCCCTGTCAGCATCTCATGGCACTATTTTGAAGATGAATGGGAGTTCTTCCCTGGCTTCCAGGCTTATGTTTCTCATTCAGCATTATTAAAATAGAGTACCTGGTAATTTATCAAATTGCTGCTTTGTGGGGCCTAGCTTTGGGCGAGTTGGTTACCCTGTTTCCTACATCACAGCAGAGACTGCACATCATTGGCTGTTGAGCACTTTGGGATGTCCTGAGGTTCTGAAAGGCGCTATACAAATGCAAGTCTTTCCATTGTAGCCACAGGAGACCACCCCTTATACCTGAACCCCCCTCACACCCCTTGCAAGGTGGAGGCACTCGAGCTTATGGGAGGAAACTACAAAAGTGAAGCCAGAGATGGGGAGGCTTGTGAGCAGGTGTCAACATCCCAATGTATTGTACCTGACATAACCGGTAAGCAAACTAGGTTAAATTTTCCTCATGTTGCTCCTATTGGAAATTAAATGCAAGCTGTATGGGTTGGAGGGGGTTGGTGGTGGGCAGCGGAGTGGTTGGTGGCATTTTAACCCTGCCCTGGAAACCAAATGGGTTAAAGTCACACATGGTACTTGCCTACTGAGAGCAGGCTCTCTCCCGACAGGTTTCCGTTTTAATTCGCTTTTCTGAGCAGGCAGTCGGGACTGCCCTCAACTGCCGGGGTCCTTCTTTGAATAAGCAGATTTGGGCCCCGATGACATCAGAACTTTCCTGACCAATCGTTATGCTTCCGGTGCCCCAGGAAACTGATGGTGTGGAATATGAAGGAGGGAAATCCTTAATTGTAAAGTTAGCCCCTTTCCTGTCAGACAGTTGTACTTTAAGGGACACAGAAAAAGATGGAAAATCTTTGTTATTTGGCATTTGAAGCATTTTAGAAGAGACAGATGTGTTGGCAAAGAGAATCCATGCCACCTTCCAAGTTCTGCCATCACTGCAAACCTTCCAGTCCAATAGAAAATGTTTTGTCAACCCCAAAAGAATATGTTTTCCATGCCCAAACTGCCCTTTTTAAAAACGTATTGAAGGTTTGTAGCCCTTTACGATAGACATGAAGGAAGATGCAATGAAGGTGAAAGATCAACCATGACCATGTTGAATGGTGGAGCAGGCTCAAAGGGCCAAATGGCCTTCACCTGCCTCTGTATCTTTCGTTCTCCTGTTCTGATAATTCCTCAACGGTTGTTGCAGAGGGAGGAGCTTTCAAAAAGAAAATTAGAAAAATGCTCAACGGCAAAAATATTTCGCAGGGCCACGGGGAATGAGCAGGGGTGTGGACCTCATTGGGGGGCTCTCGCGAAGGTGCAGCACAGGGACGACGGGTCGAATGGCGTCTTTCTGGGCTGCACTGTTCCGTGAATCCCTGGCAAAGTGCGCTGAGCTTTAGAACAAAATGATTTACTGGAGGAATGCAGACAATGGGATAAACATCCATTCCATCTGGAAATATTAGTAAGCATGTGTGTGGGTGAGAAAGAAGAATGATTGTTGCCACATCATTCTTTGTAATTTTCTTGAAACCTGGCAGACTGAGGGTCTCCTGTTGACATTGCTTTCACATTCTCATGCAGTTTGAACTTCATTAACATAAGGCTGACAGGACTGCTGACTAGAAGTGCTTGGGAAAAAAAGAAATGCAGTGAATTATTAACAGTACGACAACAGGCCCAGTCATCACATGTCTTGACATGAAAGATGTTTTGCAATTCATGCACTGAGCTGAGTGTTTCATTTGAGAGAACGTTACGTAGTAAGTGAAGCCATTTAAAAGGCCTGCAATTGCAAGAGTGGCTTTTACTTTTCTAGCTGAAGTTACAATACACTGCTCCAACCAACTCATAGCTTGATGGGGTGTCTTTCTGATGTGGGCTTTTGAATTACCAGTGGAGACTTGCTTGCAAGATTTGCTTTCAAACCACACAAGGAAGAGGTTTAACATTCTGCCTTGTCACTTTAACACACAAATCTAAGTGATTTTTTCATAGACAAAACTGATAGTACAGTCCAAGGTCACAGCCAGTGGATCTTTCAACAACTAAGGGGCTGTGTTCACTTAGCCCCTGCCGAACTAACCCTTTAAAATAATCCAAGGTCATCACATTTAAATATTTTAATTGCCAGCCCAGCAATTGCTCTGTGATGTGACAAGATTTCCACAGGACTAGTGGGGGGGTGCGATGGGATGGTGGGTTAGTGGGCGGGGGGAGAGGCTGAATACTCGGTGACAGAACCTATTAAAGACCTGCTGACTGCCCTAAAAATGGTACAGTTTCTTTGAACTTTTTTGGTGCATTATAATCCCATGAGTGCTTTGAACTTTGAGGGAGGATAGATCCATCAATGAGGGTTGGCTATCAGGCGGTTGCTCCATTATTTGCGAATGAAAATTGTCGAAAGATTGTAATAGCAGGTTGAGCATTGCTGTAAATACCCAAGTTAAACATCCAGGAGCGCTTGCACAGATTAGGCTTGATTGTAGAAAAATAAAGGGTTGATCTAATTAAGTGCTTAAGCTGATTAATGGCGCTGATAGGGTTGATAGAGAGAAATGATTTCTTCCGCTGGAAGAGTCCAGAACAAAAGGCCACAGTCCTAAATCCAGAGCTAAGCCATTCAGTGATGTCATCAGGAAGCACTTCCTCATACCATGGGCAGTGGAAACCTGGAACCTGCTCCCCGAAAAAGCTGTTGAGGCAGTGGCCGGGATTTTCCAACACCCCCTCCAAAAGCAGGGTCGTCGAGCCATTGAAATTTCTGTTCGCGTTGGTAGGACTGGAAGATTCCCGTCGGTGGGAGGGGCTGGGAAACTCCAGCCAGGGGGTCCATTGAAAATTTCAAAACCGAGGTGAATAGATTTTTGTCAGGCAAGGCATTGAGGGAAGCAAGGAAGGCAAATGGAGTTCAGATAGAGATTAGCCCTGGTCTAATTGGATGGCAGAACAGGCTCGAGGTGCTACCTCGCCTACCCCTGTTCCTGCGAACTATCTACTTCCTGGTTTTGCTGGGCATGGTACTGGAGTCGACAGTTCTGTTCCTGCTCTAAATGAGGGGGCAAAGCTTGATGACCGTTCAGCAATGCTCCCTCCAAGCTGCAAGGTTGTGTGCAGGGAGCGAAACATCAAGCTATGCTCCCTCGAGATGCACGCATGTGTTGCCGTGAGTCAATCTTAAAGGCCGGGAATTTGAGTTGGGCGGGGCGGGCACAGGAGTGGCCAGGAAACAGCCCCCGACCGCGATTTCATGCTGGCGGGATAATTAAGGCCTGCCCGGCGTGAAACGCGGCTCCTCAGTGGTCGGCAGGAGCCGGGCGGGGGAGGGGGGCCTGTTGGCCGCCTGATCCAATGGCTAGTTTAAAAGCAGCCAGTTTAAAAGCGGCCCAGGCATCCCCTGGAAGGCTGCCAGCGAAGAAGACATCTTCAGTGTTGTCAACAGAAAATTATGACTTTCAGTGCGGCTGCAGGCACCAGGCTGGTGGGGTGGGGGTAGGTTCGGTGGGCACTCAGCCCCATAGTTTTCTGATGAGTGCCTTGCGGTCCTCCTGGAGGAGGTGGCTGCCGGGTGGGACACTCTTGTCCTCAGGGATGGGAGGAGGAGGAGGCCACACCGAACGAAAAGTGCTTGGGAGCAGCCATGTTGTGGTGCGGCTAACCCGGGTCCAGTGCTGTAAGAGGTTTAACCACCTGCTGTGCTCGGGGAGGGTGAGTACCGTGCTGGCATGGATCAGTGTGGTGAAGTGTTGAGGTCTGGCCACCCCCGCCCCCATGGAGCTCAGGGGTGTTAGAGTCAAAGTGCCAATTGCCAGTGATCCCGGACTGGCCAAGGGGGTGAGCCCTGGCTGCTTGGACTGAGTGCCTTGTGGCTCGAGGGCCATGACTTAGATGTGCCCTGCAAGGTGTTCTTCAGCTGGGGTTGGCCAGGCTGCAATGGAGCTGCAGGTAGAGAGGGGTCTAGTCAATGCTCCTCTGCCCTTTCAGGAGAAGATGGCCCATAAAAACATTGAAAGGCCATAGACCAGCGGAGGCCCCAAAATTTCCTAATCTTAACCAGATACGAGCAGGATGCCTTGGAGGTAGAGAGCTGGCATATACCTCGGTCAGCCGGCCGCAGAGAGGCTGGGGTGTCAGACAAAGGCAAGAGTGCAGTGCACAAAGGTGAGAGTTTCAGATGGTGCAAACGTTCTTGTGCAGTCTCATCATTGAAGGGATCCTCAAAACTGGGTTCCCCATTGATCATTGAAAGACGATAACACCATGATGCAGATCTCCATTGTCTCACCAGGGCACCCGGCATGCACAGCGTCATTGTGATAACAGGTCGTTGTTCTCCCTTAGATTTTCCGCAACGCACCCAATCGCAGGACCCCGGAGAGCCACCCCTGAGCCCACCAGGTTCCAGATGCACCTTCATCACACCCGCTCTCTGAAGCAGGCACCAGTGCAGATACCAGCACCTCGCTGGGCATTAGATTGGTGGTTAGAATGCCAGGGCACAGCAGTGAAGGCATTTCACACTCGCTTGAGGTGCAGGCGGAGACAGAGAGTGCCCAGGGCACCAGCAGTCAGAGGACTGCTGGAGACCAGGACGATGTTCAGTCGAAGGTAGATGATGAGCCTGTGGAGTCATCCATTAGGCAGCAGATGCTGGATGTCCAGTGAGATGTGTGGGAAGACCTGGCGGAGATCCATGGTGGTATGCATGCCATGGCCTCCATTGTGCAGGGGTCCATGTGGAGCATGAGCACTGCGTTGACCCTCATGGCCGAGTATATTGCCTCCTCCATTGAGGTGACTCTCATGGAGAGGCAGCTCCAGGAATAGAATCAGGGGTTCCTGAGGTTGCACTCAGACCTGCAAGCCCTCAGGCAATGGCCTCAGGTGGTCAGTGTCTGTGTGGAAGGTGAAGAGGCACCCAGTATTCCAGCTAGGTGCCCGTCCATCAATGGCAAGCAGGGAGGTCCAGAATGTCCTCACATTGGCGCATGAGCTGCCTCTTGTCTCTGTGGGCTCCTATCAGGGTGCTGTAGTTGACGGCAACAGCTCCTCAGCCCCTCTGCCAGTGACAGTGGCAACTGATGAGGCTGCAGCGACTCGGGAGATAGCAGCCATGGCACTGGACACTTCCTCCCAGGTGGGGCCAGCACAGGCTCCACTGGCCAGAGGACGACTGCCAAGGTCATGAAGACCAACAGGACACCAGAGTCAGCAGCTGTCTCCAACACCGGTGCCAGCGAGGGCACCAAGACATAGGACTCGCAAACGTAAACTTAAGGCACCATGAGCACAAGAGGGACTGTTCACAGGTGATCTTCTGTTCTGTAATGTTTTGTTTGTGTACTGATCTGGGGTTGAAGACCAGAGAAGGTTCTGTTAATTTGTTTGGACTGTCAACATGAAATAAATTTTCTTTTGGCGTAATGGCCTGAGTATTCTTCAGCTTTTTTATTTAACGTGTTGCAGGGTACACCAGTATGTAATGCTGGATGTGAATGGCTCGAAACGTTATTGAACAGGCACTGAGTGGACTTTGGGGTCAAATGGGATAGCCCTTGTCACCCCGCAGCCATCCATCCATTCGGGCTGGAGTACTGAGGAGCCTCGGTACCTGGGAGTGTCTCAGGATGTATGTATCATGAGAGCTGCCAGGGTACTTTGCACAGACTTACAAAATATGCATCCTATGGTCACACACTATCTGCACGTTCATGGACTGTAAGCCCTTCCTATTGACGAAGGCACCCGGCTGACCTGCTGGCGCCTTGATGGCCACATGTGTGCAGTCTATAGCACCCTGAATGTGGGGTAACCCAGCAATTGTTGCAAAGTCTCTGGCTCACTCAGCCTGGCTGGCCTCATCCACACTGAAATGAATGAAAGTCAGTACCCGCCTAAACAGAGCTCCTGTCACCAGCTTGATGCAACTGTGGACAGCTGATTGAGAGACTCCACACAGATACCCCACTGGCCCCTGGAAAGAGCCAGAGGCAAAGGAGTTGAGGGCCACTGTGACCTTCAGAGCCACTGGCATGGGGTGTCCATCCTCACAGCTGGAGCTGATCTCAGGCCCAATCATCTGACAGATGGAGTTCACAGTCTCTCTTGAGAGGTGGACCCTCCTTCAGCACTGCACCTCGGACATATTGAGTTAGTTGCATCACTGTCTGTAAACCCTGGCAGCAGGATAATGGCATCTTCTGTGGCCCCTTCCACCTTGGACTAACTGTTGGCCCTGTACACCTTGTACCTGCACCTCTCCTCCCACAGGTCCCTCCCATGGAAGCTGTTTTGGGACACCTGGCCCCTTCTCCCTTCTGCCCCTCTCTTCCTCCTCAGAGGAGGTGTCTGCAGCGGAGACTGCAATCCCCATTACCAGGGTAACGGAAGGCTGCCTGATACCTGGAAGGGTCCACACAGTCTGAATCCTGTGGGGTCCTTGGAGATACAAAGGAGACCTGAAATGAAGCCTGGAAATGCTAACAATGAAGTCCTGAACAGACATGAAGCTGCCAAGTAACAATAAGCCACCAGCAGTGAACTATCTCCAAAACTCCTCACTACTCACACAGGCAATGCTGCTGACCATTTTTATCCTACCTGTGGATGAGGTTTTTGAAATTGTCGGCTGGCTGCCTGCCCATTTTTGCCCATGCGATGAGTGCGACATCACACGGGCAATGTAAAATCGGCATCAATTGTCTTTTTAATGGCCTTAACTGGCCTCTTAATTGGCTCCGCACCCACCAACCAAAACATCGCTCAGGTGTGCGATGACTTTGGGGTGCTCACCAGATGTCATCACATGCTATTTTATGCTCGAGCAGGTCGGGCACATGCCCGCCTGCTCAGCACAAAGTTCGGCCAAAAAGGACCATGCAATGCAACAAGTCAGCCGAGCACAGCAAACAGACATCGGAGGGAACATTGGTTCCAAGTGGAAAGGAAGGTGTTATGAACAGTGCTATCAAGCGGCACTTGCTAAGCAATGACATGCTCACTGACACCCAGCTGGAGTTCTACCACGGCGACTAAGCTTCTGACCTCGTTATATCCTTGATTTAAACATGGACAAAAGAGCTGAACTCCCAAGGTGAGGTGAGAGTGACTGCTCTTGACATCAAGGCAGCATTTGACCGAGTGTGGCATCAAGGAGCCAGGGGGAAAACTTTCCACTGGTTGGAGTAATATGGAGCACAAAGGACGATGGTTGTGGTTGTTGGAGGTCAGACATCACAGCTCCAGGACATCACTGCAAGCGTTCCTCAGGGTAGTGTCCTTGGCCCAACCTTCTTCAGCTGCTTCATCAGTGACCTTCCTTCCATCATAAGGTCAGAAGTGGGGATGTTCGCTGATGATTGCACAATGATTGGCACCATTCGCAACTCCTCCCATACTGAAGAAGTCCATGTCCAAATGCAACAAGATCTGGCCAATATTCAGGCTTGGGCTGACAAGTTGCAAGTAACATTCACACCACACAAGTGCCAGGCAATGACCATCTCCAATAAGAGAGAATCCAACCTTCACCCCCTGATGTTCAATGGCATTATCATCACTAAGTCCCCCACAATCGACATTCTGGGGGTTACCATTGACCAGAAACTGAACTGGACTAGCCAGATAAATACTGTAGCCACAAGAGCAAGTCAGAGACTAGGAATCGTGCGACAGGTAACTCACCTCCTGACTCCCCAAAGCCTGTTCATCATCTACAAGGCACAAGTCATGAGTGTGATGGAATACTCCGCACTTGCCTGGATGAGTGCAGCTCCAACAACACTCAAGTTTGACACCATCCAGGACAAAGCAGCCCTGCTTGATTGGCACCAGATCCACAAACATTCACTCCCTCCATTACCGGCTCACAGTAGCAGCAGTGTGTACCATCTACAAGATACACTGCAGGAATTCACCAAGGCTCCTTCAACAGCCTTCCAAACCCATGACCTCTACCATCTAGAAGGACAAGGGCAGCAGATAGATGGGAACACCACCACCTGGAAATTCCCCTCCACGCCACTCACCAACCTGACTTGGAAATATATCGCCGTTTCTTCACTGTCACTGGGTCAAAATCCTGGAACTGCCTTCCTAACAGCACTGTGGGTGTACCTACACCACATGGACTGCAACGGTTCAAGAAGGCAGCTCACCACCATCTTCTCAAGGGCGACTAGGGATGGGCAATAAACGTTGGCCCAGCCAGCGAAGCCCACATCCTGTGAATGAATAAAAAAGAAGTTCCACGTTCTAACCACTCTGTTGGTAAAAAAGTTTCTCCTAAATCCCTCATTTCATTTATGAGCATTCCCTTACAAGATGCTCTTAACCCGCATTCTTAGATTTTTATGGTGCAACTTATCCCACTGCAGTTCTGAACGATCGTGTAGCCTCGTCAATAGAAGATCCCAACCTTCATTCACCTTTGTCTCTACCACAGGAATGAAGGGAGCTGTCTGTGTGCCCTGTTATCTGATTTTAGCCCAAGCACCCCCATTGCAGAGAGCACTAGGAGTCCCTGCCCAATATATGCTATTCTGAATTACTGCCAAGTGTCCTCTGATATTTCATTACTTCAGTGGTTCTACTAAAATGCAAGTTGTTGTTGTTATGGTGTGATATCTAATGCCTCTCCATGACTCTCAATCCTGTAGAACATGAATTGAGCTGCTATTCAGTAAAAGTTTAAATGGTAATGCTAGGTGTTCTGCTCTACTATCACGGCTTCCTTCCACCTACGTAAGAAGGTGGACATGAAGCAAATCCGTTGGCGATGGGTTAGGGCCATTTTTGCTGACGACTGAAGAGACCAATCCGTGAGAGGCAGGTTTTGTCACAGGTTTGGCATATGAAGTTTGTCATTGTATTTTGTTTTTGATGTTGCCAAGCTGCTGTGGTCACTGGTCATCATTATGATGCATGCTGGCCCACAGGTAACACCACCATTTCCCTCTGCTGTTAGCTAGCATCCCCATATGTGAAAATCAGTGTTTAGGGCCTTCATTTTATGCTTGCAAACATCCGTGCAGCAGTGCTTTTGGAGTCCTTGTGGTCATCTGACTCCAGCTAACTCACCATAATGCAGAAAATCCTTGGGTATTTTTATGTCTTGGGTAAATGATTTTGTTGGCACACCTTCCTATGTTCTCATCAATTGCAATCAATAATGGGAAGAGACTGATGTAAGAATAAACAGTGATAGTTTATTGAGACATAGGGCAGAGCACCAAATTATATGTGCTCACTCAGAACCCTCCAGAACTAGACTGACAGTTCCCAGTTACCCACGCTGTACCGTGATTCGTCAATGCTGTCATGTGATCGGTACACTTGCATTCTCTTTAAGGGACAGGGTACCTCAATTTAACACAGGTATACATCAGTCTTCAACCTTGTGAAGGTACCCAAGCCAGAGAGTCTGCCTCTGTTTGATGACTGCTAGCATTGTGGGAGATTTGCCCTTGAGAGGACAATCCTTCCATGAAATGCTGAGAATGAGTTGCAGACATCAAAGATAAAAATTGCTGAGCTTCCTTGATGGCTGTAAATTGTTCATGCTTCCCAGCTGTGTAATAAGATGCTAAGGCCTCACAAACTAGCATCTTGCTCCTGACAGTCAGTTTGATGTTTCTCCATGCATGTTTCGTGAACTGCTTTCGCTGTTTGTGTATCGAGTTTTACATCAAAAGACAAATTGTCTGTTTAAGGTAGCCGATTTTGTGAACCAACTTGCAGTGGAGTGTTGCCTAGTGTGATCGAGCATGGAGCTGTGACACCATGTCCCATAACTACAGTTTTTTTGAGGCTTATAGTAAGGGGGAACGGGTTACGGGCGTTGGACAGACAATCCATGTGTCTTTGGAGCTGAGTATCCCTTTGGGCAATTTGCATGGCATCATGAGGTGCTCTGGTACACTGTACTGTCTGGTATCTATACCATTTCCAAAGAGAGTTCCAGGCACATTGCTGAGCACATCAGCACACTTCCAATTCACTATTGTCTTTGAAAGTAATGATCAGTAAAACTGTTTCAGTTTGAGAGCGTGGGAAGTTGTACTCTGCTTCAAAAAAACCAAGAGAAATTTGCATGACATT
Source organism: Carcharodon carcharias (assembly GCF_017639515.1). Lineage (NCBI taxonomy): Eukaryota > Metazoa > Chordata > Chondrichthyes > Lamniformes > Lamnidae > Carcharodon > Carcharodon carcharias. The sequence continues at coordinate 178,870,216 of NC_054472.1, read as the reverse complement.
AATATACAGCAGGTGGTGTACTCCACCCTGTCACCTCCTGTAAGGGAGAGTCTTCAATAGTCTCCATGTCAGTGAAGGTCATCACCTTTGGTTGAAAGCCGTCAAAAGCTTCATAATGATGGACCCTGTTAGTTAACATCAATAATATCGGTTGGCATTACAGCCCAAGGGCTGTAAAGCAAAACTGCTGTAATGCTACATCTGATCCCAGTTAAAATAGGAACCATCACTTTCATTCGGTCATCTTCACATAATGATATGTGTCAGGACTGCTTGAAGGACTTCACCATATGATTTCTTAGAAAAACTGAAGCAACATCTGAATATGTTGATTCAATCCATAGTAAAGGCTGCAGCAATCACAATTCATCTCTCCACTACTGAGGAGGCAATTCCTTAGCCTTGACATTTCTTCCTAATCACTTTCCAGTTTCTTTTAGGCTAGCTGTCAGTGGTGGAGCAATGAATATTGGGTTCCACAGAGGCTAGAATTGGAGGAGGGCAGAGATATTGGATGGTTGTAGCATTATAAGATTACATAAATTTATAAGAATTAGGAGCAGGAGTAGGCCACTTGAGCACTCGCACCTGCTCCACCATTCAATAAGATCACGGCTGATCCAATTATGGCCTCAACTCCACTTTCCTGCGTACCACCACCAACCCCCCCAAAACTCTTGATTCCCATATCTATCAAAAATCTGACTCAGCCTTGAATATATTCGGTGCTGCAATCTCCAATGCTCTCTGGGGAAGAGAATTCCAAAGAGTAATGCCCCACTTAGAGAAGAAATTCCTCCTCACCTCCATCTTAAACGAGAGACCCCTTATCTTTAAATTGTGCCCTCTAGATCTCGATGCCCCCACGAGAGGAAACATCCTCATAGGATTGGAAGAGGTTACAGAGAAAGGGCAGAATAAATCCATGGCAGGTTTTGAAAACAAGGATGTGAATTTTAAAATCGAGGCGTTGCCGGACCAGGAGCCAATGTAGTTCAGTGAGGACAGGTACGAGTTAAATTACCGGCAACAGAGATTTGGATGAGCTCAAGTTTGCAGAGGGCGCAAAGTGGGGAGTGGGAGTCCTGGTGGCACTGCTGGGGCTACAGGGTTGCCGGTCAATCCGATAGGCTAGCAGCTTCCTGAGGAGGGATTTCCTCCTCAGTGAGGGACAGAAATCCCGCCTCCAGCCAAGTAACACTGCTCTCAGCGATACATGGCTCTGAAGCAGCTGGCATCGGCAGGGAATGCCTTTTCAGGAGCCAGTGACTCTTCAGGTGGCAGGGCAGGAAAGCCCACCACCCCCAACCCATCAAATTCTGCCCTCGGAGGGCTGAGCCTCCACAGTTTCAATTGCTCTTTTCTGGGCCAGACAGGTTGAGTGGCATTGCAGGAACAGAAATCCCTTCATTGAAAACCTGTTCACCAAGTTAAGCGCAGGCCTTAATGAGTTTAGTTGACAATTAATGTTCAGTTACAACAATCCCTGAAAACTCATGTGGACAAGCTGTCGTTTTCACAAGACTAAAGGCAGAGCAACGCAAATAGTCCTGAAACTTGTGATAATTCATCTTGCACAGGGTGTCTCGTCCTCAACACAAGACACTGGGTAAGCTACATATTAATAACAGTGAGCACCATTAAATACACCATCATTTTGGCAGCAAAATCTGTTGCCAAAATTAACTCAGAAGTTGTTTTGGGGGCCAGTAAATATGTATTTCATAGTTAATGTGAAACGAAATGGGAGACTGATCTCCTGTGGAGATCCGCAGAACCTAGGATGCAATCTCTGCATTTTAAGAATACTGCATTAGACAAGAACAGCCCAGCTCTTCTGGTCTCCAGATAGTCGGAGACCGGACATACTCTGGAAAATGCACTACTCGGAACTCCCAATGCAAGGACTTTTCAGGAATTGCCTGGAAAGTTTGAACTGGCTTTCTGGGGCTTTCTGAAAAAGTCTCCAACACTGACTTAGGGTCAGAGACTTCAGGTAGTTCTGTCTTACTTACCTGGATGATTACCCAGGAAACATTAGACAGAATAAAACCTAATGTGACTCCTGGGTAACTATATAACTGACTCCTCCTGACCACATCCATCCCCCCCACTGACCTTCCAACTCTGCTCCTGACCCAACTGGACTAGCCCCCTATCAGACAGCTCATCCCGGCCCAACACAACTCCCTTACCCTAACCCACCTACCCACTCACTCATCTGCCACACTGCTCACCTACCACTTTTCCACCTGCCATCCTAACACCACAACCACCTGCCACCCTACCCAACCACCACCTTACTCACCTGCCATCCTACCAATCTGCCACCTTACCAACCTGTCATCCTACCCACCTGCCACGCTACCACATGCCACTCGCCTATCCTGCCACCTGACCTACCCACCAACCTACCAAACTGAGACCCTACCCATCTATCCACCTGTCACCTTACCCACCTTTCATCCTGACACCCTACCCACACAATACTCTACCCATCTACCACCCTACCCACCTGCCACCCTACCCTTTTATCACTTATCTCACTACCATAAGCCCTTATCCACACTATCCTTTACCCACTTGCCTTACCCATCCTACCCCCTCACCCACTCTACCCCCCCTACCCTTAATCACTTATCTTCATCACCTTACCCCCTTATCCACTTACCTTCTCTCCGTAGTTTTTCAAAGAAGCTTTGGGACATTTGAACTCTTTACTCTAGCAGAATATGGCAGCTAGTGCCGTAAAAACGGGGTGTGTCTTGTTTCCTGTGGTGATCCAGTGCTGCAAGGAAACCGCTCCTTTCAGGGTCCGCTAGGTATTTCTGGAGAAGCCAGGATCGGAAGCCTCGGCCAGAAATGTGGAGCTCCTGTGTAGCGGAGGACAATAGGAATGTAGTGGCAATCAGATGGTGATTGCCATTCCTTAGGATATTTAGGTCAAAATGTATCTTATTCTCAACTCTTCACCTTAACACTTAGACAAGAAACAACCTGTACCAGTCTCTGTCTAGGAATGAATGCAGGCCTCATATAACATTCCACACTGTCTTACATCAATTTGTTTAGGTTAGATCTTATGCTAACATCTGTCAAACTGCTTCACAGAGATGACTAAGTGATTGAATCAACCTTTTTTTGCCAATTTCAAATAAATCGACAACAAAGAAATTAACTTTCTCCATGAAGCATTTGCAACAATCTTCAGCCAGAAGATCCATCTCGGCCTCCGGAGGTCCCCAGCATCACAGATGCCAGTCTTCAGCCAATTCGATTCACTCCGCATGATGTCAAGAAATGGCTGAAGGCACTGAATACTGCAAAGGCTAAGGGCCCTGACAATATTTCGGCAATAGTACTGAAGACTTGTGCTCCAGAACTTGCTGCGCCCCTAGCCAATCTGTTCCAGTACAGCGACAATACTGGCATCTACCCAGCTATGTGGAAAATTGCTCAGCTTTGCCCTGTACACAAAAAGCAGGATAAATCCAACTGGGCCAATGACCATCCCATCAATCTACTCTCGATCATCAGCAAAGTGATGGAAGGGGTTCTAAACAGTGCTATTAAGTGGCCTTTACTCAGAAATAAACTGCTCACTGATGCACAGTTTGGGTTCTGCCAGGGCCACTCAGCTCCTGACCTTATTACAGCCTTGGTTCAAACATGGACAAATGAGCTGATCTCAAGAGGTGAGGTGAGAGAGACTGCGCTTGATATCAAGTCAATATTTGACCGAGTGTGACATCAAGGAGCCTTAGCAAAACTGGAGTCAATGGGAAAACTCTCCACTGGTTGGAGTCATACCTAGCACAAAGAAAGATGGTTGTGGTTATTGGGGGTCAATCATCTCAGCCGCAGAACAACACTGCGGGAGTTCCTCAAGGTAGTGTCCTCAGCCCAACCATCTTCAGCTGCCTCATCAATGGCTGTCCCTCCATCATAAGGTCAGAAGTGGGGATGTTCGCTGATGATTGCACAATGTTCAGCACCATTCGCAATTCATCAGCCTATGTCCAAATGCAACAAGACCTGGATAATATCCAGCTTGGGCTGACAAATAGCAAGTAATATTAGCACCATAAGTGTCAGGCAATGACCATCCACAATAAGAGAGAATCCAACGATCCCCCATGTCGTTCAATGACATTACCATCACTGAATTCCCCACTATCAACATCCTGAGGGTTACCATTAACCAGAAACTGAACTGGACTAGCCATATAAATACTGTGGCTATGAGAGCAGGTCAGAGGTTGACTATCCTGTGGAGAGCAACTCACCTTCTGACTCCCCAAAACCTGTCCACCATCTACAAGTCACAAGTCGGGGTGTGATGGAATACTCTCTATTTGACTGGATGTGTGCAGCTCTAATAACACTCAGTAAGCGCGACACGGCCCAAGACAAAGCTTGATTGCCACCCCATCCACCATCTTAAACATTTACTCCCTCTACCACTGATGCACAGCAGCAGCAGTGTTACCATCTACAAGATGCACTGCAGCAACTCACCAATGCTCCTTCAATAGCATCTTCCAAACTCATGACCTCTACCACCTAGAAGGACAAGAGCAGCAGAACATGAGGCAGCACCAGCCGTCAGTTCCCCTCCTAGTCACACACCATCCTGACTTGGAACTATGTCATCATTCCTTTACTGTCGCTGGGTCAAAATCCTGGAACTCCTCCCTAACAGCACTGAGGGTGTACCTACACCACATGGACTGCAGTGGCTCACCACCAGCTTTTCAAGGGCAACTGGGGACGGGCAATAAAAATGCTGGTCTTGCCAGTGACACCCATGTCCCATGAAAGAATTTTTAAAAATTGGTTATTAGCTTTAGAATCACAATTACCAACATATAAGCTTCAGCCCAAATTTCTGCGCAACTGAAGCATAACTTCCTTCTCAACGTATTCCACCCCTTTGAGATTCCATTTGTCATTCTGATTATGCTTAGTGCCTGGGCATTAGCTGGTGAACCTAATGCTATATAACATTTTCCTGCAAAGGAGTTAACCCTTGGAGCTACCTCAGGAGGCCGAGGTGGAAGCAGGCAAGAGCAGGAGGATGACCAAGCAGGTGAGGAGAAACATAGGAAATAGAAACAGGAGTAGGCCATTTGGCCCATTGAGCCTGCTCCACCATTCAAATAGATCATGGCTGATCATCTACCTCTTGTGCCACTTTCCTCCACTCTGCCCATATCCCTTGATGTCATTAGTATCCAGAAATCTCCATTTGCCTCTTGAGCATGCTCAATGACTGAGCTTCCACAGCCCTCTGGGGCAGAGAATTCCAAAGATTTAGCACCCTCTGAGTCAAGAAATTCCTCCTCAACTTAGTCTTAAATGGCCTGACCCTTATTCTGAGACTGTGGTCCCCTGGTTCTAGATTCCTCAGCCAGAGGAAACATCCTATCCACCCTGTCACACCCTGTAAGAATCCTGTAAGTATCAATGAGATTGCCTCTCATTCTTAGAAACTCTAGAGAATACAGGCCAAATTTTCTCAATCTCTCATCAGAAGACAAACCCGCCAATCCAGAGATTAGTCTGGGGAACATCCATTGCACTCCCTCTATGGCAAGTATATCCTTCCATAGATAAGGAGACCAAAACTGTACACAGTACTCCAGATGCGAACTCACCAAGGATCCATACAACTGCAGCAAGACAACTTTACTCCTGTAATTCCCCTGCGACAAAGGCCAAAATACCATTTGCCTTCCTAATTGCTTGCTGTACCTGCAGGCCAGTTCTCAGTGACTCATGAACATGAACACTTTGGACATGAACACTTCCCAGGAGAAGCAAGGCCCAGCAACGCTGTCAGATTTCAGAGCTTTACAACAGAAAATAATGCTCAATTACCCTGACACATACCCCGTCAGTGCCAAAAGCCCCTCCTACTATCACACCCAGTCCAGCCCTCAACTTGTATACCTTCTTGGATGTTGGACAGACGTCAGTGGGCTCATTGAAACCAACACAAATGCAATGCAACAACAAGCAAAGCAACAAAATGGTTCATAGCAGTTAATTTAAAGGCTGATTACATTGGAGATTAAGAACTAAGGGCAGAATTGTCCAGCCCCGCCTGCTGCCCAGGATCATCCGGTCCCACCGAAAGTCAATAGACTTTTGGCTGGGCCGCCGCATTCCCTCCGGCAGGTCCTGTCACGGCCTAAGAATCAACCGGATACAAATCCCTAGTGCCCATCTTCCATGTTTGTTTGGTATGTGAGGCTCCTCCGTGGTGCTTCCCCAGAAGCTACAGCGTTGGAGAGGGAGTTTCAGATAGGCATGATGGAGGAGCTCTGACCTCACCGCATGTACCATGCCTAAGTTGAAGCTGCACTCCTCCATGCTTTATCGTACTGGATGCATGCTCGCCGGCGGGCAGTTCTGCAGTTAGTGATATGTGGTCCTCAGTCTTTTGTTATAGGCTGGGCCCTTGAAGGCAGCATCTATGTCCTCTGAAGCAGGACTGAGAGGTGGGATTACACTCCAGTGAGATGGTTTCTGGGCTATTCTTGCTCCTGCACTTTTGCACTTGGTAAACCTCTAAGTTTACATTCTACTAACAAGCCCTTTAAACTGTGCTAGATACCAGCGTCTGAACATTTGAATTATAATTTGTGCTCTGAAGGAACTCTCTCCTCTTCCTTTGCCCTTAGAATTCCTCAATCTTTTGCTGGAACTGAAAAGGGTAGAGAGATACAAGGGCTAATAACTCCTTGCTTAATAAGGCCTTAAAAAAAACAGAACAGGTCCTTCTGGCTTATTTCTCGAGGGATCAAATTGAAAAGCAGAGAAGTTATGCTAAACCTGTATTGACTATTGGTTGGATTGAATTTAGAACACTGTGCACAATTCCAACTTTTGTATTATTAAAAGGATACAGAGGCACTGGAGAAGGTGCAAAACATGTTTACGGGGATGCTATGAGAACTGAGAGATCATACCCATTAGGAAAGGATACACAGAATGGGTCTTTTACCTCTTGAGAAGAAAAGGCTGATGGCCGGCCTAATAGAGGTTTTTAAAATTATGATGAATTTTGATCGATGCTACAACCTTGGAAGAGACCAGTGACTTTTTTTAAAAACAGAAGAAATACAAATTCCTAGTTCTTTACTAAAAAAGAATGAAGCCATGAGATTCCACGGTTTACAACAGAAGAATTTTTACTATACAAGAGTCAACAAAACAACCACTAAATACTATCTATCCTATACTCTAGCATCCAGAATTAACATGAGTTAAACGTAAATTAATAGGCAAATTGTGGTCGAATATAAACTTTAAATTGCATATTAAGTGGCAGTCACAACTAGAACAGATCTTATGAATTGGTTCAACAGTTCACTCGGATTGTAGTGATCACACTCAATCACAAGGGCCTGGATTTTCACTGAGTCGGGATGACTTGGGAGCCCTTTAAAAATGGTGGGCAGGCCCCGATTCCGGGATTCCTGACTCCATTCCCGACCTGTTTGATTTTTGGGAGTGCCTTTAGCGAGAGATATGAGTCGGAGCATTACCTTACCAGTTCTAGCCAGATCGTTAAACTTTTCTTAGCATTGTAGCCAGATCCTATATGCAATGCTTACTGTATTCATCTGCTCCTCCACCTCTGCTCAGCGTCTGAGGTGTAAACCCTTCTTTCTTTCAGCTGGCCTTCTTCACCGACATATGCAAAATAGGGTATGGAAATTGTCCCTGAGCCATCGCTTTCCCTGCAATGTCCAATGATTATTTGTAATCCATAAAATTACATAGAATTTACAGCACAGGCCGTTTGTCCGAACATGTCTCTGGGTGTTTACGTTCTTCATGAGCCTCATTCATGCTTATTCATCTCACCCTGTCAGTATAATCACCTCATCCCACTCAACAATTCAGATCTTTGCGGCCAAAGTCCAGCTCTCCTCTAAGAGGTGCAGGCTGCATTTAAATGGCATCTATGATGCCCAGTTTCAGTTTCCCTCCACCACTGGCAAGTTTATTCTTTCATGGGATGTGGGCATCACTGGCAAGGCCAGAATTTGTTGCCCATCCCTAATTGCCCTTGCACTGAGTGGCTTGTTAGGCCGTTTCAGAGGGCAGTTAGGAATCAACCATATTGCTATGGGTCTGGAGTCCCACATCAGCCAGACTGGGTAAGGATGGCAGATTTCCTTCTCCTAAGGACATTGATGAAACAGGTGAGTTTTTAAAACAATTGACGATCAGTGTCAATCCAAACATCACTGAGCTTTCTATTCCAGACTTCTTAATTATATTCAAATTCCACCAGCAGCCGTGGTGGGATTTGGACACATGTCCCTAAAGCACTAACCTGGGCCTCTGGACAGTGACATTACTGTGACACCACAAGTCCCTAGTCTTAATCAGTTGAGGAGTTTATGTTTCTCCTTCAGTTGATTAGACATGCAGGCTGACTATTTCTCCTTGCTTCCCAGCGCCACTCAAAATTCATACTCAGGAAGCTAGCGTAAAAACTGGAGCAGGCCATTCAGCCCCTCCTGTAGCAGGCAAAATGTCACTGGACAGGAAATCAGATGAAGAAATTTGCACAAGAGGTTGCCCTCATCTCCATACTGCACCTGTACAACCGACACAGCAGCTTGAAGAATCAAACCACGTCACTCATACAAAGACATGGGAACAGGCTGTGACATTCTATCATAACTGCGTGAGCACTTACAGTGCCAGGAAATTACTGCATTTTTTTCCCCCAAACTCTGCAAAATTATCTTGCTGATAACTGCTCCAAGCTTAAACAATAAGATTCAGGTCGGCATCTGCATTGAATTATGTCGGCCATATCTTTCCTTGATGCTCAAACGTAAAACTCCCACCTTGCAGCCTATTCTCGACAGTCATTTGACTGATATCTCAAACAACAATGCCATCACTAAAAATATTAGGGGAAGCTAATTTATGGAATACGATTGATGAAAATAAGCTTGCATTCATGTGGAGCCTCTCACATCCTCAGCACATCCTAAAACACTCTCACGGATATTTCAGTCATTATATTTTTGCAGCGCAATCACTTCCGCTTAGTAGGCCAATGTGGCAACCAATATGTGCACAGCAAGATCCCACAAACAACAACTAAGACAAATAAATACTCCGTTTCAGCAGTGTTGGTTGAGGGAGGATAAGCAGGCTGGTTAACTGGAGAACCCGCTACCTTCAAAGAGTGCAATGGAATCCTTTAGGCCTACCAGAACAAGCAGCAAGCAGGCATTTAACCTTTTACCTCCTCCCTCCTCACTGTCCAAGATCCCAAATGCTCCTTCCAAGTGAAACAGCAATTTTTAGGTATGCGCTTAGAATGATAGAATCATTGAATATTTACAGCACAACAGGAAGCCTTTCAGCCTGTCATGTCTGCTGGCCCATGGAAGGGGCAATTCTTTTAGACTATAAGACCTTAAGATGTAGGAGCAGAAGTAGGCCATTCAGCCCATTGAGTGTGCTCCGCCATTCAATGAGATCATGGCTGAACTGATAATCCTCAACTCCACTTTTTGCCTTTTTTCCATAATCCTTGATTCCTTTACTGATTAAAAATCTGTCTATCTCAGCCCTGAATATACTTAAGGACCCAGCCTCTACAGCCTTCTGCGGTAAAGAATTCCACAGATTCACTACCCTCTGAGAGAAGAAATTCCTCCTCATCTCTGTTTTAAATGGGCGCCCTCTTACTCTGAGATTGTGCCCTCTGGTCCTAGACTCTCCCACAAGGGAAACAACCTCTCAGCATCTACCCTGTCAAGCCCCCTAAGAATCTTATATGTTTCAATAATGTTGACTCTCATTCTTCTAAACTCCAATGAGTACAGGCCCAACCTCCTCAACCACTTCTCATAAGAAAATTCCTCCATACCCGGGATCAGCCTTCTCTGGACTGCCTCCAATGTCAATACATCTTTCCTTAGATAAGGGGACCAAAACAGTATTCTAGTATTCTGAATGGCCTACTTCTGCTCCTACATCTTAAGGTCTTAAAGTCTAAAAGAATTGCCCCTTCCATGGGCCAGCAGACACGACAGGCTGAGTGGCCTCCCATTGTGCTGTAAATATTCAATGATTCAATCATTCTAAGCACATACCTATATATAGTTGTTTCACTTGGAAGGAGCATTTGGGATCTTGGACAGTGAGGAGGGAGGAGGTAAAAGGTTAAAGGCCTGCTTGCTGCATGTGATCTAATCAGTGCTTTGTATAGTTTTAGCAAGACCTCAAGCCTTCCTGCCCCTCTGCAGGTTACCGAGGTCTGGCTCCATGCCCTCAGCATTCTCCTCATCGTGCTCCTCTTCGGACTCACTACTGGACCCATCACCTGTGGCCTATAGAGCAGCGTCAAGATCCTCTTACTCCAGTGCTTCCCCCCTTGCTAGTGCCAGATTGTGGAGAGCGCAGCATGCAGCCGCTATCAGTGAGACCCACTCTGAGGGTATTGTAATTCTCCCCCTGAACAGTCCAGGCATAGGAAGCACATCTTGAGAAGACCTATGGTACTCTCTACCACTGCCCTTGTGGAGGTATAACTCGATTTTTAATGCTTCTTTGCCTCTGTTCTTGGGTGGCGGAGAGGCATCATGAGTCATCATGGGTATCCCTTGTCACCCAACAGCCATCCATCCAGCCGGGCTGGAGCACTGAAGAGCCTCAGCACCTGGGAGTGTCTGAGGATGTAGGTGTCGTGGGAGATGCCTGGGTACCTTGCACAGACTTGCAGAATCTGCATCCTGTGATCACACAATATCTGCACATTCATGGAGTGGAAGCCCTTCCTGTTGCCGAAGGCACCGGGCTCACCCGCTGGTGCCTTGATGGCCACATGTGTACAGTCTATTGCACCCTGGACGCGGGGGAAGCCAGCAATGGCTGCGAAACCTCTGGCTCGCTCAGCCTGGCTGGCCTCAATTGTATGGTAAAGAATAAAGGTCAGTACCCGCCTGAACAGAGCTTCTGTTACTAGCCTGATGCAACTGCGGACAGCTGATTGGGAGACTCCACACAGATCCCGCACTGAGCCCTGGAATGAACTGGAGGCAGAGAAGTTGAGGGCCACGGTGACCTTCAGAGTCACTGGCATGGGGTGTCCACCCGCACAGTCAAAGCTGATCTCAGGACCAATCGTCTGACAAATGGAGGTCACTGTCTCCCTCGAGAGACGAAGCCTCCTTCGGCCCTGCAGCTCAGACATATTGAGGCAGACATATGCATCGCCACCTGTGCACCCTGGCAACAGGATAGTTCCATCTACTGCTGTCCCATCCACCTCAGACTACCTGCTGGCCCTGTGCCCCTTATACCTGCGCCTCTCCTCCCACAGGTCCCTCCCATGGAAGCTGCATAGGGACATGTGGCCTCCTCTCCCTTCTGCCCAACTGTTCCTCAGAGGAGGAGATGACACCAGTGGAGACCACAATCCACATTACCAGGGTACGGGAAGACTGTCTGGTGTCTGGAAGGGTCCACACAGTCTGAATCCTACGGGAGACTGGCAGGTACCAATGAGTCCTGAAGTGAATCCTGGAAATGCTAAGAATGAAGCCCCGAGCAAAGATGAAGATACCAAATACCAATAAGCCAACAGCAGCAAACTATCCCCGAAACTCCTGACTCCTCATCCTGGCAATGCTGCTGACCCTTTTTACCCCGCCCTTGGATGAGGTTTGTGAAAATGTCGGGCTGGCTGCCTGTTCGTTTTGCCTATGCAACGAGTAGAAAGCCACATGGGCAGGGAAAAACCCACAGTCATTTGGACTGATAAGTGCCTTAAGTGGCTGCTTAATTAATGGCGGAATCGTGCTGGCACCTGTACCCACCGGCCGATCGAAATATCAGGCGATGACGTTGGGTCACTTGCCCGACATCACCTCACACTATTTTACTCCTGATCAGGTCAGGCGCACTCCTGCCCATGGGACAAAAATCCTGCCCCAAGTACCTGAACTACCTTCTCTTTCACCATCACCTGCACATCTTCCTTGGTAAAGACAGATGCAATGTATTCATTTAATATCTCAGCCATGACTCCTGCATCCATGTGTAAGCCCCCTTTTTGGTTCTTAATCAGCCCCACACCTCCTTTTACCACCCTTTTACTATTCATATGCCTATAGATGTCATGGGGATTCCCTGACAAAAACAGAATTACCTGGAAAAACTCAGCAGGTCTGGCAGCATCGGCAGAGAAGAAAAGAGCTGACGTTTCGAGTCCTCATGACCCTTCGACAGAACTTGAGTTCGAGTCCAAGAAAGAGTTGAAATATAAGCTGGTTTAAGGTGTGTGTGTGGGGGGCGGAGAGATTGAGAGACAGAGAGGTGGGGGGGGGGTGTGGTTGTAGGGACAAACAAGCAGTGATAGAAGCAGATCTTCAAAAGATGTCAACGACAATAGTACAATAGAACACATAGGTGTTAAAGTTAAAGTTGGTGATATTATCTAAACGAATGTGCTAATTAAGAATGGATGGTAGGGCACTCAAGGTATAGCTCTAGTGGGGTTTTTTTTTATAATGGAAATAGGTGGGAAAAGGAAAATCTTTATAATTTATTGGAAAAAAAAGGAAAGGGGAAACAGAAAGGGGGTGGGGATGGGGGAGGGAGCTCACGACCTAAAGTTGTTGAATTCAATATTCAGTCCGGAAGGCTGTAAAGTCCCTAGTCGGAAGATGAGGTGTTGTTCCTCCAGTTTGCGTTGGGCTTCACTGGAACAATGCAGCAAGCCAAGGACAGACATGTGGGCAAGAGAGCAGGGTGGAGTGTTAAAATGGCAAGCGACAGGGAGGTTTGGGTCATTCTTGCGGGCAGACCGCAGGTGTTCTGCAAAGCGGTCGCCCAGTTTACGTTTGGTCTCTCCAACGTAGAGGAGACCACATTGGGAGCAACGAATGCAGTAGACTAAGTTGGGGGAAATGCAAGTGAAATGCTGCTTCACTTGAAAGGAGTGTTTGGGTCCTTGGACGGTGAGGAGAGAGGAAGTGAAGGGGCAGGTGTTGCATCTTTTGCGTGGGCATGGGGTGGTGCCATAGGAGGGGGCTGAGGAGTAGGGGGTGATGGAGGAGTGGACCAGGGTGTCCCAGAGGGAGCGATCCCTACGGAATGCCGATAAGGGGGGTGAAGGGAAGATGTGTTTGGTGGTGGAATCATGCTGGAGTTGGCGGAAATGGCGGAGGATGATCCTTTGAATGCGGAGGCTGGTGGGGTGATAAGTGAGGACAAGGGGGACCCTATCATGTTTCTGGGAGGGAGGAGAAGGCGTGAGGGCAGATGCGCGGGAGATTCCACCACCAAACACATCTTCCCTTCACCCCCCTTATCGGCATTCCGTAGGGATCGCTCCCTCCGGGACACCCTGGTCCACTCCTCCATCACCCCCTACTCCTCAGCCCCCTCCTATGGCACCACCCCATGCCCACGCAAAAGATGCAACACCTGCCCCTTCACTTCCTCTCTCCTCACCGTCCAAGGACCCAAACACTCCTTTCAAGTGAAGCAGCATTTCACTTGCATTTCCCCCAACTTAGTCTACTGCATTCGTTGCTCCCAATGTGGTCTCCTCTATATTGGAGAGACTAAACGTAAACTGGGCGACCGCTTTGCAGAACACCTGCGGTCTGCCCGCAAGAATGACCCAAACCTCCCTGTCGCTTGCCATTTTAACACTCCACCCTGCTCTCTTGCCCACATGTCTGTCCTTGGCTTGCTGCATTGTTCCAGTGAAGCCCAACGCAAACTGAAGGAACAACACCTCATCTTCCGACTAGGGACTTTACAGCCTTCCGGACTGAATATTGAATTCAACAACTTTAGGTCGTGAGCTCCCTCCCCCATCCCCACCCCCTTTCTGTTTCCCCCTTCCTTTTTTTTTCCAATAAATTATAAAGATTTTCCTTTTCCCACCTATTTCCAATATAAAAAAAACCCCCCACTAGAGCTATACCTTGAGTGCCCTACCATCCATTCTTAATTAGCACATTCGTTTAGATAATATCACCAACTTTAACTTTAACACCTATGTGTTCTATTGTACTATTGTCGTTGACATCTTTTGATGATCTGCTTCTATCACTGCTTGTTTGTCCCTACAACCACACCACCCCCCCTCCACCTCTCAGTCTCTCTATCTCTCCGCCCCCCACACACACACCTTAAACCAGCTTATATTTCAACTCTTTCTTGGACTCGAACTCAAGTTCTGTCGAAGGGTCGTGAGGACTCGAAACGTCAACTCTTTTCTTCTCCGCCGATGCTGCCAGACCTGCTGAGTTTTTCCAGGTTAATCTGTTTTTGTTTTGGATTTCCAGCATCCGCAGTTTTTTTGTTTTTATGGGGATTCCCTTGTTGTGTTAGTTGCCAGTCTCTTTTCAAATTCACTCTTTGCTTCACTTATTTGTTTTTTTAATTCCCCTCTGAACCTTCTATATTCAGCTTGGTTCTCAGCTCTATTATCTACCTGATATCTGTCAGAAGCACGTTTTTTCTGCTTCATCTCAAGCTCTATCTCTTTCATCATGCAGGGAGCTTTGGATTTGTTTGCCCTACCTTTCCCATTCATGAGAAAATACATTGACTCTGCCTGAACTATCTCCTCTTTAAAGGCTCGTTGTTCCGTTATAGTCTTTGCTGCCAATCTTTGATTCTAATTTATCCGGGTCGAATCCATTCTTGCCCCCATTGAAGTTGTTTTCTCCCCAGTTAATTTTTCTTACTCTGGCTGTTCTTTGTCCTTTTCCATAGTCATCAGGATGACTCTTCTGGAAACCTTCAATAGCTGCGCATCTCTTCAACTGGACCACCATCCTTCTGTGGTAGGTTGCAAAGCCAAGCAGCTCTGCTGTACGCACAGAACTGCTTCCTGCCTGTGATTAATTTGTAGGGAAGCCTGTAACCTGATCTCAAAAATGGCTTCCTCTGCACTCTTCCCCATGGCAACATGAAACATCTAGCCATGAATCCAGGTAGAAATGATGAATAATTATTATTGACTCCCAACTCTATTTCATCTTAGAAGTAAATGGACAGTTTACAGCGCAAGTATTTAAAACCCATTACTTTCTCAACATCTTTCTGGGATGTTAGGAGACTCAGAGTCTACCCATTCTGAAACCAGAGACTACTGCATTGCCTCCAGTCATGAACATATTACACCATCATCCCAGTAACACAATCTATGCCTCCCTTTGACCTTTAACCACCCGAGACCCGTTGTCAAGTAGACTTTAGAGCAGGCCTTATGGCTCTCTCCATTTTACCTTAAATTTAAGATAAGTTCCAAAACAAAATAAGTTTTTTTTCTTTATTCTTTCATGGGATGTACTCATCACTGGCAGGGCCAGCATTTGTTGGCCATCCCTAATTATCATTGAATGAAGTGGCTTGCTAGGCCATTTCAGAAGGCAGTTAACAATCGACCATATTGTTGTGGGTCTGGAGTCACATGAAGGCCAGCCCAAGTAAAGATGGCAGATTTCCTTCCCTAAAGGGCATTAGTGAACCAGGTGTGTTGTTACTTCACAGCATCACTAACTGAGACTAGATTTATATTCCAGATTTATCAACTGAATTTAAATTCCACCAGCTGCCATGGTGGCATTTGAACACGTGTACCCAAAGCATTAGTCTGGGCCTCTGTATTACTAGTCCAACACCATTATCACTGTGCCACCACCTCCCATTATAAACCTCATAATTGTAACAATCTATAAACGTGCTATCCATAAAACTCTCAACTTTGTGGATGTGCCACAGTGATGCCAGCTGCTGCTCTAGCTCTGAAACCTGCTGTAGCTAATGACACTTCCTGGCCATAAGGTTATCCATGACACAGAATATGCCCTGGTGTTCCCACATGGAACAGAATAGTTAACATTTCAGGTTGTGACCTTTTATTAGACCGGGAAAAGTTAGAAATATGATACGTTATCAGCAAGTGAAAAGGGGGAGGGTGGGTAAAAGAACCAAAATGATAGGGTGGCAGACAGGAGAAATTAAATGTCAAAATGTTTGGTGGAACAAGGGTAATGGGACAAGCAAAGGAACAAAAGATGTGTCCGGAAGAGGTGTGAATGGCAGAATAATGATCAGCTGCTGTCAGAAAGCAAAGAACAAAAGAGAAAAACAAGAGAATAAAACCAAGACATGCTAAGAAAAAGAAATCAAAATGGGGGAACATTCCTCTATTTATTGGATAATCAAACTTACCACTTAAAAAAAGATTCATCAGCTACTCAGTTCTCTTCCTCTGTTGGCGCTTAAAGAAAGGAAGGTTAACTGAAATGCTTCACTTTAATGTTATTATTAAAAAAATGATTTTTTAAATTTTCAGTTCCTTAGACTAACTTCTTAACTTTGGAGAAAGGGAAACAAAGCTACAATACTCAACAGCCAATCAACTCACCACCTTCCTATGACTTCCCAGTTTGTTTTTTTTTCTCTTTCTCACTTCAATGATCCTGACCTGCTTCACACTACTCCTGGTCTGCTTCACACTACCTCCGGTCTGCTTCATACTGCTCCCGGTCTGCTTCACACTGGTCCTAGTCTGCTTCATACTGCTCCCGGTCTGCTTCACACTACTCCTGGTCTGCTTCACGCTACCTCCGGTCTGCTTCATACTTCTCCCGGTCTGCTTTATACTGCTCCTGGTCTGCTTCACACTGCACTGATCCCAGCCTACTTCACAGTGATGCCGACCTGCTACACACTCCCCCTACTCTGTTTTGCAGTGATCCCAGACTTTCAATTTAGTATTCTGAATTTACTGGTTATGATGTGGGTCTCCTCTATACTCAGGAGATCAAAAACAGACTGGGTGACCGCTTTGTGGAACCCATCTCCCCAGGCTACAGTGTGACCTCGAGCTTCCGTTGACTTATCATTTTAATTATCTACCTTGATCCCACACAGACCTTTCAGTCCTTGGCCTCCTGAAGTGTTCCAATTAAGTTCAATGCAAGCGCAAGGAACAGCACCTCATCTTTCGATTAGGTATTCTGCAGCCTTCAGGAATCAACATTCAGTGCAACAATTTCAAATCGTAACCTGTTGCCCCATTTTGATTTCTTTTTCTTAGCGTTTCTTGGTTTTATTCTCTTCTTTTTCTCTTTTGTTCTTTGATTTCTGACAGCAGCTGATCATCATTCTGCCATTCACACCTCCTCTGGACACATATTTTGTTCCGTTGCTTGTCCCATTACCCTTGCTCTACCAAACGTTTTGTCATTTAATTTCTCCTGTCTGCCACCCTATCATTTTGGTTCTTTAACTCACCCTCCCCCCTTTCTCTTGCTGATAACGTATCATATTCCTAACTTTTCCCAGTTTTAATAAGAGGTCACAACCTGAAATGTTAACACTTGTTTTGCTATCTCCACAGATGCCGCTTGACCTGCTGAATATCCCAGCGTTTCTGTTTTTTTGGCTCAGATTTCCAGCATCCACAGTATTCTACTTTTGAATCTAGGTGGCTAGTTGAGAGATAAATGTTGGCCCAGAACATTAGGAGATCTCCCTTGCTTGTCCTAGAACGAGGGCTACGGAATCATCTGAGTTCACCTGACAGAGTAGACTGAGCCTTGGATTAATATCTCATCCAAAACTTGACATCTCCAACACGCACTCCCTCAGCACTGCACCGGCTGATCAGCCTAGATTTTGTGCTTTAAGTTTCTGGGGAAGGACATGGAGCCCACAACTTTCTGAATCAGTGATCTGACTGAGCCTCGGCTGGTTTTTTATTTAATGCCAATTGAAGTGAGCATTCCAGAGCTATGCGGTAATTCTGCCCCCATCACCTGTCTGCTGTGAGATCTCTCTAGCTGTGTACAGCTGTTACGGGTGCCAGAAACATGGCTATGGAGGAACCTTACACATTTCATCCATTGAACAAAAAAATAAACCATTTAACAAGTGCCAGATGGTCATTAGCATTTAGTGATATATTTAAAACAAGAAAAGTGTTTGAAAGTTAATGACCAAATTACAGAGTCCAGTCACATCAGATACTATTTTTGCTAATGGCTGCAATGCAATAGCCCCACAGTGTTTACAGCTGGTTCAGACCTCAGCTCCAGATATTTGGAGCAATGTGACCAATGTGTGTTTGGCAATTTAAGTTTTTTGTTACACAAACAATCCTTGAAATAAACATCCTTCTAAATGGTGTGAAGCACTGATTTTAAATAGTTAATAAAGTGAAACATGCATCCCCTCCACATTCCACGTCATCATATTTACTTTAGGATAAGTGATGGCATCAACCAATGAAAAGTGGACCATTGGAGAAGTGTTTGCTGTTGCTCTTCAGGAACTGAATACTAAAAGTGTCCTTCCATAATTCACAGGGTTCTAACCAGGCTAGACTAAGGAGATCACCTGCTTGGCCACAATCAATGCTTCATTCATCTGTCTCATCTCCTTTCTATCTCTCTCAGATATCATAGAATAGAATCTTACATCACAGGATCGGGCCATTTGGCCCATCACATCTGTGGCAGCTCTTTCAAATAGCTGCTCAATTTAGTTCCACACTACATCTTTTTATCTGTCGCTCCACAAACAGTGAATGTCCAATCGCCTTTTGAAAGTTCCTTATGAATCTGATTTGCAACTCTTTTGGGTAGTTGGTTCTAGATCTTAACAGCCAGCGGAAACAGTTGCTCTAGCAAAACCCCTCGTAATTTTAGAAACCTTCGCAAGGTCTTTCCTTAACTTTCTTTGGCCCAAGGAGAAAAATCCCAGCTCTTCCGATTTATCCACTTCCTAGTATCAACCTGATAAATCTCCTCCCTACCTCCTCCAGGGCCTTGACGCCCTTCCTAAAACAAAATCATAAACTTGCAGTTCCGGAACTGCAATATCAGCTGAATCCGGTGGACGTAATTGAGTCCATAGGATTTCAGGGAGCTTTGCCTGTTCATCTCTTGGCTTCAGGCCCATCGTTGAACATTTTTTTGAGTTGTGGCAAATTCTGGCTGAGCGTTTGAATCAGTGGCAACTTCTTCTTGTTATGACCCTGGAGGAGATCCCCACGCTTTTGATGAGTTGTTTTGGGATCAATAGCATTTTGTTTAAAGTAGTTTGAGATTCAAGGTACCTGCGAAGAAAATAAAGCCAAAAGATTCTGTGGGTTCTGAACAAACAAAAATAAACTTTACTCTGTAAAGCTAAAGGTAAACCATTTACAATATCTATCTTATACTCTTACGTTCAGGGTTAATATGAGGTACATATGAATTAACAGGCAAACTGTTGTCAAACAGACCACACTGCACAGTAAGTGACAGATGTGACCAAGACAGATTCCACGGATATCTCAATAACTCACCCAGATCTCAGTTATTACAGTGAGTCACCCAATCTCATCAAAACGGTCTCTCTCACGAGGGACTCCAAACTTTTCACTTTTGAAGATCAAGCCTCTGAATTCCCTGAAAGCTGCTGGACTGCCTCAGTGAGTGCAGAGCTCCCAGGGTTTCAGCCTCGTCTCCTGAGGCTCCATCCCTCTGAATTTCCAAGACTGCACTCCAGACTTTACTTATTTGAGCTCTTTAATATTCAGCTAGCTTCACTGGGCTGGTACTGCCCATGCATTTAACTGAGCTCCAATCTCTCCAGCTGCACTGAGCAACAATTGGCTCACAGGTCTTCCTTTGAGCCCTAACCCTTTCCAGCACAAACTCAATGACCTTCTGCCACCTTCTCAGCTCCCCAGGACTCCCCCTGAGCCTCAACTACACAGAGCCAACTAACAGTAACACTTTTGCTGCCTGGAGCCTGCTAACAGCAGCACCTTTTCCAGTATGGCCTTTTCCCCCTGCTGCAGAACACTCACTCCCCTGGCAAACACGCGGATAAATTGAAACCTTAGAACCTTCTTAAGCTCCATCCATCTCCATGCTTATAGCCTCCCAAAGCTCACTGAACGTTTTTTTAAACTAATTGTAGCTCTGGCTCCCAAAACAAACCAATCCTCCAGACTGTATTTCTTTGCAAGCAGTGTAGACCTCTCATCTCTAATTTTCTAGCTAAGCAAGCCCGCCTGCTGGTTTATGATTTTAGCTTTCTAGCTGTTAACCCTTGAAGTCAATATGACGTCAACCTTTTAAGTGTAATAGTCTTCAAACTGCTATAGTTGCATTTATCCCATTTTCTACAGTTAAACTTTAATCTTCCCAGAACTAAAAAAAACTCTAAAATATTACTATGAATTAGGCACTTATAACATTCTAAAGAGGAAACTGTCCCCATTGTGGAAGGATCAATAACCAGAGGGCACAGATTTAAGATAATTGGCAAAAGAAGCAATGGCGACATGAGGGGAAATATTTTCATGCAGGCGAGTGGTTAGGATCTGGAATGAACTGCCTGGAAGTGTGATGGAGGCAGGGTTAATTGAGGCTTTTAAAAGGGAATTGGATCATTGTCTGAAAATGGAAATTTTGCAGGGCGGTGGAGAAAGGGCTGGGAGGCGAACCGGTCCTCCCGAGGGCCAGCACAGGCATGATGGTCTGAATGGCCTCCTTTTGCACTGTAACCATCCTATGATTCTATCATCCCAGTTTTTAAGTAAGCACAGAAGCAAGGGGAGATGATGGGGGGAAGGAAGAACAAAAGGGAAGGTCTACGACAGGATGAAGGGCGCGAAAGGTTAGAGGACAGGAGTGTTGATGGTGAAAGGCCAAAGGGGGTGATGCAATCGGTAAAGAAACAAAGCATATGGCTCAAGGAGGTGTGAATGGCAGAATGACGCTGTCCAAAAGCAAAAAGAAAGAGAAACGAAAAGGGAGCAAAGATTGAACTTGCTGAACACAACATTGAGTCCCGAAGGCTGTTAAATGTCGAATCGATAGATGAGATGCTGTTCTATGATTTTACATTGAGCTTCACTGGAACAGTGTTATAATGCCTTTTATTTCAAACATATATTGCTCTAAAAGCTCAATTAAAATTAATTATATTCGCAAAGGCACTGTAATGGAGAAATGGTGAAGAAATCCTGAAGTGTGATAACTGCATTGAAAAGTGGTTCCTGCCAGTTTTGGATGTGGCCTAACTGCATTATTAAATCTGCGCCCCCCTCCCCGGAAATGTCTGACAGATGCACAATGATCGAACAAATGATCTGTACCCCCATCTCCACTCTCTGATTACAGAGATTAATGAGGATTATAGTGAGGGAAGTCAGGGCAATAAAGGAAAAGAGCATTTTGCTATGTGAAAAGATAGTGAAAGAGATATTTCTTGCTGTGTTACCAGCAGTGACATATATTAACTGTTGTGGCAGCATTCCTTTTAGTGCCAACCCAGCCACGTTTGTTCCTAGTATAATTTCTTGCTCAATAAAACTTTATTGTGCTATAATTATGTGACTGTGGAATGTTTGAACCCCATTTTTCTGGCAGGAATTGATTGCCTCCTCATCTCTATTCAGCCCACGAGTTAATCTTCTTGGCCAAAAAGGATTAGGCAGCGAGCATTAATGCAGCCTTAAATCTACAAAAGCAGTAATCCAAGACAACCCATCTTCTCTGTCTCCTTAGTGGTGTTTACTTACTGAAGAATGATATCATAAACCGCAATGTAAGTGGTGATTTATTTCGAAACGAGCCGAGAATATATTTAGGTTCGAGCAAACCTGTCAGAGTCATTGAGTCGCAGCCATGGTTCAATGGGGATCACTTCCACCCCTGAGTTAGAAGGTTTAATTTCCAACTCCAGAAGCGGTGGTGATGTCACTGGACTAGTAATCCAGTGGCCCAGGCTAATCTGGGTAAGGTTTCAAATCCCATTGGGGCAGCTGGTAGAATTTAAATTATTAAATCTGGTAGGGTCTGTAATGGTCACCGTGAGGCAATCATTCGTTGTTGTAAAAGCCCATCTGGTTCACTAATGTCCTATAGGGAAGGAAATCTGCCATCCTTACCTGGTCTGGTCTGCTTGTGACTCCAGACCCACAGCAATACAGTTGACCCTTAACTGCCCTCTGAAATGGCCTAGCAAGCCACTCAGTTCAAGGGTAATTAGGGATGGGCAACAAATGCTGACCTTGCCAGTGACAGCCGCATCCCAAAAGAATAAATTGTTTAAAGATTGAGCATAAAATCCAGACTGGCATTCCCACTGCAGTACTGAGGTAGTGCTACACTGTCAAAATTCATCTTTCAGATGAGACGTTATATCTCAGTACAGCCTGCCCTTTTCAGGTGGACACAAAGGATCCCACAGCATCACCGAATAAGGAACAAGGGAACTCTACCCAGTATCTTGGCCAATGTATGACCATTAACCAATATCAAGAAAAACAGATTATCTGGTTTAGTTCTGTCGAAGGCTCATGAAGACTCGAAACGAAAACTCTTTTCTTCTCCGCCGATGCTGCCAGACCTGCTGAGTTTTTCCAGGTAATTCTGTTTTTGTTTTGGATTTCCAGCGTCTGCAGTTTTTTTGTTTTTAGATTATCTGGTCGTTGACTCCGTTTTTTATTCTTTCATGGGATATGGGAATTGCTGGAAAAGCTAACATTTATTCCATATCCCTCATTTCCTGGAGAAGGACAATACTATTTATGGGAGTTTGCCATGCACGAATTTACTGCTGCATTGCCCACATTACAACAATGGCTACACTTTTAAAGTGCTTAAGTAACGGTGAAATGCAAGTCTATCTTTCTTTGCAAGGTTAATACAGAGGCTGAAAGCATAAGGGAAAATTTTCAGTTAGAACCCCAATGGTGCCACATCTCACATGGTGTGCTCAGGGAGGAGATGTACAACTATTCTATGAGGATTCTAAGTGCTTCTACAGTTTTTGGAAGCTGGGGAATGGGATTCTGTAACACAATGATGGAGTAGACTTTCTCTGGGTCCTTCCTTTCTCCTGGAACATTTTGACAGGACATTTAAGAAACCCCATGGCACTATTTTGAATGACTGGGGGTGGGGGGTGGGGGTGTTATCCCTGAAGACCAGGCAAATATTTATTCACCACCAAATATCACTAAGTAACAGATTGTCCAGCCGTTATCACGTAGCTGTTTTGGAAGCTTAACCTGCACAAAATAGATGCCACAATTCCTGCTTTATAGCAGTGACTACACTTCAACTGTAATTTATGCTTTTGTTGCGAATATCTAGTTCTGGTTCAAGTTAATATTTTATAGGTAATCTTTAGTTCAGGGAAGATTTAAGTTGTAAAGGTGAGCTAATTAAAATGTTGGGCTTTAGAGATTTCCAGAAGACCTCAAGAAGTGGCAGTACAAGGGGTGACACATGTTTTTTTTCATAAAGTCAGAGCAGAAGAGATTGAACTTGAAAATAGGTGGGCCTACTTAACTAAAGAACTGGAGACATGATGTCTGCAATTCTTGCATTCCAGAGAGAATTTATGTTTTGGGAGGCAGAACTAAATTAGTTTAAAAGCATTCAGTGAACCCTGAAATGTTATAAAAAAACCCATTTACTCCATCAGCTCAAAGAAGAAATTGTAAATAAGGGATAATAACCAAAAAGTCAGTTTGAGAACAGTCCAGAGCAGGCTACATCATCATGGAGGCGGGTGGAGCTTAGGAAGGTTCTCTGGTCTCAATAAATTTGAGTGTTTGCAGAGAGA
This sequence comes from Carcharodon carcharias, assembly GCF_017639515.1. Taxonomy (NCBI): domain Eukaryota; kingdom Metazoa; phylum Chordata; class Chondrichthyes; order Lamniformes; family Lamnidae; genus Carcharodon; species Carcharodon carcharias. The sequence goes on along the minus strand of NC_054472.1, from coordinate 178,846,567 downwards.
GCTAGTTGCAATTTGGACCTGATGCAATTTGCAGCTCAGTGAGAGAAATTAGCCGAAGTAAATGATAGGTATACCTGCACTATAAGCAGAGTAAGGAACTTCTGCTCAAATCCCAGAGGGAAACTTAAAAAAACTGCAACAACTTGTTCTGCAATTTGTAAAAATTTCAAGATGCCTTGTATTCAGTAATAATAAGACCACCAAGACTTATAAGATTTTAGAACATTAGATTAAACATTTATTAAGAAGTAAAGTGATTTTAATTGACCATGTGGAATGTAGTTGACGCTGAATCTCAGCTTCAGTCTTGTGAGAGAATGGAAGTTGAAAGAGTGCCTAGTTTGAAGTTGGTGGGATAACCTACAGTGGGGCTCAAGGTGTCTTAATGCAAAAGAAAGCAATCAACTGAATTAGCTTAGGCTTATTGAAAAGTAACCAGAACAAGCGATTGGGGCATCCAGAGTCAAGAAAGGCCAAATTAAAGTTTTACCTCTGAGAATAGCTGGAGCTGAGGAGGATTCTGCAGAGGACTGTGGCATACTTATGAGTGGCCCAGCAGATGCGAACAACTTTAAGATTGATGTGTCTTATAAGAGAATTAATTCTTGGGGGAAGTAAGAAGTCAACCAGAGTGCCTAACATACATATTTATAGGTTATAGTGTTAACTTACTTGCATTTGCTTGTTTCATTTGTGCTACATGCAATAAAGTTTTTGCTGTGTTCAAAAAGTGAAATCTTGTAACATAGTTCTACAGATGAAAAAAAGGTGTTCTGATTTTTCTTTAAACGTTAACGGTCCCTAACCAGATCGTAACACTCCGTAAAACACTTTGGAATGTCCTGAGGTTGTGACAGGTGCTATATCAGTTCAAAGCTTTGATTCATTCTTTCTTCATTTAGATCAATAACCAGTTATGTTAGTTCTCTGGGTCTTTCACCAGAGTTCTGGCAGCAGATCAGGAGAATTCTGGAAGATTATTTCAAATACTTGCATTATGATAGCGGACCACATTTCATTGATTTTCTTTTTTTCATTCATAGGATGTATGCATCCCTGGCAAGGCCAGCATTTAGTGCCCATCCCCAATTGCCCCTGAGGGGAGCTGCCTTCTTGAGCCTGTTATGGGGCAGCTGATGGTAAATACTGAGTTGTTCAAATCCCAGAGGGAAACTTGAAACAACTGCCACAACTTGTTTTGCAATTTGTATAAATTTCGAGATGCCTTGAATTCAGTAGTAATAAGACCACCAAGTCTTACAGGATTTTACAACAATAGATTGAACATTTATTAAGAAGTGAGGTAATTTTAAATCCATACATAGATCTACAAGTTACTACTATAGTAATTTCTAAATCCCTTACTTAACCTGACTCCCAGTTACAATTTCGTTAAGGCAACAGTAAAACACATAGGGAGGAATTTTCCCAGAATTGCACTAAGTGCCATAACGGGCGGGTAAAATGGGGTCCTACACGCCAAAGAAAATGACAGGTTTCCACGCCATATCTTCCCGAGCCCAACTCATTATTTATGCATTCCCGCAAAACATGCCGTTTCCATGGCAGGCGGGCTCTCATTCGCCCGCTCGTCATCACCCCGCAGTTGCACCACGCCAGCTGCCATCTTTAAAAGGCAGCCGCCAGCAAAGCGCTCATCGCCACCAGCTCACCACCGCTGCCCGGGAGACATGGCCTGCAAAGGATAAAAGACTGCAGCCCCCCCGCTGCTTCAACAACGGGTCCCTCGAGCGACTGCTGGATGCCATGGATTTGCTCTACACCCACTCTGGCCACAGGATGGGTAGCAATGTCCAACCTGGCTTGGGAAGCGGTAGCATCGGTGGTCAGTGCCAATGCCCTTCAGAAGAGGACAGCCACTCCGTGCCGCAAAAGAATGAATGATCTCTTCCGTTCCTCCAGGGTAAGTCACTCTTTTCATCACTCCCAACTCTCACACTCACAAACCCATCACACATTCACTGGGCCCTCACTCACTGCCAGTGCAAGGGGCATCACCATTCACTCTTTCACACACACCTTCATTGTCCTCATCCCATCCATGGGACCACTCACCATCCACACAGGCCAGGCATACTTACCATCTGGCCTGATGTCCTGATACACTCTCCCTATCTCTAGCCATGTAGGACAAACTAGCACACAACAGGAGGGAAAGGTCGCAGACAGGTGGAGGGATGCCGGAAATCAATGTTCTGACAGAATTGGAGAACAGAGCCGTGAGTGATGTGTCCTCATTCACAGGCCACTGCCATGCACTAATTATCTCCTCTTGCTTTCCGAGGCACATCTGCCAGACAGCCAACAGAGGCCATGACCCAGGGCCTCCAATCAAGCTCCGAAGAAACCTCTGAAGCGGAATCTGAAGGCACCCTCCCTGAAGTCCCGTCACAGCACTCACCCACAGCCTCCACCAGCACAGAGACACACACCTCGGTGGGACCTAGCTTTACAGTAGCCTTGGGAGCACAATCTGATGAGCCCATCACACTTTCTGATGCACAGCAGGTGTAGGCAGGGACTTCCCAGGTCCCTGGCACTCGGGAGATTGCTGGAGGCTAGCACATTTCTGAGTCCGAGTCAGATGATGAGCCTCTGGACTCGGCCGTGTCACAGTTACTGGACCTGCAAAGGCAAGCTCGGGAACATCGGGAAGGGATGTCTACTGCACTCCTCAGATTGCAAGGCACGGTGGAGGAGTCCGTTCATCTTCAGGCTGAGGTGATAGCGCCGGCAGGATGGTGGCTGCCATGGAGACCTTGGTCCAAAATGTTGCTCCTGCACTGCTGCATGGGCTTAACTCAATCACTGATGCCATAGTTGGCCTCCAACAGTGTGCATGCAAGATGGGTGCTGGGCAGCTCAATCTCACTCCAGCTACTGCTTCTCCTCACGGAGTCAGCCAAGACCCCTCGGGCACCCATAAGGAGGAGGCTCAGCAGATGCACACTCCGGGCCCATCCACCCATGTGACTCTGGGAGTGTCCGGCCCATCCAAATCTTATCTTCCTGCGACCTCCGTAGATCCAGCTTCACAGGCCAAGGAGGGTGTCACTGCCACACAGCAGGACCCCGAAAGCAGGCCGGGGCCCTCCAAGTCTCGGCCCTCCAGAGGACGCCCACCAAAGTCATCACAGACAGGGCATTACAGTCAGCAGACTGCCTCCACCTCTGCTGTGGATGTCCGGGGAGCACCAAGATGTAATGACAGGGTTAGGAAAATTAGGTAAACGTAGTTGCATAGCCTGGGCACGGGTGTTGATTACTTGTACATACTGTTCGCTACTGTCAATAAACTAAGAATGTCGCCTTGCCTAAGGCTCCTTGTTCTGATGAACAGTGTTCTTGTCATTCAGATGTGAAACTTTCTGCACAAGATAAAGGCAGGTGTCTCAATCCAGGGCCTCTTCCCTGTGCTCTGTGTGGTCTTCAGACCAAAGTGATGGTCCAGTCTTACACTCCCTGAAAACATCACTGATGCCTGCACCTCGATGGTGCTGGTCATTGCTGCCAGAATGTAGTGGGCAGGCGCCACAGAGTTCCCTCATTCTGTCTGTGTGCTCTCAGCACCTTTAAGGTGGGGCTGGCCCCCATCACACCAACATCTGTGACCAGTGACGCTGTTCACCAGCTCCTGAAGGGCTGAGGTGCTGAAGGCAGACACAGCATCAGATGCATATAAACTCTTATAGCTGCGGCTCTGAGATGACCCTGATCACAGGGCACAAGTGAGCCACCCTCGGCCAGACAGGAGTCAGACACTCTCAGAGTCTATGTGAAGGTCTATGGAGTGTCCTCACTGCATGTCATCATTATTCTCCCACAATCGAGTGACTATTAGAGCCCTCACAGTATTTCCATGACAGGAGCATTCTCACAGAGGTATTCACAGTGCCATAAGCCACACTGGAGTCAAACATTCACAACTGCGATGTGAGGATCTATGGGGACACCTCACTGCATGTTGTCATCAGCCTGCACAATCCTGGCAGCTATGAGGGCCTCCTGAGTGTGCCTGCCTTGTCTGGCCAGTGCGAGAGCCCTATCTCCATCGTCGCCACCACCGAGGACCCCCTCACCCTCATCCCCATCGGTGTCCTCCTCATCGGAGGAGACATGCAGCTCCTCCATCTCCTCCTCAGCCAGCTAGTCCCTCTGTTGCAGCGCCAGGTTGTAATGGGCGCAGCAGACGACAATGATGCATGACACCCTCTGTGGACTGTATTGCAGGGCTCCACCAGACTGGTCCAGGTAGCAGAACCATATCTTCAGCATCCGGATGGTCTGCTCCACTAAGTTGTGAGCTGCTACATGAGCCTCATTATAGCGTCGCCCTGCTGCAGCCTGAGGCTGCCGCATGGGCATCATCAGCCACGGCTTCTGCAGGTAGCCCTTGTCCCCAAGGAGAAAACCCTGCAGCCTCTGTGGACCCTGGAAGACTGCAGGGATCTGCAAGTGACTCAGGATGTAGGCATTGTGCACAATCCCCGGAAACCATGCACATACCTGCAGGATGCGTTTCTGGTTGTCACATACCAGCTGCACGTTCAGTGAGTGGAAGCCCTGCTGGTTGATGTTCACTGAGTGTAGCGATGGAGACCTGAGCACCACATGAGTGCAGCCAATCGCACCATGCACCTGTGGGAATCCCAAGATCAGGGTGAATCCAATGGCCCTGGCATCCTGGCTGTCCCGGTCCCGGTCGAAATGCACAAAGTTGTTGCCATGGAGAAGATGGCATCCGTGACCTCATGGATGCATTTGTGTGTAGCGTATTGTGAAATCCCACAGAGGTCACCTGCGAAGCCCTGAAAAGAGCCACTGGCATAGAAATTGAGCACCTCGGTCACTTTCACAGCCACTGGCAGTGGATGCCCTCCATGCCCCCTTGGCACTAAGTCCTGCAGTAAGTGGCAGATGTGAGCCACCAGGTCTCTAGACATGCGCAGTCGTCAGCGACACTGGTTCTCATTCTCATTCTCATTCTGCAAGAATGGCAGGTGGCCTCTAAAGACTGTGGGTGACACTAGACGCCAACCAGCCACAGCTCACTGTCGCTTCTAGGCAGTGTGTGCTGGAGCTCCTGCTGCCCCTTCTTCATGAGGTTGCTGCTCCTGCCAGGCCAGATGCCTTAGTCACTCTCTCCCCTCCATCCTCTGCTGTCTCTGTCAGCCATCGGGCATACAGCTAGATCACCATGATCCATGATCCAGACGTGGTCCTCCTGCAGCTTGAAGGAGAGAGAGAGAGAGAGACGTAGTTATCATGGCTGTACTTAGCACCTTTCCCGGCCCTGTGTGTGACTGCCCCTTAATGCTTCCCGGAGAGTGCTGGTCACCCCTCAAATGGCCAGAGACGATTGCGCTGCATGGCTGCCCTGTCAACCTGCGACATGGGGGACACTGGTCCAAACCAGGATGCTGAGATTGCAAGGGGCTGTGAGCACCTCCGGCCGTGACTGCTACATGGCCAGCGTTGGCGAGGAGATTGTACAAAGTGTGCAGCTCCCCGGTCCAGACAAGCGGTGGCAAACCCCAAGTCTGTGCTGGGGGGTGGAGGGCATGGGAGTTGTGGGGATAAAGTATGGAGCGCTTGTTGGACCTTTGGTGTCTCTGCATTGCTTGCATGAGTGGGCAGGCTGGGAGCCCAACCCCAATCATATCACTGTGGCTGTGCCTGATCCGTCTCAGTTGCAGAGACGTGGTCAGTTTATACAGGGGTCCCTAATGCATGGCCACTTCCCTCACTTACCCTGTGCCCCCACCTCAATTGCCCGTGTGGGGGATGCAGCTCCAGGGCAGCACTTGAACCCCTGCCGACCCCTCAGCCATCACCTCTGAGGTTGGCCAGCACTTGCCCTTGGACACCATTCCACCTCCACACCCCCCCCCCACCCCCCACCTCAGCAGTCACCTCCGGGGCCAGGCATCAGTTGCCCCCACCCCCTGGCGCCCCTGAGGCCTGTAAACAACGGGCGAGCTGTGGAGAACGCTGCTGCTCACTCACCTCTGTCCCCCCAAAGTGAAGGCCGCCAAGCTCAGCTTGCCTGTGTGCTGCTGTGAAACACGTCGGTGTGCTTTCCCGCCGACGTGAACGGACAATATGTCGGGGTTCCAAGAGCCTGGCGGGATGGCCTTTTAATTATATGCTAATGTATTCCAATTAGCTCCCAGCTGGCCGAAGGTGGGAAACGTAGCCTGCTGTTGGCAGGCTGAGCAGACGATCGCAACCTGTCTTCAAGCTGTCGTGAAGCAGGTCACATCATATTTTCTGCACCACCACCTATCCTGCCCACCGCCAGAGGGCCTGGGAATTTCCGCTCATAGATTTTAAAAGACCCAGGCAAAGAAACATGATACCCTGACAATCTGAATCAAAGTCAGTTTTCTTAACTTCAGTACTGTGTAGGCAGCAGCTTGAGGCACTGATTTAACACTTGTTAAATCCTAAAATGCCTACCCTTATGCACAGCCATCTCTCCATTATATCCATATTTTCCCCTTTGAATGCAAATTTGCATTGTTTCACTGTGTCTTTGGACTTTACCTTTCTGAAAGTAATCTTTTTAGAAAAATAAACACACAGTTTCTAAACTTCCCCTAAGTTTAACATGTCAGTCCCTCTCATTGAATCCAAACTAGCCTGCTTTACTTAAAATGCAAATTCCTTTACTTCTTACATTTTAAACTTCCGCCATGTTTTGCCTACTTAACATTTCAAACCTACTTTACCTTCTAATACATCAAAGCCTTCAGACCAGCCTTTAATCAAATTAAGTCCCCCACACACACAGACACATATAGACACAGATACCACTATTCTACAATAAATTCCAATAACATTATGAGAATTATTATGTCTTCCTGACAAATCATTGTAACCCCTGTGCTGTAGAAACTCCCACAGCACTGTTGGAGTTCCAGAATTTTGACCCAGCGACAGTGAAGGAACAACAAGATAGTTCCAGGTCAGGATGCTGTTTGACACGGAAATGAACTTGCAGGTGGTGGTGGTCCCAGCTTCTCTGATCTCTTCACATAACTGAATCCTCCCATCCCTGGTATCACCCTGGTAAATCTTCTCTGTACCTTCCCCAAAGCCTTAGCATCTTTCCTAAAGCGTGGTGCCCAGAATTGTGCACAATTCTCCAGCTGAGGCTTCTTCACGCTCGAAAGGACCTGCTGAGATTGTGGAAGCAGGCTAGACCACAGCAAGTAATGCCACTTACTGCACCAGAGGCATCAGCGGTAAGAGTTAGAGGAGTGAGCATTGGGTGGAAATCACTGCTGCTGTGAGGATCCCTTCTCGGATTCAGCTGTACCTGCCTGGGAAACTTGCCCTCAGTCAGTTACTCCCTGAAGGCAAGGGAAAGTCCAATAGGAACATCCACCTTATACAAAGGAGAAGTGTTAGGAAGAAGCCAACAGCACAGTGGTTTGACACCTTACTGACCACAGACTATAACAGAAGGTAAAATTATGCCAATACAATGTCAGCAATGTACCCAATCCCACCAATTTCCGACCTATAAATAATCCAAAACTAAATGGGCAACTGGGCTAAAGGTGGCAAGATGTGCAGAAAAGCACTACGAGGTAATTCTAAATAAGGGGAAAGGAAAGGCTACTTCCCTACTACCCATATCATCACGTCAAGGGTCCCAGTACTGCAGGATGGTTTATAGAGGCACACAACTGATGGCTGCATACTGGGAGCAAAGAATACTTGCGTCACTGAAGAAAGACAGTGGAAGCTCTCCCCCACAAGTGGCAGCGATCTTTCACCATGCTGAAATAAATTAGTAGAACATGCTTTCCTTTGGAGGCACTCTGAAGCTCTCCTTGAAGCGTGACAGCATTGACATTAATGACTGGGAGGAGCTTGCTACCCGTCGTTCAAAATGGCGGCAACTCACCCATCAAGCTGCATCACGCTGCGAGTGCCGACATCCTAACGATGCGGCAGAGCAGCGGCAGAGGAGGAAAGAAAAGGAAGCAAATCCCATAATCAGGATCCCATTAGCTCACAGGACATCTTGCCCCCTGTGCTGAAAGATCTGCGGGTCGAGAATTGACCTGCTCAGACACCTGAAGGTCCACGGCAGAAACTCGCGCCCTGAGTAGGCGCCATCCTCAAACTGAGGGACAGCCGATGACATATTTGAAGCCTCAAGAAAAGAATGGGGGGTCATTTTAACCTTCCTCGGTAGGAGGAAGCCCCCCCCGGATCAGGTGGAACACTAGCTTTACGCCAATATTACTGACTACTCACTTGAATGGAGAGCAAGGGGTGTAAAGGCTGTGTTGTATCTTATCCTGTCAGTTTCTCAGCAGTGGGTAAGTGTGTAATTAAAATGCCCCCTGCTATATATCATCAGTTGTCAAATACCTGCCAATAATCTTAATTTCAATGCATGCGCTGCCTATGCTTCCATTGCCCAACTGGCAGCTCTAGTTTAATATGATGGGGAAACAAATCCAGTTCTCAGGACAGATAAGTGGTCATCAGAAATGGCGAGGCAGCAGCCGAGTTTTCTGTTACAATGCGTTGAAACAAATCTGCTACTCATTGAGATGTGGATGAGTTGCAAAAAAAAAAAGTGGCCATGTGCCAGAGGCATCAGCGTAGACAAAGGACAGCTTCTCCGTGTAGTTAACACAAAGGTCAAGGAGGGTGAAATTAGTCATCCTGCAATAGCGAGTCAGTAGCCTGTTTGACATCCTGACTTGAGTTTTCTGCAACTTGAGAAAAATATCAGTCAAAATGAGCTGCCAGTTCACTGTTACTCATTGCACACTATTATTCATTTCACCCATTTTGGGAGGGGAGAGTTGTGGTTATCTTACTGGATTAGCAGTCCAAAGGCCTACACTGATGACTAGGAGGAATGAATTCAAATCCCACCATGGCAGCTGGAGTATTCAAACTCAGTTAATTAATAAATCTGGAATTAAAATCTGGCTTCAGTAATGGTGACTATGAAACTACTGGGCTGTTGCAAAAACCTATCTGGTTCACTAACGTCCTTTAGGGAAGAAAATCTTCCTTCCCTACCTGGTCTGGACTACTTGTGACTCTGGACCTACAGTAATATGGTTGACTCTTAACTGCCCTCTGAAATGGCCTAGCAAACCATTCATTTTGCATCAATTTTAAGGACTGTGAGGGATGGGAAATATAATGCTGATCTTATCAGTAATGCCAATATCCTGTGAATGAATTTGAAAAATGATTATTCAGTTTGCCCGATGACCAATTTCACCGACACCACAAAAAGCCTGCCCACCACCAGCCCACCCCATCCCTCACCCCTGCCACAACCCCTCTGCCCCTGCAAATATTCAAGCAAATTGAGCTGGAAAGAGTGACTGAATTATGCAATTCCTTGAGCCTGCTATTCGAAAACACTTACAGCTTATGCCATGTGCCTTTGAAGGTGTCCAGTGTTGGTGTTGTGGCACTCCTGGCTGCAGAACAGCAGTGTTCAAAGGCTAGATCAAAGGCAGAAAGAACGTGCACTATACGGAGTCTTTCACTACCTCGCGCACCCGAAAGCGTTTTACAGCCAACGAAATACTTTTAAACTGCAGTCGGCTGTTGGATTGTAGGAAACGCTGCAGCTAATTTGCACACAGCAAGCTCCCACAAATAGAAATGTGATAATGATCAGATAATCTGTGAAACTCTATTCACACTATGCTGCTAATATCCTCCATTGCAGCTTTGCAGCTGATTCACAGTGAACAGTCAACTGTGAAAGAGCAGTCAGATAGGTCAAAGCAAAACCTTTCAAATCTTTCGTTTTTAGTTTATTCAGCTGTGAAGTGTTTGTATGCAACTTGTGCAAATCTTATGTCATTGCATACGGAAGAGAGGAGCATTAAGCCGATCATTTGATAGCAGTGAGCATATGGACAAACTTGTTATTTTATACCACCTTATCATATCCCTCAAGGCAACCCAAGAAACTTCACAAGCAATGATTAATTTGAGCTGTAGCCAGTACTGCACAGTGAGCAAACACAGCACCCAAATTACACACAAGAAGATCTGACGAAGGAAATGAATGATCAGTCAAATTGTTTTAGGGTGATAGGAAGTCAGGATGACTCTTAAGTAGTTCCATAGCACCTTTAAGATTGTCCCAATTAAGCAGTCAGGAGTCTCAGTGTAATACTTCATCTGGAGGCTACTAGCCTTGAGATACTATACTGAAATGCCAGACTGCGCATTATGCGCCCAAGATCTGAAGTGGGACTTGAATGAATCATATTCTGACACAACAGTGGGAAGGTGACCAACTGCACAAGGATGACATTGGAAGATCAATTTTCCGAATGAACTTTCCCAATGCCATTTATGTAGGGAGCACGTCGGAGGCCTGATTTCCCACTGGGCATGCCTAGTGAGGACCGGCACTTGCAGAAAGCTCTTGGTGGAATTACAGTTCCGCAGTACTGATTTTCCATTGATTCAAATTAAAAACGGAAGGGCAGGGACTGAAAGCCCATGATGGTTTCTCAGCCACAACTGTACATAGAACGTGCAGCTCAGAAATGGGCCATAGGAGCTAACAGGCCTGTTGTTAATGCTGCAGATGAGCCACCTCCCACTCGCTTCATCTCACCATATTAGCCTTCTGTTCCTTTCTCCCCAATGTACTTATCTAATTTCTCCTTGAATGCAGCTATGCACGTGACCTCAAGCACTCCACGTGGTGATGAGCTTCACGTTCTCCCCACACTCTGGGGGCAGAATTTTATGCCCCAGAGGCTGGCGCACGCCCAACCTGCTCGGGCGTAAGATCACGGCGGGGGGGGGAGACAACGGCTAAGCGTCCCAACGTCATACTGCGCCTGCACAATCTTTCACTCGGCGGGCGTGCCCAAAAGTCAAAAGCGCACCCGCCGACAATTAAGAGGGCAATTAAGAGGGCAATTAAAAGGGCAATTAAGAGGGCAATTAAGCCCAATAACGGCACAACAGGCTATGACTTTTCATGGCCTGTCCAACCTTGCGGTTGGTGGACTGGTAAATTGGTCAGGTGGACTTTGCATTTTTCATGAAACACCCACCTCGATGCATGTGCCCGTGTCTCAGGGACAAGGTGGCATCAGCCGCCATGCAAGTAGGGCAGGAAAAACTAGGGACCCTTACAGTTTCCATATGTTTCATCCTCTGAGCTTCACTTTCTCGCCCCGTCCATCAGTAATGCCTTCAATGCTTCCTTTCAGAGAGAAGGCAAAAGCTAATATGGATCCAGGGCTCAATACTGCCATTGACAGGGTGGTGGTGAAGGAGGGAGCAGTGACTCCATGCACAGCACTCAGCAGGAAGCCACACCAGGGGGACTTGGTCAAGCGGAGCCAGAGCATGAACAGGAGGGTCAGGAGGAGAGACACAGACAACGGAGGCGAATTGCCAGACCTAGAGTTTATCATAAAGAGTCTCCTTTTACAAATGAGTGAAAGGCAGTGCTGTACACGCCTGCCCTTGTCCCGAGCTCTGGTACGTCACATATGCCACATTCTTTGTGAAGACTTGATGCCACGTGGAGTTGGAAGGTATCCCCTGTCGGGGGCTTTAGAGGTGACCGCAGTGCTAAATTTCTTTTCCTCCGGGTCTTTCCAGGGATCAACAGGGGATCTGTGCGGTATCTCTCAGTCCGCAACACATCGATGCATAAAGGATGTCGCAGATGCCCTTTACAGGAAGGCCCATCATTATGTCAGGTTTGCTCTGGATGAAGACAGCCAGGCTGTGAGAGTCACCTGCTTCACCCCCATCTCAGGCTTCCCAAGAATGCAGGGTGCAATAGACTGCACACATGTGGCTATACGGACTCCATGGCAGCAGCCCTTAATGTTTATAAACTGCAAGGGCTACCATTCCATCCATGTGCAATTGGTGTGTGATCACCAGAAGCACATAATGCACATTTGTGCACGATACCCTGGGAGTGTCCATAACTCCTTCATCCTGAGTCACTCTCAGGTGCCTGAGATTTTCGAGGGGCCATTACGTCTGCAGGGATGGCTGCTTGGGGATAAGAGGTACCCACTGAAACGTTGGCTGATGACACTGGTGTGTTGCCCTCAGAGCCATTCTGAGGAGCGGTACAATGCTGCTCACAGCTCCACGCGCTCCCTTATAGAGCAGACCATAGGGCTTCTGAAGATTATTTCAGATGCTTGGACTGCTCAGGTGGCTCACTCCAATACACTCCCAACAGGGTTTCCCGCATCATGGCCATGTGTTGCGCCCTTCTCAGTCTGGCTATGCAAAGAGGTAACCCTCTGTAGGAGGATGAAAGCTCATTGGAGGATGAAGATCGGAAGGCCCAGGAACCTCAGGAGGCTGCTGAGGGTCAGTATGAGTCGGTATGAGGAAGAAAGACATGGGAGATGCCCCGGTGATACATTCATTGCTGGATGTTCCAAGAAGAGTAAAGTTAAGCAAGGGCATATGGCCACATCTCTCCTAGCCCTCAATGCCATTCCCTTTCATCTCAGGGGATGTCCGATCACTCGCAGTGAAAACAAGTTCTGCATTCATGTTTGTGCATTCTAGCCTCATGATTCACCAGGCCATGATCTTTGCTTTGGTCTGCGGTATCCTGTGAGTGAGCTCACTCTGAGAACTGAAAGTCCACTGAGGAACAAGAGTGAGGTGAGAGAAGCCTTGAAGCCTTCGCTGACATCTAATGATGCAAACACTGCTGTGACTGAGATGTGGACATGCCTAGGGATCTCCTCCTCCCTCCATGTCTTGTCTTCTGCCACTACCACTGAGGAGACACAAATGCCACTAGAATATCAATGTTGATGAGCTGCCCTCACTCAGTGGAGTGCCCTGAACAAGAAGGGTTAGCAATGCTTGCATAACACACTTCCAATAAAGATTTAAACACATCTCCCTGATATCACACAAAGGTGCAGAGACTAGTTCAACTGAGGTTGACATCACAGGAATGTTAATCTCACAGTGGGACACTATCACTGGGTGGTAGGATGGTATAAGAGGATTCCAATATACAAATTCACAACATCTTCAGTTGACCAAAACATTCACATAATCATCAAATGTATTCACAAAAGTGCAATTTCTTTACAGCTATAGCACACCCGTGATACAAAAGTAACATCTTAACTTTCCTAACCCTATCTCTAAGGCTGGGTATGGTCGCACCATCTGCAACAGAGATGGAGACAGCCTGCTGACTGCTACGTCCTGATGATCTCCCTTCTCCACAGGAGCAAAGGCCTTGGTGGTCATCCTCTGGTGGCCTGAGTCTTGAAGACCCCCAGCCTGATAAGGGTCACCTGCGCAGGGTCACCACCCTTGGCGGCTTGAGAACCTGGAGTGGGTGGGGTCACAGGCAGAGGGGACTGTGATGGCTGCACCCTTGCAGTGCCCTGAGAGGAGGCCCCTGGAGTGTCCAGATGACGCTCGTCCTCCTCGTGGGTGCCTGAGGGCCCCGCCCTGACTCCTGCAGGAGCTGGTGCATCTGAAGGGAGGACAAGGTGCCTTGTCCCCCATGTGGCCTACATCGGGATGATGCCCACCAGGGGGTGTGGCCACGGAGCACAGGGCTGAGCACAAATTCAGCAAGACCTGCTGGACCAAGGCCTCCATGGTGGTCGCCAGACTTCCCAAGGTGTCCTCGAGGTGCATGCATGTCAAAGCCATGACATCAGAGATAACATGGACGGGCTCCTCCATCCTTCACTCCAGTCTGCTGAGTGACTATCGAATCTCTGCCTGATGTTCTTCTCCAGCGTCGAATTGGTGGCCACTTCCAGAGGCTCATCGTCAGCCTCGGACTGAGCTGGGTGGGGGGTGCTGGTCTCCAGCAGCCGTCCGAGTGCTGGAGATCTGTGCTGTCCCTTCCTCCAGCTGCTGTAAGGATGTGTCAGTGTAAGTGTTCCCCAGGGCCCCAGCCTAATCCACAGCTGTGCCCCACTGACGTGTGTGTCTCGGAGCTGGTGGAGGGTGCATGTGAGTGATGGTGATGGCTCTTTTGCAGCTTCCGCTTCAGACGTGGCCTGGGGGCACAGACTGGTTCTTGGCTGGCCTGTGGGCCTCGAACTGCTGGTGCCTAGAAAATAGACAACAAGAGTTTCAGTTAATGAGCATGAGCTAGATGAGACTGCAGGTGACTCACTGTGAATGTCAGGATCTGATGAAGTGATGGGGGCTGTGATCCGTACTAGGTTGCTCAGAGAGACCGATCCCTGCTTCCCCACAGGAGCGATCCCTGTCCTCCTCAGCCTGCTCGGCTGCAGCCTCCTTAAACTCAGCGAGGGCTATGATGTGGGCCATCCCCTCCGCCCTTCACCCGTGCCAGCTGACGATAGCCATACAAATCAGCTCTGGGCCTGCCAGGCGACTCAGGCAGATAATCCCTTGTGCATAATTAATGAGTTTCCAAGCGGGGAATCAGGCGCGAGTTCCTGCCATGCTGGCAGTGGGATGGGTACCGCCAAAACTGCCCGGCACCACACTTGGTCCCGTAAATACCTCACGTCCTTTAAAAAGTACCTGGATGAGCACTTGCCGCGTCATAACATTCAAGGCTACGGGCCAAGTGTTGGTAAATGGGATTAGGTAGGTAGGTAAGGCAGGTGTTTCTCACATGGTCGGTGCAGACTCGATGGGCCGAAGAGCCTCTTCTGCACTGTGTGATTCTGTGATTCTGTGAAATGGAAAATTCCGTCCAACATTTCAGGTCGATGACCTTTCATCAGAACTCTTCATTGCCCTCTTAAGTGGTCCGGGAATCTAATCAGTTGTATCAAATTGCGATCAATGATTCAACAAAAATGCCCCTCTCTTCAAGGCAGCTGGAGATGGGCAATAAATGTCAGCACTGCCAGGGATTTTCACTCACAAGAAGGAAAAATAACCATTTCAAGCATCTGTGCAGCCTTGGAGAGATGTGGTAGAACGGCTCGCCCTGCAGAACCCTTCTGATTTCCAGCTCATTAAATCATTCAATTTAAAATGGCTCCTGTGTCTAAAGCTTATGAGTGCAAATTAAGTTTGTCTAAAAAGGTGAAATATTCCTAATTTAAGGTAAATGTTCTGTGAAATGATGATAGTTTCAAACTTCAATGTGGCTTCCCCACACTCAAACAGATAAAGTATGACGGACTGATCTTCTCACAGTGCTGACCGAGTGTAATTCGGGGAAATGAAACATGCTGCCTTTTGGGAAGTCGTGTAGTGTTAGAAATTACATAGATTTTACAGCACAGGAACAGACCACTCAGCCCAACTAGTCCATGCCAGTGCTCCAAATGAGCCTCCACCCACTCCTCTCCATGTGATCCTATCAGCATAACTTTCCATTCCTTTTGACATCATTTGCTTTAACAGTTTCCTGTTAAATTCACCTATACTATTCGCCTCAACTACTCCCTCTCATAGCAGGTTGCACATTTCAATCATATTTCGGTAAAGGTGTTTCTCCTGCATTCTCAATTGGATTTATTCGTGACTATTTATGGTCTCTGGTTTTGCCTCTCCCACCCCTCCATGTAATGGAACCACCTTCCCTACATCTACCCTATCAAACATTTTCATAATCTTAAAGACCTCAATTAGGTCAATCCTCGGATTTCTCTTTTCTAGAGAGAAGAGTCGCAGCCTATTCAGTCTTCCTTGATTGTTGTACTCTCTCAGTTGTGGTATCAACCTGGCACATCCTTTCTGTGTCATTGCTGTTGGCCTTTATATCTTGTTTTTTCTAAAATGAAGACACGGAGCTGTGCAGAGTACTCCAGGTCTGGTTTAGGAAAGGTTCCATGCAAGGTTAACATAACCGTTCTGCTTTTCAATTCCATCACTTTGGAAATGAGCCCCAATGTCTTCCTTGCATTTTTCTTATAACCTTGTTAACTGTGACCTGTAACCGTAGATCCCCTTTGCTCCAGTTCCAGTTGGGAAATTGCTTTCTTAACCCTCCTATCAAAATGCATTACCTAATTCTTATCTACATCCAAATTAATCTGCCAAATATGTCCATTCCGCAAGTTTAGTTAAAGAAAGGCTATCTTTTTGATGAACGTGCACAGTGGTATTCTTGCAGCGTGTACCAGCACACACAAATCAGCATACCCTACAGTAGATTCTTCGAGTGCAGGGAGAGGAAGGTCAGGAGCAATTTGGTAGAAATATAGCCACTACGCCAGGGGGAAACTCACCTTTTCTCCTTCAAAGTAGTGCCATGGGATCTTTCACATTCTAGCTGAGAGAACAGATTGGCCCTCGGTTTAACATCGCATCCAAAAGTTAGCACCTTCGACAGTGCAGCGCTGCACTACACGTAAGTTTTGGTCTAGATTAGGTGCTCACGGCTCTGGAGTGGAATTTGAATTGATGACCTCCTGAATGTGAGATGAGAGTGCTACCAACTCAGCCATGGCTAACACCCGAGAGCAAATGAAATTTTGTTTCAAAGCAGCCACCCCAGAGGTAAAAACACAAATGGGTCAGATTGTTGTATCCCAGTGGATGTCTGAATAAGGTTGCAAAATGCTGAACTTTGTTTGTTCTGATGAAAAATCAATTTTCCTTTGCCTTCCCAGTCCCAGGTCATTTTCATGTGGCCTTTTAGCGGGTCAGGTCGGATACAAAATGCACATACACCTCTTCCAATTCGGGGGCCACAAGAAAATTGTAATTTCTCTTGCACACTATTTTCGTGTGCTGCTGTGGGATTTGTAAACCCTAAAGAAACGTACTTCTTGGCGAGTTCATGATCATTAGGGGAGGCCTGCTGAGGCAACCAGAACATCCTGAAAGATAAGTGTTAGATGTTTTGATATCTTCAAATATCAGTATTAGATGTTACATTATAATTCAGATGCATTTTTAAAGCAATGATTCATCATAGGGTTCTGTCCTGAAAAGGTAAGTTGGCCACCATTAGAAATGTGGACATGCATTGTAGCAATTTTTCTAGTGGAAAAAGTGACATAATTGATTTATTATTATTTTTAATCATTTGCGGAAAGAGGGTGTCACTGGCTAGGACAACATTTATTGTCCACCCCTAATTGCCCTTGAGTGGTGAGTTGCCTTCTTGAACTGTTGCAGTCCATGTGGTGTAGGTACACCCACAGTGCTGTTAGGGAGGAAGCTTCAGGATTTTGACCCAATGACAATGAAAGAACGGCAATATATTTCCAAATCAGGATCGTGAGTGGCTTGGGTGTTCCCATATATCTGCTGCCCTTGTCCTTCTAGATGGTAGTGGTCACGGATTTGGAAGGTGCTGCCTAAGGAGCCTTGGTGAGTTTCTGCAGTACACTTTGTAGATGGTACATAATGCTGCCACTATTCATTGGTGGCGGAGGAGGTGAACTTTTGTGGAAGGGGTGACAATCAAGCAGGCTACTTTTTTCTGGATGGTGTCAAAGTTCTTGAGTGTTGTGGGAGCTGCACCCATCTAAGCAAGTGGGGAGTATTCCATCACACTCCTGACTTGTGCCTTGTATTTGGTGGACAGGCTTTGCGGAGTCAGGAGGTGAGTTACTCGCCACAGGATTCCTGGCCTCTGACCTGCTCTTGTAGCCACAGTATGTACATGGCTGGTCCAGTTCAGTTTCTAGTCAATGATAAGACCCCAGGATGTTGATAGTGGGGGATTCAGCGATAGTAATGCCATTGAAGGGACATGTCAAGCGGCGATGGTTGAATTCTCTCTTGTTGGAGGTGATCTTTGCCTGGCACTTGTGTAGCACAAGTGTTATTTGCTGCTCGCCAGCCCAAGCCTGGACATTGTCCAGGTCTTGCTGCATTTGGACATGGACTGCTTCAGTATCTGAGGAGTCGCAAATGGTGCTGAACATTGTGCAATCATCAGCGAACATCCCATTTCTGACCTTATGATGGAAGGAAGGTCACTGATGAAGCAGATGAAGATGGTTGGGCCTAGGACACTACCCTGAGGAACCCCTGCAGTGATGTCCTGGAACTGGGATGATTGACCTCCAACAACAACAGCCATCTTCCTTTGTGCTAGGTATGACTCCAACCAGTGGAGAGTTTTCCTCTGATTCCTATTGACTCCAGTTTTGCTAGGGCTCCATGATGCCACACTCGGTCAAATGCTGCCTTAATGTCAAGGACAGTCACTCTCACCACACCTCAGGAGTCCAGCTCTTTCGTCCATGTTTGAACCAAGGCTGTAATGAGATCCTGAAATGAAAGCTAAGCCACAATGGCGGAACACAAACTGAGTATCAGTGAGCAGGTTATTGCCAAGCATGTGCTGTTTAATAACTCTGGTAATGACCCCTTACATCACTTTACTGATGATTGAGTGTAGACTGATCAGGTGGTAATTGGTCAGGTTGGATTTATCCTGCTTTTTGTGTACAGGACATACCTGGGCAATTTTCCACATTGCCGGGTAGATGTCAATGTTGTAGCTGTACTGGAAAAGTTTGGCTAGGGGCGCGGCAAGTTCTGGAGCACAAGTCTTCAGCACTATTGCTGGAATATTGTCAGGGCCCATAGCCTTTGCAGTGTCCAGTGCCTTCAGTCGTTTCTTGATATCATGTGGAGTGAATTGAATTGTCTGAAGACTGGCATCTGTGATGCTGGGGACCACCGGAGGAGGCCGAGGTGGATCATCCACTTGGCATTCCTGGCTGAAGATTGTTGCGAATGCTTCAGCCTTATCTTTTGCCCTGATGTGCTGGGCCCCTACATCATTGAGGATGGGGATATTTGTGGAGCCTCCTCCTCCACTGAGTTGTTGCTCAATGCATGCTGGAATCGAGCAAGGATAAATTTGCATATTGGCCTTTATTTTGTGTCTCACGTACATTTTCCAACAATGTTTAAACAAACAATCCATTAATGTTGAACCACAAAATGAATCACCAGCACATTCGTCCTTTACTGTGTATCCCCCTCGTACAGGCCTGGCCTCCTGGCTTTACCCTGACCTGATATAAGTAACCAGACAAGCCACAAGTGCCATGACCACTGAAGTATATGCAGAATATTTGACCTTAAATTCGTCTCATGGCTTTTTTGTGTCTACACCTAACTGCATCTGAAAAATAACTTTGATGCACATGGTTATTAGATAATGTGCCAATTTTAAAATTTACATCCTTGTTCTCAGATCCCTCCATCTTGTTTGCTAATGTCCTTTAGGTAAAGAAATTTGCTGTCCCAGCCTGGTCTGTCCTGCATGTGACTCCAGACCCACAGCAATGTGGTTGACTTTGAAATGCCTGAGCAAGTCACTCAGTTTAAGGGCAATTGCGGATGGGTAACAAATTGTGGCCTTGCCAGTCACACCTATATCCCATAAAAGAATAAAATTCCCTTGTAGGGGAGTCTAGAACTAGGATATACAGTTTAAAAATTAGGGGTGTCCTATTGAAGGCAGAGATGAGGAGAATGTCTTTTCTCTCAGACAGCAGAGCAGGTTCAGGCTCATTGAATGTATTCAAGCCTGAGGTAGACAGGTTTTTGATAGACGAAGGAGTCACGGGTTATGGGGACAGACATGAAAGTGGAGTTAAGGCCAAAATCAGGTCAGCCACAATGTTACCGAATGGCCTACTCCTGCTCCTAATTCTTGTGCCCTTCTCATGTGTCCTTGACTCGGTGGCTGACACACTGGTGTTGGTATTCACTTCGGACAGTTATATTGAGGTCAGAACACATTCTGATCATTATATTGTGCAGCAGGTTCAAGTGGGCTGAACCATCAATCCTTCTTCCTATGTTTACTGCTATGCACATTTCGCCTGGCAGTTTAATTTGGAGTTTTCAGCCTGTCAGCATAAAACATTTACACCATGTAGGAATGGCAGTGGCACTTTTATTAAACCTAAGCCCAGGGGCACCGGGGAGTTATTTCTTCATTCATGAGTTCCTGTTTGTCCCCTCCGAGCACAAGTGAATGCAAGTTTGTTTATCATGTGCTTTTCTCTATTCCTGTTCTTCATCCCTCTTCCGCTGTGCAGCTACAACATGCTGTCATACAAAGGTACAAGCACCTTAAGGAATAGCAGCTCCCCAACTAACTCTGCAGCAAGCTGCTTTTGCAAGATTCTGTGTTCGTCTCACAGTTCTTTGCATTTTATTTTTACACTGTGTTGGACCCTGGAGTTTGTTTACCCTATTCCAAATGCGACAACAGTGACTTGTATTTATATAGCACATTTAATGTAATACAATGCCCCAAGATGCTTCGCAGGAGTGTTATGAAACAAAGTATGACACCGAGCCACATAAGGAGATAGTCTGTGCTGTAAACATTCTATGGTGGGGTGGGGTGGGGGTGGGGGGGGGGGGGATTTTTCCCTCATCGGGCGGGCTCGGTGAGGTTGGGCGGGGTATGGTAGGGAAGCCGACCAGCACCCGCGATCGGGGTCTGACCTCGATTTCACGCTGTCAGGCCAATTAAGGCCCGCCAAGCGTGAAACGCGAGTGGCACTGTGTGGGGTGGATGAGGAGGGCAAGCAGGGAAAATCTCTCGGAGGCACAGAGCTGCCTCGGGGAAATGAAGCACATTAAACATTAAAAATAAAGATTTTTAAAATGATATGAAACATGTTCCCTCATGTGATTCTGTTATAAATGAAATCTTAACATGTTTATTTTATTTTTATTTGCTGTCGGAGACCTCATCCTGCCCATGGATGAGACTTCCTAAACGCTGCAAAGGCCACTTGGTTGGATAGGCAGCAAAAAATTTCTTCCAATTATAAATTTAATGGCCTTAATAGGCCTTTTAATTGTCCCTCTACATGCCTGCCGACTGAAATATCACGCAATGATGTTGGGACGCTCGCCCGATGTCAGCACGCATCATTTTACCCCCACCCGGCAAGCTAAGAATTCTGGCCAATGATTCTGTGATTCTATGGCCAAAGGCTTGACCAAACAGCCAGGTTCTATGGAGTGTCTTAAAGGAGGAAAGCGAGGTAGAGGCGTGAAGAAGCATGAGGAGGGAATTTCAGAGCTGGGGGCCTCGGCAACTGAAGGTCCAGCCACTGATGGTGGAGCGATCGGGGGTAGACGGGAATGTGGAATTCAAAACACCAAGAGGTCAAAGATGATCTTATCGAATGGTGGAGCAGGCTTGAGGGGCTGAATGGCCCCTATTGCGTACGCTCCTATGATTAAATTTGGGGGCGCACAAGAGGCCAAATCAGCAAATAAGCCCAGACAGCCTGTCATTACATATGCTCAAGACATGGAACTTTCAACAGAACTTTGATCAGTGGGGCCTTACTTCCAGGCAAGTTAGCACAAAGTAGCACATCAGCAATTGGAATTATAACTTGGGCATCTGATGGCAAAGAGACTGAGAAAGTTGATACTTGCAAGGTCATTAAAATGGCATCTGTAATCTATTCCAATCTCCCATTGAGACGTATTGGACAACTGCCTTATAGATTATAAGCTTGGTCTTGCTCTTCCATTGTGGCTCATCCCATAGGTGGTTCATTAGACAGCCCAAAGCTAACCTGCCTTCCTCAATCAATGACTGTTCCCAGCTCCACTCCCGCTATGAACAGGGATGCTGGTCAGCGTTGTAACATAAGTGTTGGCTGCAATTTGACTCATTCTCTTTCTCAGACTCATGGGTTGGCCCGAGTCCTTGGCTGCAGATTGAAGAACAGATGGTCTTCTCCTGTGTGAGCACATTGAACATGAATAGATGCTCACAAGTGTTGGCTTCCCTAACTTTGTGGGGGTTTTTTTTGCTTCCATTCAGCATGAGTGACCAGCTTTCTAAGAGGGAAAGAAAGGCTTCCGTGCAGCATGGTCAAAAAAGAGCAAGTCAAACCAGGCCTATTTCATCTTCCTACCTGGAGTTAGTCAGCTTGGTCTGACCCCACTTATAATGAAAGCATCAGACAATCTTGCATTAATGCTCATTTTGCTCAACATTTCACTGTTTAGCTGTTCAGTACCACTTTGATAGGTTTTACCAGGGACAGCCAAACTCTTGCCTCGATGTTATATATTCTGTGTCAATGTGCCTTGCGAAAACACAAACGATTGTGGCCCTAGTGCTTCAGTCTAATCAGGTTTGCCCACAGGAAGAAAGTAGGGCTGGATTTTCATCTGCAAGGCGGCAGCAGGAGTGGGAGAATTTCCTGGCTCGGCATGCCCACCCTGGGAGAAAGTGCCAGCAAAAACAGGATTTTTATTCTGCGCCCCCCCGCCCCCCCCATGCTTCCCAGAAATAGTTTGGAGGCAGCCACATGGGGTGCCGGGTGCTGAGGCAAGCTGTTTAAACGTCCCGCCTTGGAGCTCTGCGGCTTAGTCTCAGTTGTAATAATGACGGCAAAACAAAGAACAGGGCTCCAACCCTCACCCCTCACACCCCCCTCATCTACCATGCAGTCCCCAGACCCCATCTATTCCAGCTCATGCCTCCCACCCACTGCCCATGGCCCCTCATACACTCCATGCCAAGCAATGCTGCTCCATAGATCCCCCATGGCCCCTTATATCCTCCATGCCAAGCCATGGCACTTCCATGTCCATTCACTCACTATACACGTTGTACAGAACCCCAATGTGCCCTATAGTAACAATAGGATGTATCTAAAAGCTTTAAAAGACAATCATTCGTTCACAATTTTCTATTTCTTTAAAAAAATAGTTTTATTGCAGGCCTATAAAATTGTCAATCGCCCAGAACCTTTAAAGTCAATAGCAGAAACTGCAAGCACTTGACAGCTCATTATCCTATGTAAATGAACATTGTGAAATTTACAGAAAAGATCACAAAACAAGAGCTGTCAATCAAGCAAAAATTTCCCTGGGGTGCAGCTGTTTCATCAGACTAACTGATGTCTGGGGTCTGGGGTCTCAGCCAAGCTTCATTATGCATTCCTGAGTTCATTGGTTCTGTACAGAGTATATAGCGAGTGAATGGGCTTGGAAAAGCCATAGTTTGGAAGGTATGAGACTCCATGGGCAGTGGGGGAGGGGGGGTGTGGGCGGTGGGTGGCAGTGGATGCAGGGGCAAAGCTTGTCATGAATCTGGCCTTTTAAGTTTATCTTTCGAAAAGTTCCCTCATCAAGACTATGATTCACACCTCTAAAGGGCCAGGAACTATGAGTCCTTTAAAGGCTGGCCCAACTCCATGAAAATTGTGGGGGACTAGGTCATGCCTATCGCTGCTATGGAGCCAGCAAGGTCGGAAGTGCGGGGTGTGGGTTTGTGACCTGCACCAACCTACACCTGTAAACCACACTGATGAAAATTGGGGGCGTCGGAAATGGGGTCAGAAATCCTGGGACCAGGTCCCGGCCACCATTTTTACACCTCCATGGAGTCTCCCTGAATCCATAAAAATGCAGCCCATAGCATTAGAAATTGGATTGCACCCAATACGGAGAAAGAAAAGCCACAAGCTGCTAACAAATAATGTTCCTTTTTTTGTCTGTCAGGGTGGTTGGATTTATTTTTGTACGCGTGAGAACAAAATGCATTATTCAATGCTAGAGGAGTCACTTCCAGTGTTGAGTTTATGTTGAGCTGTGTGAAGCAGCATTAGCAATACTCAAAGTGGTTGTTCCTTTAACAACTCCCTAGCAACTCATAGAAATTTATTTTAGCACCAGCCAACACTTCCGTGTAACTGTTGTTCGCACTTTCTTGAACGACTTATAAATCTTTGGAAGAAGCTGCAAAATGTTCTTTTACACTGTGCAATCTACACACTCTTGAACAGCTTACAGCATGGCCAAGAACCCACTATCCTGGCTGAGTAGTTCCTGATGACCTTGAGGGATAATCATACCACAGGTACAATAAAAAAGACAGAGCTACATAGAGTTTACAGCACAGACTCAGGCCATTCGGCCCAACAAGTCCACGCAGGTGTTTGTGCTCTAAAGAAGTTTTTTATGACTGTTGCAGCTAAGTTAAACAAATAAGGGTGGAAGAATCGAACTGTTGCCTAGCAACAGTGGGGGCAGAAAGGCAGGTTCTTCCCACTTACATACACAGAGAAGACAGATAGACAGAAGTTTTGATTTGGAAGCTGCGGAGTTCAGTTGGTTTTTTTGAAAGTAGCTGCCAGGAGAGACTGGAGCAAAGGGGACAGGTAGCCAGTCCCAAGCTAAGGAAAACGCCAAAAATCCAGGGGAGCGGAAGAGGGGAAAAGGTCCTGTTAAGTGAAGTTAAGAGTGAGGTGCAGAGAGAAAGGCTCCAAGCTTCAGATTTAAAGAGACAAAAGCTGCAGAAAGCAGATTTAAAGCGAGAACAGCTTGCAGAGGCAGGAAAATCCAAAAGAGATGGCTGAAGGCCTGTAACTCTTTGCTTTGGTCATATGAAGCAGTGGTGTACTATTGATGGCTGAGTTGGTGAGAGAGAGTGCGTGGCAGACAACTTGAATGCATATGACGACACAGGGAAGAGAAACATAAGAAGGAGAGTTTGAAACCCTGGAGGTGAACCCTTATGGAAGGCTTCCGAGAGAAAGCATTGGTTTGGGAGAAGATTCCAAAGCAAACTCTTTAAGAGTGGACATTGGAAACTCTCATGTGAGAAACAGAGTTCAGTGAGACTGGTTGACTCACAGTGTGACAAGCTGCTGGGGGCAGCTGAGGAGAGATCCATTAGCATCTAATTGAGGTGGCACCTGCCACTTGGTTTCAGAGTGTGGTGTGTCTGACCACAGGGTGCCATAGCAATACACGGACTGTGTATTTACTGTGGATGTTAGAGTATAAGATAGCTTTTGTGACTTGTGTTATCCTTACGAATCCGTCTATATCTGTAAAGGTGAAGTTGTGGGTGAAGGAGTATTGTAATATAGTTCATCTTTTCTTGTTGAATAAATGTTTTTTGTTGTTAAAAGTTCATCAGCTGACGTCGGTGACTCTGTTCTGTAGCCACTCTCCACCTAACTAAACAAGTAGAAGTTAGGATCCATCAAGCTGGGTTCCACCCTGGGATCAGGCTTGCCCAGTGGTAACCTCAGCTGGGGATCATAACACTAAGTACTGCACTGAAGTGTCAGCCTACATTTTTATGCTCAGGTCCACTGGAGTTGGACTCTCATCTTATCTTATCTTATAACTGAGTTTTGGCCATCACCATGAACTGCTTCGAATTTGATTGTTTTAAAATGTTTGAATATCTTGTGTCTTTTGGCTTGTGCTAACATGGCAGTTACTATTGATTGATGCCTTGTTTAGCAACAGATATGCATTATGCTGTTGTTTGCATGGCATTAAGCATGCAGATTTAAAGTGTCACAAGCTACAATTTCCATTTCTGGCTGCAGACCTTCGTTGGCATTTGCTGTGTTACAATTCAAACTCACTCCTAACACTCTTTAATTCCTGAGGCAGCCTTCCAGTTAGTGAGAACCTAATCTTGTGTATGAAGTGACTGGTATAGCATATGTCCAGGTGAGCAATCCACCTTTCCATGTATGGGCTAAAACAATCCTAGCCTATCCGATAGGCAGACAAACCTCAACTCTTTTCTTCTCCGCCGATGCTGCCAGACCTGCTGAGTTTTTCCAGGTAATCCTGTTTTTGTTCTGCTGTCACAGAGGGTGGTTGAAGCAAATAGTATAGATACATTTATGGGGGAATTAGATAAGCATATGAGGGAAAAGGGAATAGATGGTTATGAAGATAGATTTAGATTAAAAAAAGATGGGAGGAGGCTCAAGTGGAGCATGAACCTCATAATGGACTGGTTTGGCCAAATCACCTGTTTCTGTTCCATATACCTTCTGTAATCCTATGTGAAAACTAAGCTGATAAACAATATGCTGTGGGCTAAAACTATAAGTTAAATTTATTGAAATGCATAAAGTGATACAGAAGCAATATAAGTCAGTAAATAAGCATCAGCCTGTGTCTAACCAATACTATAAATAGTTTAACGAAATCCTTAATAATAGTTTATTGGTAGATGAAGCAGGGTGGGAGGAGGCACTGAATGACCTGCTTTTGTGCTTTACATTCTTTGTTTAGAAATTCTCAGAGCCCTAATGGTTAAGTCCTCTAAAAGAGTTTTGGACAAAGGGTTAAAGTTGTATCTCACTGAGATGATGTGAAGTTAAAGAAAAGCAGAGACAGGAAAGATTGCTGTGGTAAAAACGACTGGGAACAAGAGCAAAACTTTCACAATGGACAAGCAGTTAAAGCAAAAAACTCCTTCTCAGCATCAATATTTATATTAATATTAATTATTAGTACTGGATGGGAACAGCAAACAAATAATTCCCTCCAGCGTTTGGGAATTTGTTAGTACATTCGGTCCAACATAAAGCTCACTGGAATTTGATGCCTGGCTTGACACATCTTTTGTGCCACATTGTACAGCAGCCTTTCACTGTCAGACTTACAGGGAAACATGTCTGGGTTGCACTAAATGCACCACAAGTCCTGGTCATCACAGGGATGATTGGGTAATTCCCCTGTCAATTATACCTGGAGGCCATTCTGCTTTAAGTGACTGGGATTGAGTTTATGCCCATGACTTATGTGATGTAGCTATCCACTCGCTGTATTTTGCTGCTTTTATGGGGAGTAGTTGCTGCAGCTTTGGTCATGTTTGCTGTAGTTTTTAGCACCTCATTTTAAGTAGACTCTGTAAATAAACTTCCTTTTTGCTGTGAGATACACTCACCATCAGTCCCGCCTTGTCTCCACTTATTGGCTCACACATTCATGTCCATAGACATTCTGGGATTTTCTGTGAAATTAACACATGCATTAATGGTATGTGAATTACATTGTTGGGATACACAGTTGAAGGGCATTATTTAATTAAGTACTTAAAGCACTAATAAAGAGACTGCTGAGAGCATGGATGAATAGGTAGGAAGAAGATAAATGGAATGTTGCATTCCATAAATATATCTATTATCAAGTATTAGTGTCTTGTTTCATACTTCACCAACTGGCTTGGGATTGAAATAACAACAGGTCTGCTGACAGAATTGCTTACTAACAGTGTTCACAAGCCTTCAGGATTAGAAGAAAATAAAGAAAATCTCGTCAGGAATGGCAACAACATTTGCAAAATCTAATTCATTGGCACTAGATTCTAGTGCAGAAGAGAATATATCATCTAGAACTATCTTGCACACTGACTTGGAACAGAGAGCAGCCACATCTCACTTTACACAAGCCAGAAAACAAACAAAACACACTTTGCTGGTCTTAGGTGGGCATGTGCCAGGTAGATACCAGCTGCTGGTTTTGATAATGATGCTTCTATTTGCAGTTCGCAAAGCTGCCACCTTCAAAGAAAACCACCTTTGATAGTTTTCAGGGGGTAATTGTGACCCCCTTTACCTGACAGTGCTCCTACTGAAGCAGGGGCTGCATTCTGAGTCTTTTTATCTTGTCTTTTATTAGTGCGCAGAATAGCTAGGGCACTTCTGTTTTCAACCCTTTCAAATAAGCTGTCAGGGATGGCCTTCATCTGTAATACTTTTCCGGTTCTTGAAATAAAGAAGTCTATTTTTCATGAGTCACCTGGCTTTCCCGTGATTATGCGAGTACACGAGCTACCAAGCCCGCTCTGGTGGGCTCCATTAAACCCCAAGCCAGTGGCTGTAATAAAACAGGGGACCTGGGGGTAATCATGCAGCAGACAAAGTAGGGATTACTGAGATGTGGCTGCAGAAAAATCAGGCATGGGGATTAAACATTACTGGACATAACATATCTCAAACCAGTAGAGGGAGAAACGGGAAGGTGCTCTTATTCAGGATGACATAGTGACGGTAGGAAAAAGGGGTGCAACAATCAGCAAGGTAAAATTGGAATCCATGAGATGTATGTATCGCTAGCAAGGCCAGCATTGGTTGCCCATCCCTAACTGCCCTTGAACTGAATAGCTTGCAAGGCCATTTCAAGGGGGGAGTTAAGAGTCAACCACATTGCTGTGGGTCTGAAGGATATTAGCAAACCAGCTGGGTTTAATGACAGTTGACAATGATGTCATGGTCAGCATTACTGAGACTGACTTTTAACTCCAGGTTTATTAATTGAATTTAAATTCCACCAGCTTCCATGGTGGGATTTGAACTCATGTCCCCAGAGCATTAACTTTGGCTTCAGGATTACTAGTCCAATGACTACCATTATATCACCATCTTCTCTTAAGCATATGGATGGAGGTAAAAGTCAAGAAAGGGCCAATCACACTAATCAGTGCAGTCTGCAGATCACCCAACAGTGGAAGTGAGATGGAGGAAGAAACATGTAGTCAAATTAGGGAATTGAGTAAAAAGCATAGAATAATAATTATCTGGGATTTCAACTCCCCTGATATTGATTGGATAGAAAAGACAGATAAAGGGGATAAGGAAATGAAGTTCCTACTATGTGTACAGGAGTCCTTTCTAACCCAATATGTAAAAATTCCAGGAAGATTCAATGCCATCACCAAGCAGAATCAACCTCCCTGGTTTGAATTTTAACAAAAGCTTGATAGTTAACTGTTCCATGGTGTATTCACCATGGTAACACTTCTAGCAATCAGAGTCCACTTGCTAACCAATCAGCACTTTCTTCTCATGCAGTATAAATCGTTGCTCATATTATTATTGGTATTCTTGCAAACTGATCAGTGCAAGACAAAAAGCTTCAACAGTATGTCTCTTTTTTCAGCAATACTGAAGATTCACTATTGGATTCAGTAATATGGAATGTAGCAGAGCAGATCAGACAGGTAAAAGTAAGGGAACATCTTGGCAATGTGTAATACGCATTAAGTTGATGATAGAGAAGGACATAAGTATGACAAAGACCAGATGAGTAGAAAAGCTAATTTTGAGGGCCTGAGAATAGAACTTGGGGACATAAAACGGGTGACAATATTGCCCAAAAATGATACAGAACAAAGGGAACATTTCAAATGGTGTTCAACATGGCGCAGGGAAAATATATTCCGCTAAAAGGGAAAAAAACTAAACACTAGTGAGACTCTATGGATGAATAAAGACACAAGGAAACAATTGAGGGTTAAGAAAGAGGCACACTCTAAGTACATAGACAGCTGAGGAATGCATGATAAGAGACAATGCAAAGGGATTAGGAGAAAAATAAAAAAAGAATTACATAGGCAAATTAATTTTCAAGGAACAGAGAACAAAATAGAAGATATTTTACAGGCACATCAATAATAAAGGAAGACTGTGATATGAACATGACATAATATAATCAAGTAGAGTCAGCATGGCTTCATGAAGAGGAAATCATGTCTGACAAATGTATTAGAATTCTTTGAGGATGTAACAAGCAGGATAGCTAAAGGGGAACCAGCAGATGCAATATATTTGGGTCTCCAAAAGGCATTCAATAAGGTACTGCACATAAGACTACTTAATATAAGAACCCATGGTGTTAGAGGTAGTATGTTAGCATGGATAGTGGACTGGCTAACTGTTAGGAGGCAGCGAGTTGGGATAAGGGGGGCATTTTCAGGATGGCAGCCTGTAACTAGTGGAGTGCCTCAGGGATCAGTGCTGGGGCCACAATTACTTACGATATATATTAATGACTTAAATGAGGATAAAGTGAATGTACTATCGCTAAGTTTGTGGATGACATAAAAATAGTTGGGAAGGCAAATGGTGAGGATGACACAAGAAATCCACAGAGGGATATAGACAGGTTAAGTGAGTGCGCAAAAACTTGTCAGATGGAATATAATGTGAGAAAGTGTGAGGTTATGCACTTTGGCATGAAGAAAAGAGGAGCTGAATGCTATTTAAATGGAGAAAGACTGCAGAAAGCTGCAGCACAGAGGGATTTGGGGTCCTCGTGCATGAATCACAAAAAGCTAACATACAAGTTCAACAGGTAATGGGGAAGGCAAATGGAATGTTGGTCTTCATTTCAAAGGGAATGGAGTATAAAAATAGGGAAGTCTTGCTAAAATTATACAAGGCATTAGTTAGACCATACCTAGAATACTGTGAACAGTTTTGGTCCGCTTATAGAAGGAAAGATTTACTGGCAATGGAGGCAGTCAAGAGAAGGTTCACTAGGTTGATCCCGGGTATGGAGGGATTTTTTTATGAGGAAAGGTTGAGTAGTTTGGGCCTGTATTCACTGGAGTTTAGAAGAATGAGAGGCAACTTTATTAAAACATTCTTCAGGGGCTTGACAAGATAGATGTTGAGAGGTTGTTTCCCTTTGTGGGAGAGTCTAGATCAGAGGGCATAACATTAGAGTAAGGGGTTGCCCATTTAAGACATTGATGAGGAGGAATTTCTTCTATCAGAGGGAAGTGAATCAATGGAATTCTTTACCACAGAGAATTGTAGAGGCTGGGTCATTAAGTATATTCAAGGCTGAGAGACACAGATTTTTAATCAGTAAAAGAATCAAGGGTTATGGGGGAAAGGCAGGAAAGTGGAGTTGGGGATTATCAGATCAGCCATGATCTCATTGAATTTTTGGGTCGATGAGCGTGGGCAGGGCCCATTCACCAACGTGTAACATGATGCACAGTGTCGTCGGGAGTGTGTCCCAGCGTAACCGTGCATCATTCAGTTTTTGAGTTCAGTGGGCACGCACTCGAGTCGGCTGCATGTCCGCCAAACTGTCAAAGGCCTAATAAGGCCATTTAAACACCAGTTAAGCTAATTAACTGTGCTGCCCGTTCAACCTTAAGACCGTGCCTCAGGGAGATTTCCGCGCTCTTTCACGCGTATGTGCAAAAGAGCGCAGGCCCCGACTCAGCCTACTCCCCCTCCCGCACAGGGAGCGAGCGCTCAGTGCTTCCGGGTGCGTGTCACACTGGGCGGGTCTTAATTGGACTGTCCATGTAAAATGGCAGCGCCCATCCGATTGCAGGCAGTGATTGGCTAGGCGTCTACCCACGCCTGCTCCCATCCAATGCCCCCTGAAGGGGAAAAAATTCTCCCCGTTGTTGCAAGTCTTATGAAGGGATAGACAGAACAATACTACAGCTAAAGATAGAGAGATGGCAAAAATGTTATATAGTTATTTTGCTTCGCTATTTACCAGGGATATGGAACAGATAGAAACGACATTGTATGATGAGATGAGCAATGAGATAAGTAAAATAATAAAAGGATGCATGGAGTAACTTAATCAAACTTAAACAGGATAAAACCCTGGTCCAGATAGATTTCATCCAAGTCTGTTAAAAGAACGTGGGGAGGAACTAGCAAAGGCGTATTTAATACAGACAGTCCTCACTTAAAGTTGAAATTCCATTGCTGAAAATCGCGACTTTAAGTGAAATGACTTTAAGCGAATCACATTTTCTCATTAAAACCAACGTAAAAGCTTCAGTTCAGTAGGACATTCTTCATCAGAAAAAGAATTATTACATTACACCATGTACGTTGAAATACATTGCTAAATTCCTATATTGGTAAATGAATAACTTGCGAATTAAAATTGTTACAGACCGGAGGGGGGATTAATTTAAACAGTCCTCATTTCTCCTCTCAGTACCCATCTGTAAGCAAAAAGGTGTTTTTGTTTTTTTGATTTCCTCCTTTATGGTGGTGTATTTTTCCCAACTCTTCAGTTTTTGAGTTAATGAATCCTTTATTGGTAACCCCACAGCAAACTCAAGATAAGGTAAAATCAGATGGTTGGCTGATCTTATACACACACAAAGCTCGGGAAAGGGGTTTTGCAATGTCCGCCCCTTTTTGCAATCATGCAATAAAGGAGGATTAAGGGTAAGAAAGGCGTACAGGGCAAGAATCACAGAATCACAGAATCACACAGTGCAGAAGAAGCCCTTCAGCCCATCTAGACTGCAGCAATACGTGAAAAAGACCTGACCTACCTACTTAATCCCATTTACCAGCACTTGGCCCATAGCCCATATGACTTGCCAAGCGCTCAATCATTTTTAAAGGATGTGAGGCAAACCGCCTCCACCACTCTCCCAGGCAGTGCATTCCAGACCGTCACCACTCTCTGGATAAAAAAGTTTTTCTTCACATCCCCCCGAACCTCCTGCCCATCACCTTGAACTTGTGTCCCATCGTGACTGACCATTCAACTGAGAGGAACAGCTGCTCCCAAACCACGCTCTCCATGCCCCTCATAATCTTGTACACCTCGGTCAGATCGCCCCTCAGTCTTCTCTGCTCCAACGAAAACAACCCAAGTCTATCCAACCTCTCTTCATAACTTAAATGTTTCATCCCAGGCAATTTCCTGGTGAATCTCCTCTGCACCCCCTCCAGTGCAATCACATCCTTCCTATAATGTGGCAACCATAATTGCACACAGTACTCCAGCTGTGGCCTCACTGAGGTTCTATACAACTCCAACATGACCTCCCTACTTTTGTAATCTATGCCTCAATTGATAAAGACAAGTGTCCCATATGCTTTTTTCACCACCCCATTAACATGCCCCTCCGCCTTCAGAGATCTATGGACACACACGCCAAGGTCCCTTTGTTCCTCAGAACTTCCTAGTGTCATGCCATTCATTGAATACTTCCTTGTCAAATTACTCCTTCCAAAATGTATCACCTCACACTTTTCAGGGTTAAATTCCATCTGCCGCTTATCTGCCCATTTGACCATCCTGTCTATATCTTCCTGTAGCCCATGACACTCAACCTCACCGTTAACCACCTGGCCAATCTTTGTGTCATCCGCAAACTTACTAATCCTACCCCCCCACATAGTCATCTATGTCATTTATATAAATAGCGAATAATAAAGACCACTATAAAAATAAGAGTTATGATTTCACGTCAGCCCAGAGTCCAGGATCACAAGTCCTTTGGCATCTTCTAGGTGGCTTAGTCTGGCAGAATACCTGGTCTTGGTCCAAGGAGCTTGGTTGCAGGCTGAGTCCATTGAAATGCAGCAAACTGAGTTAATTTTTCACGTTGATGGCATTATAACAGAAAAGGAAGATGGGAGAGATGAAACAGTTTCTGAGCAAGTGCAGAGCTAGGGAAAAGGGGGAGGAAAGGAGAAAAGGGAAGGGCAGAAGTGATTGCTTTTTTTATCCATTTTTGGGACATGAGTATCACTGCCAAGGCCAGCCTTCATTGCCCATGAAATGGTGGTGGGCAAGTTGCTGCATCCCATTCTTTCATGGAATGTGGCAGTCACAGGCAATCTTTTACATCCATCTGAAAGGGCAGAGAGTCTCAGTGTAAAGATGACACCCCCATTAATCCCACAGTTCTGCACCAGAAGGGCCAGCTCTAGATTTTTGTGCTCCAATCTCTGGAGTGGGACTTAACCCTACAACCTTCTGATGCAGAAGCGAGAGCTCTGCCAAAGAGTCACGGCTGACCAGCACTTGTTGCCCATCCCTAATTGCCCTTAAGCTAAGTGACTTGTCCGACCATTTCAGAGGGCAGTTAAGAGTCAACCCCATTGCTTTCCTAAACAAGGCTGGTAAACCAGAAAAGCTTTTACAGCAACTAACAATGGTTTCAGGGCCACAGTTACTGAGACTAGCTTTTTAAAAACATATTTTATTTCTGGAATTTAAATTCCACCAGCTGCAGTGAGATTTGAAACCATGACCCCAAAGCATCAGCCTGGATGTTTGAATTAGGAGTTCAGTGACACCACCAACCCACCTTACAGCGTGTGCTATAGATATATCCGAAGTGCTTTTTTGCTGTAGTGCTTTTGATATGGCTGAGCGACTTGCTGGGCCATTTCAGAGTCAATCACATTGCTGTGAATTTGGATTCCCGTATGTAGGCCAGACCAGGTGAAGGTGGCAGATTGCCTTCGCTGGAGGGCATGAGTGCACCCGATGGGTTTTTAACAATGATCCAGTAGTTTCAATGATCATTATTAAGGCTCTAGCATTTCATCCTAGACTTATTGATGAATTGAATTTAAATTCCCCGAGCTACCATGATAAGATTTGACGATATTGGCTGGATTTTGCGGGCGCCATGGTTCCCGCACCACCACCCCCCACCCCCCCCACCACCCACACCACCACCCCCCCACCCCCCTCGGCTAAAACACAATGTTGAGCCTGCCTATGATTCTGATGGCTGCTTCACAGCAATTTCATCTGATGTCGGGTTGCGGGGGTGGTGGGGGGGCATTAATTGCTTTAAGGAGAGACTTCTGCCCCAGAAATCGGGAGGAAGCCCTGCTTTCAAGGGCTGCCAGCAGCTCTGTGGTCCCAGCCACGCCAGGGCAGGAGCACTGGCCAGTGCTGGGATTGCAGGCAGTCTTGGCAAAGTGGAGGCCGGACTTAAGGTAAGTCCTGGATATCCCCAGGGCCAGGTTGGATGGGGTGAGGGGAGTCAGAGGGGGGTGGGGGGGGCTGGGGTGAGAGACCAGGAGGATGGGGTAAAGGAGGAAGCATGGCCTCGAGGTGGGTGCCTCCGATGGGCACGTGGGATCCGCAAAGGTGATGCCCCCCCCACACCCAACCCAACATCAGTCTGCGCAACTAAAGCTGCTGGGCTTCCTGCCTGGCCATTAATTGGCCACTTAAGGGCCTCAATAGTCCCAAAGGCGGGTGGGCTGCTTGGTAACCCCCATCCCTCACAGTGCACCCCGTAAAATTTCAGGCAATTTGGGGTGGACAGTAGACAGTGGGCAGGCCACATGCTGGATTTTACAAGCCCCCCATGACCTCAAACCCACCAGCAAGGTTGTGTAAAATCCAACCCCATATTTCAGGAGATTTAGTCCAAGCCTCTGGTCAACATTACCACTATGCCACTGACCCCTCCCCTCCCACCTCACTGACAAAACACATGGTGTCGCAAGACAAAAGCGGGTGGGAATGTCATTGGTACAGAAACAAAGGATGGGTCTAAAGGAACTGCAAATGGTTACAGCAAAGAGCAGAGGGGAGGGAGACATGGAAAATCTGGCAAAGAGGAGCGGGCTTGTGTGGCTAGGGAATGTAGCAGTGATATGCCTGGAATTAACCCAAGAAGCTGCCTATTTACAATGAGACAATGAGATAGTTAAGGAACTGGCCAAAGTAAGTATACTGCACCTTAGCAGCAGATTAAAACATTGTACATCCATGGAAAAATAGCCAAACAAATATTATAGACCATCATGTCATCTGACTTGCCATGTTCTCTAGTTCGGCAGTTTATCACCCATGATCTTATGATGTTGGATCAGCGCTGTTTCCAGAATGATCTAACAAGCTTTAAATGACAATCATGCCACACAGTGCCAAGCAATAACCATCTCCAACAAGAGAGAATCCAACCGACACTCAATGGCATTAACTTTACTGAATTCTTCCACTATCAACATCTTGGGGGTTACCATTGAACTGCACTAGCCATTTAATACCATGGCTATAAGAGCAAGTCAGAGGCTAGGAATCCTGCAGCAAGTAACTCACCTCCTGAATCCCCAAAGCCAGTCCACCATCTACAAGGCACAAGTCAGGATTGTGATGGAATACTCCTCACTGGTCTGGATCAGTGCAGCTCCCACAGCACTCAAGAAGCTTGAAACCATCCAGGGCAAAGCAAAGCAAATTTATGCACAGACTCAGAATGACCTCAGGTCTCCAGAAAGCTCCTAGTTGAATGACCATGGGTGGGGTGCTCCCTTGAATGAACATACTAAGACAAAATTCTTCATGAAATTTACACCTCCTATTGTTTGTGGAATTACCCCAAACTCAAAAGCCATGGACCTCCAGGCCCATTGCCTCTAGGCTCCAAAGTTCAACAAAATGAGCTGTAATCCAATTCATCATAAGTAGGTATGAATAGCCATCATTCATTCCCACATTGCATAGCAATGGCTTCTAACTTCAAATCATTATGGGTGGGCAATAGAATTATTGATCATGTGGCCGCATGACTGAAACTGAACACAGATAATGAGTCTCATTACTCAAAGAACCAGGAAGAAACCAGTTAGCTTGCAAACACTGCAGCAAAACACAGCAACAGTGGCAAAGGCAGCAACAGGACTGCAACATCATAAGGTCTCCAAGCCAACTCCTTTTCAAGTCCACCAATACAGAAAACCAATCTCCTAGTAATAAGACAGCAAGCAACTAACTTCATGACCTGCTGAAAATCCACTTCTTTGAGGGAATCCTGCAATGACTTTGATATATGACTTTGGTTAGTGAATTCACCTAGCAATACTTCAAGAGTGAAAGAGAATATCTTCTTCACCAGGCTGCACTGAGATGAGTCAATCATGTGACTTACGAACTATTCCCTTGTGTGTAACTTGTAAAAGTGGACTATCCTCTTTAACTGGACTTTCCTTGAGAGTGTGTGTCCGTGTGTGCATGTGTGTGTGTGAAACAGAGAGAGAGAGAGAGAGAGAGAGAGAGAGGGGCAAGTGACTGATGGAGAGTTAGATTTACAGGAAGAATGTGTGCATAAATAATCCTCTTTATTTAAACCCATAAAAAGCGTGCTGCTGGTTATTCAAATTGACTGTACACTCAGGAGCTAAGAAGCACCCACATCTTCCTTTTCAGAAGCATACTGATTACTGACAGTAAGGGAGGGGAACAGGGGTTTCAGTTCTCTCTGATACCTGTCAGTAACAACAGTGACTCTTCAAAAAGTACTTCATTGGCTGTAAAGTGCTTTGCAATGTCTTATATAATTGCAGAATTTCCTTTCATGTGCTTGATTTCCACTGTGTCAGAAATAACCAAAGGGACAATATGATTTCAATCATAAAAGTCCACTTTTACAAGTTACAAACAAAGGACAAGGGCAGCAGACAGATGGGAACACAACCACCTGGGAGTTCCCCTCCAAGTCATCCACCACCCTGACTTAGAAATATATCGCCGTTCCTTCACTGTCACTGGAACTCCCTTCCCAACAGCGGTGTAGCTACACCACATGGACTGCAGCAGTTCAAAAAGGCAGCTCACCACCTTCTCAAGGGCGATTAGGGATGGTAAGTAAATGTTGGCCTAGCCAGTGATGTCCGCACCCCGTGAGTGAATCAATATAAAAAAATAAGTTCATTCTGTATCCCTACCGGAACGTCATTCTCAAAATTAGCTCCATACACACAACAGGAATAATGCGATCATTAAACCTCGCCTTTCGAAGCTGGTTGATCGCATCCTCACAACTGAGGATGTCTTCCCCTCATGATACACAGGAAGCTTGAAGTACATAAGTAGGACCATCAACATTCAAGGGGAGAAAAGGCAGAAATGAATCATTGAATAGGAATCACAAAATCTAGTGAAACCTATTGCAATCGATTCAGTATTTTTTTAACAGAAGCATCAAAACCCCAGTAAAGGTGGATGGATTAATTTAAAGGCAATCCTGGGGTAAGAACTTTATTGGATTCAGAATGGAAACAGAAAATGCTAGAAAAAACTCAGCAGGTCTGGCAGCATCTGTGGAGAGAGAATCAGAATCCGTGAAACTCACCTACAGAGCTCTCAATGGCCCCCATTAACTTTCCTCAAGTGTGGTGACCAGCATGGGATAAACGTCTGCAGGATTTCGCCCATTTAGCTGTAAATCGCAAGAATGTCAAAGAAAAAATGTAAACCCCATACTCGTTCTTCCACTGAGATTTCCGCAATTCGTCCACCAGCGTCACAGCAGACGATGCGGATATTCAGCCTCAGCTCCCTGCATGCCACTGCCCTTACCTCAGGAACAAAAATTAGCAAGAATTATTCCAGGGATGAGAACTTTAGTTATGAAGACACTTTGGAGAAGTTAGGACTGTCTTCCTTGGAGAAAAAATGGCTGAGAGGCAATTTGATAGAGGTATACAAAATCATGAGGGGTCTGGACAGGATAGATAGAAACTGCTCCTGCTCGTGAGAGGATCGAGAACAAGAGGGCGGAGATTTAAAGCAATTAGTGAAAGAAGCAAAAGCGATATAAGGAGAAACTTTTTTGGACAGTGAGTGGTTAGGGTTTGGAATGGACTGCCTGAGAGTGTGGTGGAGGCAGGTTCAACCAAAGCAATCAAAGGGACTGTTACGTGAAAAAGAAGAATCTGCAGGCTTACGGGGAGAAGGCAGGGGAGTGGTACTAGGTGAGCTGCTCATTCGAAGAGCCAGTGCAGAAAAGATGCACCGTAACAATTCTGTTATTCCGTAGCTCTGTGAAGTGAACTCCAGTTATTCGACTGAAGCAAAATACTGCAGGTGCTGGAAACTTGAAATAAAAGCAGGAAATGCAAGAAAACACTCAGCAGGTCAGGCGGTATCTTTGTTGAGGGAAAGAGAGTTAATGGCCAGAATTTTTCCCTCGTTGGACGGGCTTGGCGGGGATGGTCGGCCCGCGATCGGCTCCGCTCCGCGATTTCAGGCGGGCGGGCCAGGTAAGGTCCGCCTTGTGTGGATCGCGAGCGGCAGCGCTCAGCGCTACCTGTGTGGGCGTGGAAGAGGAGGGAGAGTGGGCTTGCTGCACAGTTCACGCATGCACGCAAAAGAGCACTCCGATCTCCCCGAGGCACAGAGCAGCGTCGGGGAGATTGAAGCACTTTCTTAAAAAAATTATTAAAGACAGTAAGGATTAAAAAAACACATGCCCCCCTCACGTGAGCTGGGATCTGTATTTAATTCAAAAATAAAGTTTTCAGTTAATGTTTATTTGCTTGTGTCTGACCAACTGAGTGTTTCCTACATTTTGAGATTTTATTCCATCATTATGGCACTCATTTTATTGGCAAATATTGGAGGATGAGACAATTGCTGGACATTGTTGTGAACAGTTGCTTTAAACAGTCTGCTGATTTTTTTTTTCCAGAACCTTCTCAAGGGCAACTAGTGATGGGCAATAAATGCTGGCCCAGCCGGCAAAGCCCACATCCCGTGAATGATTTTTTTTTAAATGTGGAGGTTTCTCAAAAACGAGTGTGCTGAGACCATACAATCCAGATCCTCTATTATTTAAAAGTTTCTCTCTTTCCTCTGATTTTTTTTCTTATTCTAGTTCCTTGGCTATTTGAAGTCTGGCATTTATTTTTTAAAATAATGAAATTCAATGCCGAGACAACCTTTGCTTCTCTGATCCGGCCTTTGAGTCCAAACCTCTCTTCTGGGCTCTGGCTCCTTATGTTCTTGTGATGCCTATTCTGTTGGGAGACCACAGCTGGAGTACTGTGAGCGATTTTGGTCTCCTTACTTAAGAAAGGATGTAAATGCATTAGAAGCAGTTCAGAGAAGGTTCACTCGGCTGATTCCTGGGACGAAGGGGTGATCTTCTGAGGAAAGGTTGGACCGGTTGGGCCTGTATTCGTTGCAGTTTAGAAGAATGAGAGGTGGTCTTATTGAAACACATAAGTTCCTGAGGGGGTAAAAGCAAAATACTGCGGATGCTGGAAATCTAGATCAAAAACAAAAATACCTGGAAAAACTCAGCAGGTCTGACAGCATCTGCGGGGAGGGATACAGTTGACGTTTCGAGTCCATATGACCCTTCATCAGAACTAAGGCATATAGGAATGTGATGAAATATAAGCTGGTAGAAGGGGGTGGGACAGGAGAGCTCGGTAGGGGGCCAGTGATAGGTGGAGGCCAAGAAGAGACTCCTGAGGGGAGTTGACAAGTTGGATGCTGAAAAGATATTTTCCCTTGGAGGGGAGAATAAAACCAGGGAACAGATTAAAAATAAGAGGTCTCCCATTTAAGAAAGATGAGAAGACATTTTTTCTTTCAAAGGGTTGTGAGTCTGTGGAACTCTCTCGCGTCAGGGAGCGGTGGAAGCTGGGTCATTGAATATTTTTAAGGCAGGGGTAGATAGATTCTTGACTAACAAGAGACTCAAAGGTTACCAGGGGCAGGCAAAATGTGGAGTTGAGGCCACAAGCAGCCCAGCCATGATCTTAGAGAACGCTCAGCAGACTCGAGGGGCAGAATGACCTACTCCTGCTCCTAATTCACACTGTCATATGTTCATAAAGCTGTTTTAATGTCAGGTTTTCTGCAAACCAATGAAGAGTGGCTAAAGTTCATCTTCTAACATTATTCTCATTAACTGTGTTCATTTCGCAGAATGACTTTGGAGTCCAATGCTGTTTCATAGAGCATACACATACACATGTGGGAGGTAATCCAGCCCATTGGGCCTCTGAAAGAGCTAACCAGTTAGTCTGACCTGCCCCCTGACCATTTTTTTCCCAGTGCCCTACAACTGTTTCCCCCCCCCACCCCGTATTTATCCAGTTCCCTCAGAAATGTACAAACATCCTTTGATTTCAAATGGGGTGACACTCCTACAATTAGAAAATGATTCTTTTTGTTGGATAATTATTATTTTGGGTAGCGGATAGTTAATTATGGACAGATGGCGTTTTCTTGTTTGATTCATTGAGGTTCGTGTATAGGTCACAGTTCTCACCAGCATAATTTTGGGCAGAAATTCCAATTATTTACAAGATTGTTACTGTCTTCATTTATTAATGTAGTTAATTATATACGTTCCCGCATCATTCCTTCACTGTCACGGGATCAAAGCCCTGAAACATCCCAGCTACCAGCTCCTTAATGATATGGACTGCAGCGATGCCTATCTCTGTTTCCCTGTGACTTCCTCCAGCCCTAAAATCCTCTGAAATCTCTGCCCTCCTACAATTCTTGCGCAGCCATGATTTTCATCACCTCACCATTGACAGCCATGCTATCATCTGTCCTGGCCTTAAATTCCAGAATTCCCTCTCTAACCCTCTCTGCTGCTTTAAATCTGCATCTAGCTTCTTCCATCTCATATATTGGATGTGCGCACGCTGCTGCGGTGGTCTCTATACTACACCCTTCTAATGTGGTGCTAACTATATTCCCTTCTATGCCAACTGCATATGGAGGAATGTCATGGTACCTAGTATAATAATCTCCCCATATCACCCCAATATTTTGTACTCTCTATAATGTTCTGCCGGGTGTTGACATAGGTGTAACAGGTATCACTAAGACAATGCCTATTAGCATATTATTATTCACTATACATTCAACATTCATTCTATATACAAGCCACCCGTCTGCTATCCGAGACCATTCTCAATTTTCCCGTATTGTGTAATTCCACTAATTTTGTGTGCAATACCAGGTTCCCAGTCATTACTATAGGTTCGCAGGCTCTCAGAGCCCAAGATGCGCAGTCAATTGCTGCTACGCACCGAGGCATCCCGCCAGCTACAGGCGACTGTTTCATTGAAAAATACCCCACGGGTCTCAACCGATCCCTGTGCTCCTGGGTCAGCACCGCACTGTAAAACCCCACCTCATTATGGACATAGAGATGAAACACTTCGCCCATGCAGAGCAACCCCAGGGCTGGTGCTTGGGTGAACACCCGCTTCAGTGCAATATAGGCTACCTCTTGTTTCTCACCCCCTTCCATACAATCCTGCGATGCTTCCCCCACTTTGATCAATTCCTGTATGGATGCAGCAAGCTTTGCGAAATCCTCCACAAAGGCCCTACAGTAATTAAACAGTCCCAAGATTTGCCTAACCCCTCCGCACATCTATGGGTCTCGGCATCCTTTTTATAACTCCCTTCTGGCTACAGGGAATCTCTCGTTTCCCCTGTGAAATCATATAACCCAAGTACTGCACCCATCTACCACTTTCCCAGCTGAGCTTTCTTTACACTTACTTTAAATCCGACTGCTTCTAACAACTCCAAGATATGTAACAATGCCCCTTTATGTCCCTTAGCTGTTTCTGAGGCAATTAAAAGGTCGTCCACATATTGGATCACTACACTGCCCTCATCCAGTTCTGCGTGGCTCAATGCATCACACATTACCTGGTGGAAAATAGACGGAGTATTGGGGAAACCCTGCAGCAAGCGAGACCAGGCGTACTGCCGGTGCCCTATCGGTGAAAGCAAATTCATCCTGAGATTCCTCATCCAACGGTAAAGCCCAAAAACCCATTTGCAACATCCAGGACCGGAAAGACTGTGTGGCCCAATCCTAAGTTGTTGAATATGGTGGCAGGACTCGCTACTATTGGGTGTTCCCGAGGTGTCACTTCATTTAAAGCTGAATCGTCAATTGTCAGTCGATACGACCCGTCCGGTTCCTTAACAGGCCAAGGGGGGTAGTTGGTGGTGGACTGGGACCTCCTCACTATCCCGTCCTGCTCTAAACTCTGTATGATATCCCACACAGCTTTCAGTGCCTCCGATTTAATGGGATATCGTTTCCTTGGAGGGTGCTCTGGCCCCAGAATATGTTTTGGGGTCGTGTTAACCCTACTGCAACCATATTTGTGTTGTGCCCAGACTCTGGCCACTTGCCGACACAGGATGCCCCATTGCCCATTTAGCCTCCATTGATCTGGGTCTAACTCCGCCACCGCAGCCACGCCATACAGAAGAATTGGTGTTCGATTCTTCTTAAGTGGACCCTGCATAATAATCTTACCATCTTGTGGGCTGATTACTGCTCCGGGTTTTTTCAGGATATCCATTCCCATAATGCTGCCTTCGTTAGTTTGTCCTGCCCAAACCTGGATAGAGACTATCAACCCCAGTCTCTCCAAGGGAGAGATCTCATTTTGTTTCACCCGCATATGCCTCCCACTTATCCCTGTCACCATTATGGTAACACTCGCAACTGTCTCCCAACCTGGGACATCCTCGGGCTTTGCCCAATCTCCGCTTCTCACCAACAGGGGCAGCCTTCCCCGAATATCCCCTGGGCATTTTGCCTTCACCAATATATGGGTGTCAAGAGGATGCATTGCATGGACATCTTGCATTTCCCACAGCTTGGTCCAAAAATATGGGTTATTATGCCAAGGTTTAAGTCTCGGTAATTCCTTGAGCAACATCTGCTTCTCCCCCCCGGGCTGAAGGGTTCGTGCGCATCCTTTTCCATAACCCTCTCAAACTCCTCTTCCTCCTCCGATCCCCCCTCATCCTGCTAGGCTGTTGCCTCGGCTTTAATCTGCATTTTTTAGAATGTGGAAGGACTTTACTCCTCCTAACAGTGACTGACTAGGGGCCATGGGGTTCGTTGTGCACAGTGGGGCGATTGGTACCTTACTGCCTCAGGATATGTCTGTCCCAATTTTGTATTCGATTTCACCTTCAGAGATTTCCTCCTCCTGGTCGGTGTCAATACAAACTGCCTCCACTGGTCTGGTCTTTCCTGGATCTGTCTTTCCCTTTCCAATCTGCCAGACCTTAGCATTAATCCATCTACACAATTCTACAACGCACCTTCGTATCCTATCTTTCAATGGCTCAGTATCTTCATTTCCAGTGGTGGTTCTCTCTGGGAACCATTTCACTCTGTCTGTCATCAGGGTGTT
This sequence comes from Carcharodon carcharias, assembly GCF_017639515.1. Taxonomy (NCBI): domain Eukaryota; kingdom Metazoa; phylum Chordata; class Chondrichthyes; order Lamniformes; family Lamnidae; genus Carcharodon; species Carcharodon carcharias. The sequence goes on along the minus strand of NC_054472.1, from coordinate 178,803,317 downwards.
AATCCCGTGGTCTTACTTTTTGTAGGTCGCAGGTGCATTAATATAGTCAGTAATACATCTATTTAGCCTTTTTCCAGCTTTCCCTTTACCTGTAACCATCTTGTGGTAAATTGTTGTTAAGTATCATTTCTCCTTACCCTTCAATTGCCTCAACTACAGATGCAACATAGTTTTACCTCTAAGTTTTTCTTCCTGACCATGATCATCCTAAGATTCTCTTGAGGTCAATTTCTCCATTGATTGTTTAAAATGTTTCCTTACACTTTAGGCCATATTAACTATTCCATCTCAACGAGGATCGCTGTCTCTAGATCTTTGCTTATTTCACCCTGTGTGGTTCCAATGTCTCAGTTGATGGCTAGATTATCAAATTCAGTTCCCTTATGACAGTTTGTATATTATGTCCTCTTTCCTTAACTCTTTCTCCTACTTTCCTCATCCCATTTTACACATGCAATAGCTACCATCTTATTTTCTTCAGGTTGTCTGGAGAGACTTTACAGTCCAATAAAATATTCCCATAAAGGTTTTACCTCATCTTCTTCTCAAACAACATTTTATTGTCTCCAAAGTAACCCACTAAATTGTGTCTGACCCTTTTTTTGGAATTATCCCAGATTCATTAACTTGGCCAAAAATTGGATATCTGCCAAACTTTGTCAAGGTCTTGAGCTTAACTTTATATTTTGGGAACAGACGTACAAATACAAAAGCTTGCAGCATTTGAATTAGTGTCAATTGTTGTCAAACCTTTTAAAACTAAAAATTCCCTTTTGAGATCTTTATCGGAAACCAAACCATAATTTTTTTTGAATTTTGTAAGAACTGTAATTTACGCAATCAAGATTAAAACTACCTCTTTCTCATGTGTATTGATTTGTATCCAGATTAAAAGTCCCATATGCACTCTAGTTATTCAAAAATAACCCGTTAAATAACACTGCACTTATCACATCTCAGGATTGTCCCAAATTTAAATAACAGTGCTGCTGGGATGCAGATTTCCTTTCCTATTTAGTTCATCTCTTCAAAAGAAACCCCGTTTTATCCAATGGAACCACTTAGACGGTGTGTTTATGCCGTTTGGTTTTCCTAGAATACTTTTGAATTTCATGTAATTTATTTTTCCCTCAGAATTTTAGGGTACCAACTCGTAGGAGCTAAAGTAACTTGTATGTATCATTCTCAATCAGCTTGGAAGCTGGTGATAAGGGTTAACCTCCTGCTAGTCTGCAAGTGGGTCGTACAAAGCTTGGTTCATCTCAAACAAAGGCAAATTCTGTTTTATCTTTACAATACCTTCAAATTGGAATTTTTGCCAGAAATCTCAACTCGAACCTTATATTCAAAACCTTGGAACGTTTGAGTATACTTTTCATTTAATCTAATATGGGGCTTTTGACTCTAAAGTGCTAAACTACACACACAAATGACAATTTAGGGAAGAAAACACATTAAAGCTCACACACAAATGCTTCCTTGCACACAAACACACACATATATAAAGGTATGTATTTATGTTCTTATAACATTGAACTTAATGACTTAAAACTCTCATACTCTAAATGAAACTTCAAGTAGTAGTGGGGGTAATAAAGGGATCTTGGAGACTCCAGCTTTAGGGACAATCAAACTGACTGAAGCTCACATTTCACCTGCTCCTGCCTGTCACTGCTCATTAATGCCCCTGCACCCCCCCACCCCACCCTAGGAGTACCCCCCCTTGCTCTCTCTCTCTTTCTCTCTCTTCAGCACAAACAGCTCTTGTAACTTAGATCAATTCATTTTTTTAAGTTACAAAAAATTCAGCAGGGGTCCTTTCGGTTCCTAATCATCTTCCCACATATTCCCATTCTCTGTTCCTTCGCTATGAACCTCGTGATGGAGTCCACGGCTCCCCAGTCGAGTTCCATAGCACTTTCTCATTTTCCTGATGGAATTCTATTCTTCTATTTCGTCTGTCTCTGCGCAGTTAGTTTGCGTGGCTCTGGCAACTTAGTTACTCGCAGTACTTGCGGTCTACATGTTTTCCCCAGTGGTCCAGCCTCTGCGCGACTTCAACTATGGTTCTATTTCAAACCGTAGCCTGCCAGCGCGACCCTGCCTCCTGCTATGGTAGTGGTCCAGCCTCCCCACGCAGCTTTGGCACCGCTAGCCCGCCGGCGCAGCTCTGCCTCTGACCCTTGTGCCTCCTGTAATGAGTCCTCCTCCCAATTCTTTTGATACTCCACCGGATCTTTCTTGGGTAGGCTTACCGCACTAAATAAAGTAAACTCACCCATTGTGCAGAGCCGTCCCAAGGATCCGATCCGAGTATCCTGCCGACTACGCCAATTGTTGTGGTAGCTTTGACAAATGGATCACAGGAGGCTCAGGAAGGTTACGATCATTTATTCGAGCAATTGCGAGGAGAGATCCACCTCAAGCAGCTTGAGGTAGCACTCTGCTAAATTACAAGTATTCAGCATATTTATACATTACTGGTCACATATAAGAACATTGTTCAGATACCAATCTTGTCAGCATATAGGTACATACATCCCCCTACACCCAGGCAGAGCCTCCTCCCCCAATCTAAGCTGGAACCATCAGGCCATTCCAAAGCTGTTGAAGAGCGCATTTAATCTATATTATTTTCAACCTTTGTCTCCAGTCTGGTCCCCAGGAAACATAATCTATATTGTTTCCATCCTTCCTCGATCTCCAGTCTAGTTCCCATGGTCTTTCTGGTGACTGCAGGCTCTAAGGGTGTGCAAAGCCCATCCGGTAACCCTGAACTGTAAATGTACTTGTCGGCACTGACCGGCTGGATTTCTAAGTAATTCTCCTTCAACAAACTCTTGCTGTATCCCCCCCTAACAGGCCCGAGGAGTCGACGTGTAAAAATGACGCGTGATGACGTTGGGCGTGTGTCCCGATATCATCGTGCGCCAGCGCGATATTTCATTCGGCAGCTGCGCGCCAGAGTCAGCTGCATGCCCACCACAATGTAAATGGCCTATTAAGGCCATTAAGAAATCAACTGAGCCGCTTGAGAACGCTTCCGTCCAACCTTAAGGTTGGCGGTGGGGGGTGGGGGGGGCGGGGGTGGGGGTGGGAGGTGGGGGGGGTGGTTGGTGGGGTGGTGGGCGGGCGAAATGTCCAAATGGCCTTCACGTTTTTCAGGAAACCTCAACCACGAGCGGGATGACGTTTCCTGAAGCTTTGGTTAAATAAATGAATTAATTTTCATAAATATAGAAACATGTCCCCACTCATGTGACACAGTCACATGAGGGGACATGTTTAAATAAATTTTTAAATCTATTCTTTAATTATTTTAATATCCATTCAATCTCCCTGAGGCAGCTCCGCTTTGGCCCCGACTCTCCCTCCTCCCCCCTTCCTGCACAGGTAGCGCTGAGCACTACCGGCCTCATATTACAAGGCCCGCCTGCTTAAAATGGCGGCGCCGAGCTGACCGCGGGCGGCGATCGGCTCTGCGCCCGTTCCTGTCCAGCCTGCCCGCCATGGGAAAAATCTCAGGATAAATAAAGGATTGACTGTTTAGGACTGAGATGAGGAGAAATTTCTTCATACAGGCCGGTGAATTTTAGGAAATGATTTACCTCAGAGAGCTGTGGTTTTTCAGTCGATGAGTTTATTCAAGACTGAAATTGACACTATTGAATATTAAGGGGATAGAGGGGATAGCGGGACTGAATCAGGAGATCAGCCATGATATTACTGAATGGCAGATGAGGGTCCAGGGGGCTTACTCCTGCCCCTATTGTTCATGTTTTTACATGCCTCAAAGCAGTGGCTTCTTTAGTTCCAACCACCAGAAGGTTATTTCTTACACTTTCAAGGCTGGAAAGAGGAGCAATACACACAGTGAAAAGAAGTTATCAGAAGTGCCTGATACAAATGATAATTTTTGATTTGTGAATAAACATTTGCATCAAAGCTAGCTGTTAATCCTCAGAGATATATTAGGAATCAATATTCATTTGAGTTTGGACAGTTCAACAGATCAGATCAACACCAAGCTTTATGATATTTGATTCAAGTAACCTCACCAGCCATTTAAAGTGTTTAAATTGACACTTCATTAGCTCTGTGTTTGGAAATGAGCCCCTGTTTGCTTTGCTGCTGATTTCTGTGGGGAAATAGGGATTTGAACAATTTGCATCAGTCTCCAAATTTTATGGGTTGGCTCTAGTTTAGATAGAATCAATTTAGCAACTGAATTAATGCCAGATTACTCAATCCCCAATGTAATGTTATTATCAATCCTTGTTTTCAATAATAATTAAACTACTGGCTGGGAACAGAAATTTTGCTTTGCCAATATGTGCAAAGAAATAATTAATTTATCCTAACAATATTCCCCTGTCCAGTATTGAAATCAAGGTGGTATCCCACTGACTTCAGCAACATACTTTTATGGTCTGTTCTGCTCTGTTTCTCAAAGCTGTTGAAAGTTTAACAGTACAAGCAAGGTCATGCAAAAGACAATCTTTGATTTAGCATAATTCTTCATCCAGATTATACTGACTAAGAGGTAAATTGGAGCAATCTTTTGCTTTCAAAGATCCTCATTTGCTCTTAAACACTTCAGAAATTCAGACAGAATTTATCCCATTCCACAACTACTTTTAAATTAATTTACTGGCTGCGGGCATCGCTGGCTGGGTCAGCACTCATTGCCCATCCCTAATTGCCCTTGAGAAGGTGTTGGTGAGCTGCCTTCTTGAACCGCTGCAGTCCCATATGGTGTAAGTACACCCACAGTGCTGTCAGGGAGGGAGTTCCAGGTCTATGACCCAGCGACAGTGAAGGAACAGCGATACATTTCCAAGTCAGGATGGTGAGTGGCACGATGGCTTCTGTTCGATATGATTCTATGATTCGAATGCCTATTTTGCTGGCTTGCTAAACATCTAAATCTTGGATATGCAGATGTGAAGACAATGATTTTGCTTATTTGCTTATTTCCTATTGCTTATTGATACATTTTGGGATATTAGGGGCAAAAAGGGGTATGGAGAGAAAGCGGGAGTATGGCATTGAGATAACGGATCAGCCATGATCATAATGAATGGCGGAGCAGGCTCGAAGGGCCGAATGGACTATTCCTGCTCCTAGTTTCTATGTTTCTATGTTTTTGTTCATTTCCGGATGGGAAGGGAACATTTCTGATAGGAAATGAGTTAAGAATTCGTCGGACAGGGTACTGCATTGAAAGGGTGCAATTAGGAACATCAGGATAAAACAGAGGTCTGAATTTTTCGGATGGCAGGGTCTCGCTTCCTGCTATCCGAAGAGTGCTCACCCACTCCGAGCCCCGCAGCCATTTCCCACTTGATTGATCATTCAGTGGCTGCAGGCAGGACTTCCACCCCTCACTCCCCAGCCTCTTCAGCAACAAGAACTGCAGTGGACTGAAGGAGAAACTGCACAAGGAGGCCTGAGGCTAAGGGCGGAATCATCCCAGATTTGCACTAAGTGCGGGAACAGGCGGGTTAAAACTACACATTTTACCCGCCGGCCGCAATGGAGGGTTTTCATGCCGTATCGTCTCAAACCCGCCGCATTAGTTAATCATTCCCGGCAAACACGCCATTTCCGTGGTGGGCGGGCTCTCATTCATCATCCACCCTGCCGCTTCATCATGCCAGGCGCCATATTTAAAGTCCAGCCGCGCGCACACATCTCAGTGCCTCCAACCCACGACTACTGCAGGGAAGATGTCCACAAAAGGCAAAAAAACTGCAGCCCCCCAGGTTTAATGATGCATCACTGGAATGCCTTTTGGACAGCGCGGAGTCCCGCCGTGATGACCTCTACCCCCGCTCTGGCCACAGGACAGGCAGCGGCATCACCAATCCAGCATGGGAGGTGGTCAGCGCCAATGCCCTGCAAAAGAGGACAGCCACCCAGTGCCGCTACAGGATAAATGGTCTCATCTGTTCCCCCAGGGTAACTCACTCTTCCCATCACTCCCAACTCACACAATCACCAAACCCATCACACACCCACAGGGATCTCACACCTCAAGGGACAACACCACTAAGTCTCCCACACACACCCTCACATCTACATCAGGCTCATACCCTCTGGAGCTCACGTCCTCATCCTGTCCATGGCTCCGCTCACCACACAAACATTCCCCTCAGTGCCATGTGTCCTGCTCACACTCTCCCCATCTGTTTTCATGCAGGAAAAGCTGGCTCACATCAGCAGAGAGAGGTCCCAGACCGAGGGTGAAGTGGCCCACGTTAGGGCCCTCACTCACTTTGAGGAGTGTGCCATCGCGCTGACTGGTGAGGATGTGGACCCTGCCTCTGGCAACGGTGAAGTCGGTGGTGAATACCCACCTGAGGATCCTGCACCTAATTATCCCTCTCTCAATGCAAATGTGAGTGCCTCTCTCTCCTGCTTTTGACTCTCTGCTGCCATGCACTAATTTGGTTCACAGGGAGCTCTGCCAACACCCTTAGCCAGCCAGTCCCTCCACCTGCAACCAAGAGGGCGCCTCCTCCACTGAAGAGCTGGAAATAAGTAGCCTGGAAGACCCGTCACAGCGCTTACCCACACCCTCCACCAATGCAGAGACACACAACTCGGTGGGATCTAGATCTAGAGCAGCTTCGGGTTCACAATCTGGTGGTCACCGTATGGACACGTATACACTGTAGGAAGAGGCAGGTTCAGCCAAGCCCCCCGACACACAGAGGACTGTTAGGGAGGGGGCATCTGTGAGGTCCAAGTCAGATGATGAATCTCTGTATTTGGCCTTCCAACTCATCATGGAGAGTCAATAGAAGACAAGAGAACATCACACACAGCTGTTGGAAGTCCTCAACAGAGTGGTATGCGAGTCTGAGGAGTGCATCCACATGCTCTCTGATGCAGTTGTGTCCACATGTGCCCATATGGAGATCTCCATGGGGAGGTTGATGGACACCATGGAGACCCTGGTCCAGCAGAACGCAGAGATATGTAAAGACCTGCAGTCCACCATGGGACCATTCCCAGAGGGGCAACACGAGAGAGAAACGGGGCATCTCAACATCCCTCAAGGTGTTCCTTCTCCTCAAGGAGTCAGGCCAGTGCCCCCGGGCACCCGAAGGGAGGAGCAGCAGCTGGACACCCCTGCGTCATCCACTCAGGAATCTCAGAGGCTGTCCTCTCCCTCCGAGTCTCCTTTGCCTGTGACCCCCTCAACCTCGTCCTCTGTCACCGCAGAGGGAGCAGCTGGCCAAAGAGTGATTCTGGAGGGAGAAGTGAGTGTATGGCAGGGCCTTGTGTAAGCACTCGCCCTCAAGTGTGGATCCTTCCCATATCACACTCATCTCAATGTCCTGAGCATTTCAAACGCTGCCTGCTGGGGCTTGCTTTCAGTTGTCCATCTGAGCTGACCTGCATCACCTGATCTCACCTACCACAACATTTTAAAAATTATTTGTTTATGGGATGTGGGCACTGCTGGTTAGGCCAGGATTTATTGCCCATCCCTAATTGTCCTGAGGGCATTTAAGAGTCGACCACATTGCTGTGGGGTGTGGAGTCACATGTAGGCCAGACCAGCTAAGGACAGCAGATTTCGTTCCTGTAAGGGCATTAGTGAATCAGATGGTTTTTTACAACAATTGATAATGGTTTCATGGTCATCATCAGACTTTTGAAGTCCCTACTATTAGACTTTTCAAATTCCACCATCTGCCATTGTGAGATTTGAGCCCAGGTCCCCAGACCATTACCCTAGTAATCCTGGGTTTGCTAGTCTAGCAACAATATCACTACGCCATCACCTCCCCTTGTTACACTGTCACTATGGACACCATGGTCTGGATTCAGTTTTTCCTGCTCCCCCCTGTCTTTTGCCCTCCCCCAGTCACCCATTCCCTTTCCCCCATCATAGCTGAACCCCTGTCATCACCTTCCACCTGCCCTCTATGACCTACCAGCCACAACCCTTTTCCTTTGGGGATGTCCAGGTGAATGTGTACATTCCCTTCCTTCCTGAAAGTCCCACCCCCATCCACATTCACCTCCCCGACCTCCTCCTTCCCATCCCCAGGAATGTGCCTGCCTCCGAGTCCCGACCAATCACCCTCGCCGTCATTTCTAATGCTACCGTCGAGCCCTCAACTCCCACCCGACCACCTCACTTTGCTCTTAGACATTCTCCCCATTCCTTCATACCATGCACACCCTCAATTCACTCCCCAGGAGGCAGACTTCAACTTATCAGACCCCTCCCTTGCACGTTCACCTGCACATCCCCCTCCTAGACCCCTTCCCCCCTCCAGGCCTCTTCCCACTTTCACACCCCTTTCCGCCTTTGCGCCCCTTCCCTCCTCCCCCCACCCCCCAGAACCCCTTTGCCACCCTTAGTCCTCCCACCATCCCGGACTCTCTCCCCTCTGCTTAGTCCCTCCTCCACCATTACTTCATCTGCCACCCCCAGTCAATCCCCCCTCCTGACCCCTTCCTCCAGCCTTACCTCTTCCTCCAGCCCCACTTTTTCCTCCAGACTTACTCCTGTCCTTTCCTGGCTCCCTCAGACACCCTTAATTCTTCCTCCAACTTTACTCCTTCCCTCTTCCCAACTCCTTCCTCCACTCTTACTTCTTCCTCCATCCTTACTCCCTCTCTCTCTGCACTCCTTCCTCCCCTGCACTCCTTCCCTTACCCCTTCCACCCCCTTACACCTACCTCCCAGTTTCCATCTTCTCCCCCATTACCCCCTCCCTCCCCGTACACCCTCCCTCCCACTCCCAGCCTCCTCCATGACCCCTTCATTCCCCCTCCACCCAACCTCACCCATCTGACCCCTTCAATTCCTCCCCAACCTTAACCCTCTGGGATCTTCATTGCCCCCCACCTCCCAACCTCGCTCCCTGGAAACCATCATTCACCCCTCCCAACTTCACCCCCTTGGCACCTCTTTCTCTTCCAGCCGATCCTAGACCTTTCCCTCCCACCCCCTCAACCATCATCTGTTGTGAGCATCAACGGTGACTTTCCAACTTCCGTGAGCTGCTTCACAGCAGAGCCATGTCCATGAGAATCCACCCAGCATGGGTGTTCCTCCAGTCTGCTGCTACTGTTGGGCTCCAGCATCTCCTGCTCCTCGGATGTCTACGATGTGAGCAAGGACCCAGCGGGTGAGTCCCGACTTCTGCATGTCACAGTTGTTAAGACGTATCCTATACTGGCGTGTGTTCCTGCCCATGTGGGTGGACGACCCAGCTCGGGTGAGGGGATCGATTCCGGTGGGCCGGCCTTGTAATGATATGCTGATGTTTTACAGTGAGGTTCTTGATGTCCCATTGTGGGGATCATGGGCCCCCCCCCTCCACCATCAGCGGTCTGAGTGGACGATCGCAAACTGGTTTCACACCGTCATGAAATCAATCGCGCCATAGTGTCCGCTCACGCCACCGACCACGCCCAACGCCGGCGGGCACAGAAAATCCTGACATAAGTCCAGGCACCAGAAGCCAAGGTAAGTTCAAGGAGTCCCAGGGCAGGGAGAGTAGGGAAGGCCCGGTGGTGGGGTGGGCGCACGAGAGGGCAGGAGGGTGGGGGTGGGGTGACGTGAAGAGGGGTCAATCAGGTCTCGGGGACAGGCTGGGGTGGGAGGGAGGTCTGCAGGCCACCAGACCTTAAGGGGGAGGGGGGGCCCAACTTCAGAAGTGGGGGCTTCGATGGAGGCAATCACCCCTCCACACCCTCCACTTCCCACCCGAGATCTAAACCCATTGATTTCCAGGCATCCCCCATGGCCGATCAATCCTCCCAACAGCCTAAAAATTGAGGCTGGGTGGGAAACAGCCCTTAAGTGGCCAATCGTTGGGTCGAGGGAGGGTTTCACGTCCGAGGCCTTGCCCGACCCATCATAAAATTGCCCTGTGGTTGGGGCGGGCGAGGACCCGAAGGGAATCCTGTCCCCTTCAATTTAAGCACTGCCCCCACAACCCCCCCCCCCGCCCCCACCTCCATCTAAGGACAGCATGGGGAGTCTGGTCACATGCACTCAGTTCAATAAGAATGATACACGCAGTCTAGTTCACACATAAAAATTTCAAACAGTTTTTAACCTCAAGTCTCATTAGCCTTTAATCTAAAGCCTTTGCATCTGGAGCAGTGAGAAGGTAAGTGTGTAACCTATTCTGGAACTGCTCTGGGATTTGAGGCTTTTTTTGGAATGTCTTGTCCAGATTCTGCAAGATGTGCTCGAGGTGAATCACCTCGTTGTGGTGTGTTGTGGTGTGATGTGGGCAAATCCCACTTGAGTGGATCAAATCATAAACCCGCCTTCAAGACCTTTGTCTGCTAAAAGGTTTCCGATACCGGGAAACGTAATATTTGGATGAGGAAATAAAATCTCGCCTCTGGTAGATTTCTGAAGCCTGACATAAAATTGAAAGTCAGTAGGAAGGGGTTTATACACCCATCAGTGTGGGCGTGCTTCTGACTTTTGCCTGGAAATTAAGAGGGCAATTAAGCCCATTAACCGTGCTATTGTCTCCAATTTTTCGTGGTTCGTTGAACCTTACAGTTTATCTCCACCTTTTATCCTATTTTCAATCTTTATTCCCACCAACATCCCCTCCCCCCACCCCACCCCCACAAGGCCCATCAGTCACTTGTTCATGTTGTTCTTTCCAGAATGCTTACCCTTGTCCTGCTATTATCACATTCTGCTTTCTATCCTTAATGCCACCATTAGCACCTCCTTTAGCCCGCACCACTACCATTAACACCTCTTAGTTCTTTTCTTCATGACATTTTTGCCAATCTCTCCTTTGCCTCCACCTATCGCTGGCCTTCTATCCAACTTCACCTGCTCCAACTCCCTTTAAATAGTATAAATTTCATCATATTTTTACTTTTCTTTAGCTCTGAAGAAGGGTCATACGGACTCCAAACGTTAACTCTGTCTTTCTCTCCACAGATGCTGTCAGACCTGCTGAGTTTTTCTGGCATTTTCTGTTTTTGTTTCAGGTTTCCAGCATCCTCAGTATTTTGCTTTTATCTCTGCCTTCGGGGAGCTTTCTCTCAGCGCTCACCCGCATTGATGGTCGTTGCCCGCGCTCCTCTTGCCCCCCCCCACACCCTGGCATCCAGCGTGAAGTTGCTGCCAGGGGGCCGATCGCGGTCGGGAGTCCGTTTCCCGGCTGATCCCGAACCGTCCAATCGTGCCCGCCCGCCGAGCGACCTCATTCAGAGAGGTCACACGCTTGACCAGAAGAAAATGCAGAGTATCCCAGCCGCTCTCTTACTCCTGGGAAGGGCTACATTTTGACAAGAACGGGTTTGACTCATTATCGGCTGTCCCTCGATTCCAGGATGACGTCCACTCGGTGTCGCTTGTTTCTGCCAAGGGCCTTGATGTGACTGAACAGGCCGCTTCTCGAACAACAGGCTTTTGGGCATGTGAGGCAGGAGGTCTCGCGAGGTAGCGGGATTGGGACTGTGGGATTTGCTTCCTTTTCTTTCCTTCTCTGCCGTCGCCACTCTATCTCATCGTTAAGACTTTGGGACTCAAAACAAGAAGCAGCTTGATAGGCAAGTTGCCGCCACTTTGAATGATTGATAACTCCTCCCAGTTATTAACGCCAATGCTTCTGTGCTTCAAGGAGAGTTTCAGAGTGCCTTTCTAGTGCTTTCTTTGTCTTCCCTGGAACGCTGGACACAGAGAGTCGAGGAAACAGGAACTGGCAGGAAGTGCTTTTCAGCTGCCCAGAGACAGTGTCCAGTCCATCGAAGTTGATTCTGCAGCAGTTTTGCCTGATTGCTTGTGGAGATGGCTTCAAGAAGGACACTAGCATTTGCTCAATGGTCTTCCCATTAAATCCAGAAGGTGCAGCGGAAGCATTGCTAATGGAATTTTTCCAGCCCTCTTATGTGTCACTGATGCACAGTCCAGGTCTCACTGAGAGTGTAGTAATGATAACTGCTCTCAACACCATGATTTCTGTTGACTTGTGGAGGATTTTGTTGTCAAATACTCAATGCTGCAGGATTTTTAAACTTATTTATGGAATGTGGATGTCGCTGATTAGGCCAGCATTCATTGCCCATCCCTAATTGCCCTTGAGAAGGTGGTGGTGAGCTGCCCTCTTGAACTGCTGCAGTCCCTGTGGTGTAGGTACACCCAAAGTGCTGTTAGGGAGGGAGTTCCAGGGTTTTGATCCAACAACAGTGAAGGAATGGCGATATATTTCAGTATTTCATATAAGTCAGGGTGGTGATTGGTCTGGAGGGTGGTGGTGTTCCCATGTGTCTGTTGCCATTGTCCTTCTGGTTGGTAGAGGTTGTAGGTTTGGAAGGTGCTGTCTAAGGAGCCTTGGTGAATCCCTGCAGTGCATCTTGTAGATGATACACTCTGCTGCCACTGTGCATCAGTGGTGGAGGGAGTGAATGTTTGTGGATAGGGTACAATCAAGTGGTTGCTTTATTGTGGATGGAGTAAAGCTTCTTGGGTGTTGTTGGAGCTGCTCTCATCCAGGCAAGTGGGCAGTATTCCATCACACTCCTGACTTCTGCCTTGTAGATGGTGGACATGCTTTGGGGGGTCAGGAAGTGAGTTGCTCACTGCAGGATTCAGAGTCTCTGATCTGCTTTTGTAGTCACAGTATTTATGTGGCTAGTCCAGTTCAGTTTCTGGTCAATGGTAACCCCCAGGTTGTTGATAGTGGGGGATTCAGCACTGGTAATGCCATTGAAAGTCAAGGGGCCAAGGTTAGATTCTCTCTTGTTGGAGATGGTCACTGCCTGGCACTTGTGTGGCATGAATGTTACTTGCCACTTGTCAGCTCAAGCCTGGATATTGTGCTGGTCTTGCTGCATTTGGACATGGGCTGCTTCAGTATCTGAGAAGTCACCAATGGTGCTGAACATTGTGCGATCATCAGCGAACATCCCCACTTCTGAACTTATAATGGAAGGAAGGTCATTGATGAAACAGCTGAAGATGGTTGGGCCAAGGACACTACCCTGAGGAACTCCTGCAGTGATGCCCAGGACTGAGATGATTGACCTCCAACAACCACAACCATCTTCAATTGATTTGATAAGGATAACATTAGGCTGGGGCCTTCCTGGTAGCTCCTGGAAGGAAGTGAGAGCAACTGGAGGAAGTAACCTGACTGAGGGCCATTAGCAGATTTCAGGAGCACCGTAGGGTCATTCAGAGCCTGCTCCCTGCCCCCTCCCAGCTTCAAATAAAGATAAATTATTTTTGAAATGTACTTACCTTCACAACATCAACAGGCTCGCACTTATTTAATGCCTTTCACTAACTTAGTAAATCACCCCAAGGCGCTTAACAGGAAACTAACCATATAAGTCAGTATTATAGGAGAGGTAGACTAAATCTTGGTCAAAGAGGTAGGCTTTAAAGAACATCTTAAAGGAGGTGATGCAGCGATAGAGTGGCAAAGAGGTTTAGGGAGTGAATTCCAGAGCTTGGATCATACTGGGGGCCAAAAGAACAGAGTCAGGAGATTGAAAACAGCGCAAGAGGAGAGGCAGTTGGGAGATTGAAAACAGTGTGAGAGGAGAGGCAGTCAGGAGATTGTAAACAGCGCGAGAGGAGAGGCAGTTGGGAGATTGTAAACAGCGCGAGAGGAGAGGCAGTCAGGAGATTGTAAACAGCGCGAGAGGAGAGTCAGTCAGGAGATTGTAAACAGTGTGAGAGGAGAGTCAGTCAGGAGATTGAAAACAGTGCGAGAGGAGAGGCAGTCTTAGTTTTTGGGGACAAGAGGAGTCGAACCTGCGTGGGAGCACGTTCCAGGGGCGAGAGGAGTTGGACCTGTGAGGGAGCACATTCTGGGAGAGAGAGGAGTCGGAGCTGTGAGGGAGCACATTCCGGGGGTGAGACGAGTAGGACCTATGAGGGAGCACGTTCCGGGGGTGAGAGGAGTTGGACCAATGAGGGAGCACGTTCCGGGGGTGAGAGGAGTTGGACCTGTGAGGGAGCACGTTCCGGGGGTGAGAGGAGTTGGACCAGTGAGGGAGCACGTTCCGGGGGTGATAGGACCTGTGAGGGAGCACGTTCCGGGAGTGAGAGGACCTGTGAGGGAGCACGTTCCGGGGGTGAGAGGAGTCGGACCTGTGAGGGAGCAGGTTCCGGGGGTGAGAGGAGTCGGACCTGTGAGGGAGCACGTTCCAGGGGTGAGAGGAGTTGGACCTGTGAGGGAGCATGTTCCGGGGGTAAGAGGAGTCGGACCTGTGAGGAAGCAGGTTCCGGGGGTGAGAGGAGTCGGACCTATGAGGGAGCACGTTCCAGGGGTGAGAGGAGTCGGACCTGTGAGGGAGCAGGTTCCGGGGTTGAGGGGAGTCGGACCTGTGAGGGAGCAGGTTCCGGGGGGTGAGAGGAGTCGGACCTGTGAGAGAGCACGTTCCAGAGGTGAGAGGAGTCGGACCTGTGAGGGAGCAGGTTCCAGGGGAGAGAGGAGTCGGACCTGTGAGGGAGCACGTTCCAGGGGTGAGAGGAGTTGGACCTGTGAGGGAGCACATTCCGGGGGTGAGAGGAGTCGGACCTGTGAGGGAGCAGGTTCCGGGGGTGAGAGGAGTCGGACCTGTGAGGGAGCACGTTCCGGGGGTGAGAGGAGTCGGACCTGTGAGGGAGCACGTTCCGGGGGTGAGAGGAGTCGGACCTGTGAGAGAGCACGTTCCGGGGGTGAGAGGAGTCGGACCTGTGAGGGAGCAGGTTCCGGGGGTAAGAGGAGTCGGACCTGTGAGGAAACAGGTTCCGGGGGTGAGAGGAGTCGGACCTATGAGGGAGCACGTTCCAGGGGTGAGAGGAGTCGGACCTGTGAGGGAGCAGGTTCCGGGGTTGAGGGGAGTCGGACCTGTGAGGGAGCAGGTTCCGGGAGGTGAGAGGAGTCGGACCTGTGAGAGAGCACGTTCCAGAGGTGAGAGGAGTCGGACCTGTGAGGGAGCAGGTTCCAGGGGAGAGAGGAGTCGGACCTGTGAGGGAGCACGTTCCAGGGGTGAGAGGAGTTGGACCTGTGAGGGAGCACATTCCGGGAGTGAGAGGAGTCGGACCTGTGAGGGAGCACATTCCAAGGGTGAGAGGACCTGTGAGGGAGCACCTTCAGGGGGTGAGAGGAGTCAGATCCTTCCTGAGCTGCTCGGTGGATTTGAGTAAAGTGTAGGTGTGACATCACAGGGAAAGTCGTGAGTTAATTGGTTGTTGAGCAGCTGCTGTTAGGGACTGTGTTTTAAGCTCAGTAATTTTGAAATACACAAGTTCTTAAACAAGCACAGGGAAGTAAGAATTCATACCACAGGAGAGGAGCTGGGCCCTCCTTGTGACCCAGGCGAGCCCTTGTGCAAGGAGGTGTCACCAGCTGCACAAACTTGAGCCCCACGTTTCAGAGCTTGAGCAGCAGCTGGAGTCACTGAGGTGCAGCCGTGAGGCAGAGAACCATATGTTCTGAGAGGTGGTCACACCCGAAGTTAGGGGTAAGGAGGCAGATAGGGAATGGCTGACCGCCAGGCTGTGCAGGAGTCCCCAGAGGTCCCACTCACGAACCGGTTTTACCATCCTGGATGTCGGTGAGGACAATGGAACCCTGGAGGAGTGCAGCAAGAGCCAAGCCTGTGGCATCACGGGTGGCCCAGCTGTACAGGAGGGCAGGAAGAAGAGCGGAAGGGCAATATTGATAGGGGATTCTTTAGGGGAGGAGACAGGCATTTCTGCAGCCGTCAATGTGACTCCAGGATGGTTTGTTGCCTCCCTGGTGCTAGGGTCAAGGACGTCACAGAACAACTGCAGGATATTCTTTTGGGGAAGGGCGAACAGCCAGAGGTCGTGGTCCACATTGGTATGAACGACATAGGTAGGAAGGGGGACATGGTCCTGCAAGTGGAATTTAGGGAGCTTGGTAGAAAATGACCAAGCAGGACCCCTAAAGTAGTAATGGCCGGATTATTCCCAGTGCCGTGTGCAAGTGAGTACAGAAATAGGAAGATAAGACAGATGAATGTGTGGCTGGAAAGATGGTGCAGGAGGGAGGGCTTTAGATTCCTGGGACACTGGGACTGGCTCTGGGGAAGATGGCACCTGTACAAACCGGACAGGCTGCACCTGAACAGAACCGAGACCAAGTACCTTGAGGGGCGTTTGCTACTGCTGACAGGGAGGGTTTAAACTAACTCAGCAGAGATGTGGGAACCAGGAGAGAGTATTAGAAAGTAACACCGGGGTGCACGGAATGCTGGGAGAGGCAGATAGCACCAAAATAGAGAATAGTAAGTTAATAGGTGGAGTCACGAGTAAGGTAGCAAGGAATGAGGTCTAAACCAGGGTTATATTGCATGTATGTGAATGCACGGAGTTTAGTTAATGAAATTGGGGATTTATAGACACAGATTGCCTTGTGAGATTATGATGTTGGGGTGTTAACGGAGAGCTGGTTAAAGGGCGGGCAGACCTGGGTGTTAAATATTTCTGGTTACTAAAGTGTTCAGAAAAGATCTGAAAGGGAAAAGTGGAGGAGGGGTGGCGTCTTTGGTTAAGGAGAGTGTTGTAGTGCTGGAGAAAGAGGATGTGTCAGAGGATCCAAGGACAGAATCGATTTGGCTAGAGCTAAGGAATAAGAAGGGTGCAGTTACAATTCTCAGTGTAATATATAGACCACCAGCTAGTGGGAAGGAAATAGAGAACAAATCTGCAAGGAAATTACAGAGTATATAATGGGAACTTTAATTACCCATATATGGACTGGGATAGTTGTTTTTTAGTCATTCACTGACGAGGCAAGTATTTATTGCCCATCCCAAATTGCCCTTGTTCAGAGGGCATTTGGTGCAGTTCCACTGCAGTATCTGGTTTTGGTGCAGTGTCGGTTTTTGTGCGGTGTCAGTGCATTGTCTGGTTTTGGTGCAGTGTCGTGTTTCGGTGCTGCATCTAGTTTTGGTGCAGTGTCTGATTTCTATGCAGAATGTATTTTCGATGCAGCATCTGGTTTTGGTGCAGTGTCTGGTTTCAGTGCATGTCTGGTTTTGGTTCAGTGTCAGGTTTTGCAGCATTGTCTGGTTTCAGTGCAGTGTCTGGTTTCGGTCCAGTGTCTGATTTTGGTGCAGTGTCTGGTTTTGGTTCAGTGTCTGGTTTTGCTGTGGGTCTGGAGTCACATGTAGGCCAGACCAGGAAAGGACAGCAGATTTCCTTCCCTAAAGGGCATTAGTGATCCAGGTGGTTTTTTACAAAAGTCCACAATGGCTTCATGGTCATCATTAGACTTTTAACTCCAAATCTTTATTGAACTCAAATCACACCATTTGCCATAGTAGGATTTGAACCCAAATCCCCAGGGCATTACTAGTCTGATGACAACACCACTACACCATTGCCTCCACTGTATAAAGGACACTGAGCAACAAGCATTAGTAGATCATGCTCAGGAGAATTTCCAACAGCAGTATGTGTCCAGTCCAACAAGAAAGGAGGCACTGCAGGACCTGGTTCTTGGGAATGAAGTGGGCCAAGTAGATCAAGTGTCAGTGGGGGAACATTTAGGAGACAGTGATCATTGTATCGTAAAGTTTAGGATGACAGTGGGAAATGACATTGGTCAATCCAGAGTAATAATAATCAACTGGCAGAGAGTGGACTTCAATGGGGCAAGAGGAAAGGTTGGAAAAGTGGGGACTGTTTTCCTTGGAGAGGAGAAAGCTAAGAGGAGCCTTGATAGAAGTTTTCAAAATCATGACGGGACTGGACTGAGTAGATAGGGAAAAACTGTTCCTACCTGTGAACAGATCAAGAACCAGAGGGCACAGCTTTAAAGTGTTTTGCAAAAGAAATAAATACGAGGTGAGAAAAAACTTTTTCACACAGCGAGTGGTTAGGGTCTGGAATGCACTGCCTGGCATTGTGGTGGAGGCGGGTTCAATTGAGGCATTAGAGAGAGCATTGGATTATTATTTAAATAGAAACAATGTGCAGGGTTACGGGGAAAAGGCAGGAGATTGGCATTAAGTTAGAATGCCCAGAGAGCTGATGCAGACACGATGGGCTGAATGGCCTCCTTCTACACCGTAACAATTCTGTGATTCTCTGAGTGAAGCAGGCCAGAGCATGGTTTACATGCAGCATCATCAGAGAAATCAAACAGGCTTTAAACCCTTTCGTAATAAGGGGGCCTAACACCTGTTTCAGGTGACTTAAAATTGCCCAAAGCCAATATCATTTTGGATGGGTTTCAAACTTTATTTCTGATGTGCGCAAAATTGGTCCTTTTTAGCCGTTTCTGGCCTGGAAAATGATTAAAAGAAAGACCAATTTCTCCCCCTGTGTGCCTTACCCATACATGTAACATGAACTGAAATAATCAAGCCTGGACCTCCTCCGAGTGGCAATCAGCATCGGATTGCTATTCCGTGCCCAATTTCTTACCTGATTTTTATCCCCAGCCTGTTTCGCCCAAAAGTCTAACTTAGGCTGAGTGAGACCCAGGCAATACAGCGCCTCCCTGGGGCCTAGCATCGAAGTGCAGCTGAGTCAGAGTGAAGGAGGACACACCCTCCTTTTTAGGGCTCTAGCTGCTGTAAACCAGGTAAGTTGAAAGGTCCATTAAGGTTTTAAGGCTCTTGACAGGCCAGAGAGAAGGTAAATGCCTAAGGCAAGTAGATAGGATCTGGGGGGTAGGAGGGCTCAGAGGTTGTGGGGGGGATGGGAGGTCGGATGCCACCGGAGGTCAGGAGGGGTTGAAGTTCAGGGGAGGGATCAGTGGTCAGGGGAGAGATCGGAGGTTGGGGGATCGGAGGTTTGGTGGGGAGGGGGTTGGGAAATCAGAGTTTGCGTGGACGCTCGTAACTGGGGGGATGGGATTGAATTGGAGGTTGCCGGGGGAAACGGAGGCTGGGGGGATCTGAAGTCATGGGGGATCGGAGGTGGGGGGAATAGGAGGTCAGGGAGTCGGAGGACAGGCAGGATCAGAGGTCTGCTAGGTCATAGGTCAAGGGTTTGGAGGTCAGGCCGGGTCGGGCTGGAGGGAGAATGTTGCGCCTCGGGCGTGGTGGGGAGGGGCCCCAGTGGGGGGATGGGGAGTGTGGGTTGTGTTGGGGGGGGTATTGTGCCTCATGGGGGAGAGTGTTGGGCCTCGGGTCAGGTTGGGTCGGGTTGAAGCTGGTGGGGTGGTGTTGGGTGGGGGAAGCGGGGAGGTTCTCGGGGGGCGGAGGTCAGTCAAGCCTCAGTGGGGGAGTTGGGCCTCAGGTCGGGTCGGGCTTGGGAGTGGGTGGGGTGGATGGGGAAGATGTTGGGCCTTGGGGGGGGTGCGGTCGATATTGGGTTGGGTCAGGTCGGGCCTGGGGTTAGGTTGGGGGGAGGATCTCAGTGAGGTGGGTGGCTGGGCAGGGGTGTCAGGCCTCAGCTTTGGATGGATCGGATTGGTGGGCGTGAGAGTTGGGCCTGGTGGGGCAGTGGGGATTAGTCCCCATTGGGTGTGGGGGCAATCCTGTAGGGGGATAGTTGGGGGGTGGAAGGAAACCTCTGGTGAGTCGCAGGGGTGAAGGTGTCATGTGAGTGGTCGGGAGCGTGGGGTGAGTCTTGTGTGGGGTCCACACAATAGTACAATACTTACCCAGAAGTTAGAAGTGGTTTTAATCCTTGTAATTTGGGTAACTGTTGGTTTAACCCATTCCAAACCATCTGAAATTTGTGATTTAAGTCACATTTTCAGTTGGATCCCAGTGCAGGGCAATCGCCCAGGGGAAGTTTGTACTTCTGGGCAATTGCCGTGAGAACCTTACCTTACCAAAGGGGTTTCCCCGGCGCATGTTCAGGGACCCAGTTCATGGTGAAAAGTTAACTTAGCAAAGTCAGGGAACCGAATCTGGGACCTACCTGGCCTGTTAACTTTGCCATTCACCATACCGCACCCCCCACCTCCCCACCACCCCAACTCGTATTATGCTTCGCAGCAAACATGTCGGAAAGGACTACTCGTGATTTTATGCCAATGCGACATCTTGCGCAAGCATTGCAATTTGGGTTGCCAACTCTGGTTAGGCATATTCCTGGAGGTCTCATCACACAATTCCCACCTCCATGTAGTCCGCCCGGTCAAACAGCCATTTTCCTCTCGCCAACTCGAATGCTTTTATAGTTTATAATCAAAAGCCTTCAAAGGAAATCCATAAAATAAAAAAATTGCTCCCTAGCACCCTATAATTTTTCTCCCATGTTTGCTCCCTGCCTCCAAGAGGCTGAACTTCAATTCTTGGAGACTTCAGGGCAATTCTGGAGGATTGGCTACCAAAAATTACTATATGTTCACAATAAAATGGTCTTTCCTGAGGTAAATTATGCCTTGCTGGCTACCTATATGACATTTATTGCAGTACAAAGTTCAAAGTAACACAGTGGGGTCAATTCTCACTACTCTTGCGCAGTGTTAACAGGGCAAAAACAGCCTAAAAATTGGGGTTGGCGTCCTTACCCATCAACTCAGTTCATATATCGATAAGTCCCAGAGTGGTTATTGAACCCGATATCCTACTAACCTGCTATCCCGCAACTAAAAGGATCCACCAACAAATAACTTTAAGTCTGTAATCAAATTCTCCAACATACCTGGGGACTCATCTTAAAAACGATCTTCAACGGGGATTCCACATGCGGCAGATAACAAAGCAAACAGGGTTCTTGGTTTTCAGAGGAGGACTGAACTTATCTCACATCAGGACATAAGTTCAAGGTGAGGGGCAGGAGGTTTAGGGGGGATGTGAGGAAATATTTTTTTACCCAGAGGGTGGTGATGGTCTGGAATGCACTGCCTGGGAGGGTGGTGGAGGCGGGTTGCCTCACATCCTTTAAAAAGTACCTGGATGAGCACTTGGCACGTCATAACAATCAAGGCCATGGGCCAAGTGCTGGTAAATGGGGTTAGGTAGGTAGATCAGGTGTTTCTCACGTGTCGGTGCAGACTCAATGGGCCAAAGGGCCTCTTCTGCACTGTGTGATTCTGTGATTCTGTGATTCTGTGCGATTCTGTGAATCTCTGGCATTGCAACAAAAATAACAGAGTTATAGCTTAACAAACATTTGTTCAGCCAGTCCTGGAGCATACAAGTTATATGTGGGATCCTTATATGATGTGAGGTATAAATCGATTTTGCTGAATCAGTAATGAAGTACACCAGCGTCACATCCTTAATCAAAGATTCGGAATGGGAATCAGTGCAGTAAAGGTGGAGGAAAAATAGACTGGCCGTGTTCTGTAAAATATGGGATGGACAGGAACAAATACCTGGTGCCCTCCGGCAAGGACAAAACACGAGGCAGCCATCCACACAAACTACAAAGACCATTTGTTTCCAAGACAGTGACTCAACAATCTTTCTTCCCAAGGACAATCCCACAATGAAACAAAGGGGAAAGGAGAGGGTTGATGGTGGGGAAGGTGGTGGGGGGGAGGTGGTTGGGTCTATGGTGGGGAGAGGGTGGGAGGGACTGAGTGACAGAGGGGGGGCTCGTGTGTGGCACGGGTGCTAGGTGGTGGGACAAGCAGGGAAAGAAACAATGGCTGCCAAAGGAAATAGTCACAAACCCCATCACTTGAAATCTTCAAGACCTATCTTTAGATTATTTTCATTTAAAAGTTTTAATTATCAACCCTACCTTTTCAGTAGGTCACTCCTGGTCTAGCTAGCGCCACCCATGCAAAATATTGACAGGATATAGGTGCCGGCACTACTAAAACAGAAGCTGAAGCAGAATGGCTATATTCTATGTAAGGATGTTGTGTGGAGCAAAAGATCAATTGACCCTTTTGGGCTGAACCTTAACTCGCAAAAAAGGGCCGGCAGGTTAAAATTCAAAACATGCAAAGCAGGAATTCAACTCAAACGCACCACTACCAGTTTCAATGGAGGTGAGATGAGAGGCGAACAATCAATCCGCTGGTGAGAGGAAGGTTGGACATTTAAACACTAGAGATTTTTTAGCAATGTCGTCTGCAAGTGGCTGTGGATAATGCCATGTAAAACAGACCAGTTTTGTTTTTTTTTAATCTAGAGGCTGCATATCAAGGTAACGCAGAAATTGCAAAAGAGCTTAGTTCAGCCTAAATTGGAATATTGTTTCCAGCATTGGGCAGTTTATAGGATAGGTACAAATGGGTGAGCAGGAGCTGGGACAAGTTTGGATACAGTCAGCGGAGCTTAGGATGAGATTCTTGCTGCCATCAATTAATTTTGCCCAACTGTTTCGGTGTTTTATAGCCAGTTGGTTTCACAGTATGACTTCCGCAACTAAATTTCTCAATACTGTTTATCAGTGGTCGCAAGAACCGCTCTGGTATTGCTCACAAATAGTTTGGAACCTGGCATATGATTGTGAATTTCGATGATCTCGCTGCAGCTCTGATGTGATTCAAGCCTCCGGCTGATGGCTTCAACTGTTAAGTGCTCACTTGAGCCAATCATGGGATTTATTTACCCCTTCAGGCATGTGTTACTTGAGGCATGCCATGCCTTGATAAGTGTTGTATTGTTCATGTGTGAGGTCTCTGATGTTATTTGAATACTCAAGAAAGACTTAATCCTATTGCAGTAAACATACACATAAAACTAGGGGTACGATTAGTGTCATGGTTATGCTCCTGGACTAGTTGCCAAGTGTCAGGTGTGGTTAGGTAGGTAGCACCCTCAATTCTGAAATTTGTGGGTTTGAGCCTCACCCCAAAGCATAAACTCTAGGCTGATGCCCCAGTGCAATACTGAGGGAGGGCTGCAGTGGTGCAGGTACCATCTTTTGGGTTTTTCAAAATTTACTCTTTCATGGGATGTGGGTGTCACTGGCAAGGCCAGCATTTGTTGCCCATCCTTAATTGCCCATGAACTGAGCAGCTTGCCAGGCCATCTCAGAGGGCAGTTAAGAGTCAACCACATTGCTGATGGGCTGGAGTCACATGTAGGCCATTGCAAGTAAGGACAGCAGATTTCCATTCCTCAAAGACATTAGTGAACCAGCTGGGTTTGTACAACATTCAATGAGAGTTTCTTCATCATAATTACTGAAATTAACTTTACATTGCAAATTTAACTAATTGAATTTAAATTCCACCAGCTGTCCTGGTAGGATTTGAACTCATGTCCCCCTCTAGCATTAACCTAGGCTTCTATATTACTAATTATCACTACGCCAACATCAACACAGAGGATGTGAAAAGAAAACGCATGGCACTATTTCAAAGAGTAAGATAATTCCAATATCCTGGCCAATATTTACCAATATTGCTGAAACAGATTATCTGGTCATTATCACATTACTGTTTGTGGGAGCTTGCTGTGCATAAACTGGTCGACACATTTCCTGTTTTACAGCAGTGACAACACATCAAGAGTACATTCTTGGCTCTAACATACTTTGGGGCATCCCGAAGTCATGACAGCTGCATTATAATGCAAATCCTTGCTTTCTAAACCAGGGGCTTGAACTAATCATCCAGAAAATGTGAGTTCAATTCCCACAATCGTACGGTTAATAAAAAACTCTGCAAATAGAAGCTGGTATCAGCACAAGCTATTGGGCTATAACTTCTGAGCTCCAGGGTGTCGTATTTGGGGGATACCCCAAAGGTGCACTGGGGAAACCCCTTCGGAAGTTCCCAGGTAAGGATTGCATAGTAATTGCTTGGGAAGTGCAAACTTCCCCTGGTCGATTGCCCTGCCCTGGGAAACATACGAAAATGCAATTTAAGTAGCAACTTGCGGATGGTTCCGACTGGGTTACACCAATAGTTACCCAGATAAAGTTAGAAGAATTAAAACCAATTCTAGCTTCCGGACAACTGCTGTACAGACCTCTCCTGACCCCCACCGCCCCCCCCATCCCCCAACATGGGACGCCCACACCGCCCTCCACGGGACTTCCCCCACACCCCCGAACCCCCGATGACTAGAGTGCGAGACTGGAAGTCTCGCCTTGAAGCAATTAACACTGCTCCCAGAGTTACATTGTTGGCAGGGCAGCCATTGTCAAGGTGGGTGATCTCCCCACCGACCTTCTGGTTCTGGGGTGGCAGTGATAGTGGCCTCCTGTAAAATCCAGCCTCCTGAAAAACCAGCCCTATGGCATTGGTCCACATCACAAAGGAAGCTAACATTTCTGCATGCACAGTCGAGGCATGGCACAGAAATGGTGTCCAGTGGGGGCTCTATTGATTGAGTGAATAGAGCCAAGAGCACTGAGGAAGTAAGCTGTAAATTGCTTGAACTGCATCTTCAAAGTTTCAGCTTGAAAGTGCTCACAGTGGAGTCAGTATGTGAATGCTGGCATCTGCAAACTAATCATCAAGTCTTGTACATATAAGCAAAATAATCCTTGCTAATGATTGAAGGCCTACATTGGGTACACATTCCCTGTGATAGCTCATTAGTTGAACATAAATATGTAGCACCTGATCTGGGCCTGTGGAATGCCGCTTCTTAAAGAGAGATTGAAAGAGTGATCTGGCGTGCCTCATTAACTGGGAGGGCATCAAGCAAACTTACAAAACTGCACAGTGATTGACAGCAAAAGAGGTGAACCACTGATGTATGTGCCAGTTAGATTGCCGAATTGATTAGAAATGGGATTTTCTCTGAAATTAACACATACAAGAGGGTGTTTGGCACATTCTTCTTTGTCAGATGTGCAATCTCTTCACTCTTTTTTTAATTTCCTGCAGTGCTTTTTATTCGCTCTTGGGATGCGGACGTCGCTGGCAAGACCAGCATTTTTATTGCCCATCCGCTAATCCGCTCGTTAGCAGATGGTGGTGAGCAGTCACCTTGAGCCGCTGTGGTTCAGGTGGTGTAGGTACACCCACAGTGCTGTTAGGATGGGAGCGCCAAGATTTTAGCCTAAGACAGTGAAGGAATATTTCCAAGTAAGGTTGGCTACCCCCAGAAGGGAAATCCAGTAAAACTTGGGAAATGACTGGTACTGGTCCGAGCTGGTCTTGTGTAGTTCCATTTTTTATTGATTTCTCCTGCTGGGTGACTTGGATGGGAGCTTCTAGGTGATGGTGCTCCCATGCATCTGCTGCCCTTGTCCTTCTAGGTGGTAGGGGTCGCGGGTTTGGAAGATGCTGTCAAAGAAGCCTTGGTGAGTTGTTGCAGTGCATCCTGTAAATAGTACATGTTGCTGCCACTGTGCACTTGTGAAGGAGTAAGAGTCAAAATATGTGCTAGAAAAGCAGGAATATGAGTTTATTTCCCTGTAAACTCACAGAAAAATATTATTTCCTTTCAACAAAAGTCAAAAACTGGCATAGAATAATGCAATGAAATTAAATTTCCTTCCCAGTGATGTGAATTCACTGATAAAGAATCCACACCCCCAAAAAAGTCATTAAATTTTTCTCTCTTACACTAGCACAAAAAGATACAATGCAGACCCCGATAAATAAAACCACAGGCAGATGGAGGAAGGTCCCAAATCTTGTTACCTCACTTGAAAGCATCCTATGACTAAGGATAAACATTGATCAACATGATTTTTACCTAGGTCTTGCTTTCCAACCACAGGGCAAGCCATCAATTCATAGAATTAAACAACTATAATAAGTGGCCTTCAAACCAAATTGTGGGAAATTAAAAGGAATGGTCTCATTACAATTAAAGAAAGACCTAACTACATAAGAAGAGGAGGCAGTGGCATAGTGATATTGTCACTGGACTAGTGTTCCAGAGACCCAGGAAACTCTGAGGACCTGGGTTTGAATCCCACCACAATAGATGGTGGAATTTGAACTTAATAAAAATCTAATGATGACCATGAAACCATTGCTGATTGTTGTAAAAACCCATCTGGTTCACCAATGTCCTTTAAGGAAGGAAATCTGCTGGTCTGGTCTACATGTGACTCCAGGCCCACAGCAATGTGGTTGACTCTTACAAACACCCTGAAGCTGGCCTAGCCAGTGTTGCCATGAAAATGAATAAAAATAAATTAATTATACAACTTCCAAATGTACTATAAGTAACTGAAAGCAATTCAGATAGAGTTATTCTCACTCAGAGAATGAGGTAATATTTGATGGATGGACATCATTCTTAAATTATTATCTCTGTAAGAATTAAAGCTTGGATCTCTATTAGAAATGAGAAGTAGTTATTTTCTCTTATCCTAGATCTATCTAATGTGTAATTTGTGCTTTCCATCTATACGTTAAATTACATGTTTGTTTCATTTATGTATTTTAAAATTTATATTGTCTCATGCAGTTTTCTGTATCAATATCAAAATGCGCCCAACTTCACGTTCCCTTCTTGTGGGGGAATACTTTACTGAGGAGGTTCCACCCAGACCTCTATAGTATCCAAGAGAATTTCGGTCTGGTTAAAAGTTATTCAAAAGTAAAGGGCTATCAGAAGGAGGCAATAATCTCAATAGAATCTTTTCTTCAGAGGGATTGATCAGACTCTGCAAATCCAATTAACTGTATTTGGATTCTGTTTTTTTGTACCTGAGGTTGAAAGGGGTTAATTGGGAAGTAGGGCTGAACTAGAATAATCCCAGAAAGTGGATACAATGTTAATATACCACACACACTGGTGGTGGAGGCAGTGAATGTTTAAGGTGGTGGAAGGGATGCAATAACTTGAACTGCTTTGTCCTAGATGCTTTGTTCATACATTCTGCACTGGAGTGCTGCTTTGGACTGTATTAGAGTGCTTCATTTGGAGTTTGGTGAGAGAGGAACATTTAAGGGTTAATTTATATTGAAAGTCCAATCTTTCTTTAATTTAGCAACTAACTAAAAGTTGCTATTTGAGTTGGGAGAAGGTGAGTTTTAGTCCAGCTTTAAAACAGGGGTTATACAGTCTCTGCTTGCAGCTGCAGCTAGTAAATTAGTTAATTGGCTTAAACAGGTCTTTAGAAGCCAGATTCAAACAGCATAAGAGCAAGCCATCTGCAGTGCTGCTTTGGGCTGCATTAGAGTGCTTCAGTTGGAGTTGGTGAGAGAAGGAGTTTACTGAAGAGGGAAGAGGGATCCTTTCATTTTCTACTGTTCTGCAGAAAGAAGAGTGACAGCCTTGGTAAGTAGGACCTGGTGAGCATTTCTTCTGTCCTTAATATTCTCTAAAATAGAGGAAGTAAAAGTAAAGAGAGTAATTTAAGGGTAAGTCATGGCAGGGCACCTCGGCCAAGTAGAATGCTCCTCCTGTGCAATGTGGTAAGTCAAGGAAGCTTCCAGTATCTAGGGCGACCACGTGTGCAGGAATTGTCTCCAGCTGCAGCAATTCGAAATCCATGCTTTGGAATGGGAGCTGCGGCTGGAGTCACTGTGGAGCATCCGCAAGGATGAGATCTTCGTGGATAGCACGTACAGTGAGGTGGTCGCACCGCAGGTAAAGAGCACACAGGCAGAAAGGGAATGGGTGACCACCAAACAGGAAAAAAATGCACTAGGCAGGGAATGCAGGAGTCCCTTGCGTCCCTCTCTACCAGATTTTCCATTTTGGATTCTACCGAGGGAGATGGTTTCTCAGGGAAATGCAGCAGGAGCCAAGTCCGTGGCATCATGAGTGACTCAGCTGCACAGGGGGGAAGAAAAAAAGAGTGGGAGAGCAATAGTGTTAGAGGATTCTATCATAAGGGGAACAGATAACGTTTCTGCAACCGCAGACATGACCCCAGGATGGTATGTTGCCTCCCTGGTGCCAGAGTCAAGGACGTCACTGAGTGGCTGTAGGACATTCTGAAGGAGAGGGTTCATATGTCAATGACATAAGTAAAAAGAGGGATGTGGTTTTGAAAGCAGAATATCGGAAGGTAGGAAATAAATTAAAATGCTGGACTTAAAGGTTGTAATCTCAGGATTACTCCCAGTGCCATGTACTAGTGAGATCAGGAACAGGAGAATAGACCAGATGAATGAATGGCTGGAGAGATGGTGTAGGAGGGAGGGATTTAGATCCCTAAGGCATTGGGACCAATTCTGGGAAAGATGGGACTTGTACAAGCTGGACAGGTTGCACCCCAACAGGATTGGGACTAAAATTGTCGCAGGGTTATTTGCTAGTAGTATGGGGGAGGATTTAAACTAGGCTGGCAGGGGGATGGGTACCTGAGTGGGGTGACATAAGAAAGGGAAACAAAGATAGGAATGACAAATAGAAAAGTAGAAAGCAAGAGTGGAAGGCAGAGGAAACAAGGGTTAGCAGCAAATAGGGCCACAGTACAAAAAACGGTGTATAAAAATGTTAAAAAGACAAGTCTAAAGGCACTGTATCTGAATGCACAGAGCATTCACAATAAGTAGATGAACTAACAGCGCAAATAGATGTAAACAGGTACAGTATGATTGCAATTGCAGAGACATGGCTGTAGGGTGACCAAGGCTGGGAACTGAATATCCGAGGGTTCTCGATTATTTAGGACAAACAGGCAAAAAGGAAAAGGCGATGGTGTGGCAATTAGTTAAGATCGAAATCATTACAATAGTAAGAGAGAATATTGGCTCAGAAAATTTAGATGTAGAATCAGTCTGGGTGGAGCTTAGAAGCAACAAGGGGTGGAAAACGTTAGTGGGACTTGTCTATAGGTCTTCCATCAGTAGTGATAAGGTAGGGGATGGCATTAAACAGGAAATTAGAGGTGCATATAACAAGGGGGCTGCAATACTCATGGGTGACTTTAATCTACATATAGACTGACAAACCAAATTAGAAATAGTACTGTGGCAGATGAATTTCTGGTGTGTGTACAAGATGGGTTTTTAGACCAGCATGTCAAGGAACTGACTAGAGAACAGGCTATCCTAGCTTTGATATTGTGCAATGAGAAGAAGTTAATTAATAATCTTGTTGTACAGGGTCCTTTAGGGAACAGTGATCATAACATGAAGGAATTCTTCATTAGGATGGAAAGTGAAGTAGCCCAACCTGAAACTAGGGTCCTAAATCCAAACAAATGAAACTACAAAGGTGTGAGGCATGATTTGGCCAGGATAGTTTGGGGAAGTTCATTAAAAGGCATGTCGGTGGATAGGCAATGGCTAGTATTTAAGGAACAAATGTATGCACTGCAACAATTATACATTCCTTTCTGGCACAAAAACACAACAGGAAAAGTGGCCCAATCATGGCTAACAAAAGAAATTGCTAGGAAAAAGTAGCAAGCCTGAGGATTGGGGGCAGTGTAAAATTCAGCAAAGGAGAACCAAGAGATTGTTTAAGAGGGGAAAATAGAGTATGAGAGTAAACTTGTAAGGAACATAAAAGCAGACTGTAAAAGCCTCTAAACGTATGCAAAAAGAAAAAGATTAGTGAAGACAAGTGAAAGCCCTTACAGTCTGAAACAGGAGAATTTATAACAGAGAACAAGGGAATGGCTGAGCAATTGAACAACTTCTTTAGTTCTGTCTTCATGGAGGAAGAAGACACAAATAACTTCCCAGAAATACTAGGGAACCAAGGGTCTAGTGAGAAGGAGGAATCAAAGGAGATTAGTATTACTAAAACAATAGTGCTGGAGAAATTAATGGGAATGAAAGTTAATAAATCCCCAGAGTCTGATAATCTACATCCCAGGGTACTAAAGGAGGTGGCCATGGAAATAGTGAAAGCATTGGTTGTCACGTTCCAAGATTCTGTAGATTCTGGAACAGTCCCAGCAGATTGGAGAGTGGCAAATGTAACCCCGCTATTTAAAAAAAGTAGAAAGGGGGAAAACAGTGAATTACAGACCGGTTAGCCTAACATCAGTAATAGGGAAAATGCTAGAGTCTATTATAAAGGATGAGATAACAGGACACTTAGAA
Source organism: Carcharodon carcharias (assembly GCF_017639515.1). Taxonomy (NCBI): domain Eukaryota; kingdom Metazoa; phylum Chordata; class Chondrichthyes; order Lamniformes; family Lamnidae; genus Carcharodon; species Carcharodon carcharias. The sequence goes on along the minus strand of NC_054472.1, from coordinate 178,773,555 downwards.
AATAACAATGGGATTAGACAAAGTCAACATGGATTTATGAAAGGGAAATCATGTTTGACAAACATACTGGAGTTTTTTGAGGATGTAACTAGCAAAATGGATAAGGGAGAACCAGTAGATGTGGAGTATTTGGATTTTCAGAAAGCTTTTGATGAAGTCCCACATAAGAATTTAGTGTGCAAAATTAAAGCACATGGGATTGGGGGTAATATATTGATATACCAGACAGGAAAGAGAGTGCAACAAGCAGTTAAAAAGGTAAGTGGTATGTTGGCCTTCATTGTGAGAGTACTTCAGTACAGGAGCAAGAATGTCTTACTGTAGCTCTACAGGGCCTTGTGGGACCACACCTGGAGGATTATGTGCAGTTTCGGTCCTAAGAAAGGATATACTTGCCATAGAGGCTTTGGGGAGTCAGGAGGCGAGTCACCCAACACAGGATTTCTAGCCTCTGACCTGCTCTTCTTGCCACAGTATTTATATGGCTAGTCCAGTTCAGTTTCTGGTCAATAGCAACAACCAGGATATTGACTTTGGGAGATTCAGTGACACTGATTCCATTGACGGTCGAGGAGAGATAATCAGATTCTCTCAATGATGGCCATTGCTTGGCACTTGGGCAAATAATATTCGCACTGCACATTATCAGTGTAGGCGATTGACAGCCCCTTCCATTACTTAGCTGTTGATGGAGAGTAGACTGACGGGACAGTAATTAGCTGAGTTGGATTTGTCCTGATTTTTGTGGACAGGACATACCTGGGCTATTTTCCATATTGTCACATAGTTGCCAGTGTTGTAGCTGTACTGGAACAGCTGGCCTCAGGGTGAGGCTATTTCTGGAGTACAAGTCATCAGTACTATTGCTAGGATGTTGTCAGGCCCCGTAGCCTTTGCAGTATCCAGTGCCTTCAGCTGTTTCTTGTTATTACGTGGAGTGAATTGAATTGACTGAAGACCAGCATCTGATGCTGGGGACCTCCGGAGGAGGCTGAGATAGATCGTTCACACGCTTCTGGCTGAATATTGTTGCAAATGCTTCACCCTCCTTTTTAGCACTGATTCCCTGGCTCCCCTATCATTGAGGATATTTGTGCTGCTTTCTTCCCCAGTTAGATAGCTAATTGTCCACCACCATTCACAACTGGATGTGGCAGGACTGCAGGGCTTAGAACTGATCAGCTGTTGTGGGATCAATTAGCTCTGTCTATCACTTGCTGCTTCCACTGTTTGGCATGCAAGGAGTCCTGTGTTGTAGCTTCACCAGGTTGACACCTCATTTTTAGGTATGCCTGGTGCTGCTCCTGGCATGCCCTCTTGCACCCTTCATTGAACCAGGGTTGATCCGCTGTCTGAGAGTGAGGTATATGGTGGGACATGAGGTTACAGATTATGGTTGAATACAATCTTGCTGCTGTTGATGGCCCACAGCACCTCATCGATGCCCAGTTTTGAGCTGCTAGATCTGCTCGACATCTATCCCATTTAGCACGGTGGTAGTGCCACACAATGCAGGGTGTCCTCAATGTGAGGACAAGGTCCTCACAAGGTTTACCAGTGATCTCATGGGCAAATGCAACTGTAACAGATAGAATGATGAGACTGAAGTCAAGTAGGTAAGATGGCAGGTAGGTTATTTTTATTCATTCATGGGGTGTGGATGTCACTGGCTACGCTAGCATTTATTGTCCATCCCTAATTCCCTGTTTAGAGGGCAGTTAAGAGTAAACCACATTGCTGTGGGCCTGGAGTTACATGTAGGCCAGACCAGGTAAGGACAGCAGATATCCTTCCCTAAAGGACATTATTAATGAAACTGGCATTTTATTCCAGATTTATTAATTAAATAAATTAAAATTCCAACAGGTGACATGGTAGGTTTTGACACATCTCCAGAGAGCAAGTCATGCCCATTGGATTATTAGTCCAGTATCATTGCTGCTATACTAACATTCCCCCTTGTTTGACAGTCTTCAGTTACTTTTTGCGGATGGATAAAGTGCATCTGAATAAAGATATAGGGCGGAATTTTCTGTGCCCGCTGGTGTCGGGTGTGTTACAAACAGGTTAAGTAAAGGGGCAAAGATCTGGCAGATAGAGTATAATTTGGGAAAATGTGAAATTGTCCACTTTGGCTGGGAGAATATAAGAGAAGCATATTATCTAAATGATGAGAGGCTGTAGAGCTCTGAGATTCAGAAGGATCTGGGTGTCCTAGTGCATGAATCACAAAAGGCAGGTACAGCAAGTCATTAGGAAAGCTAATTGGATGTTATCATTTATTGCGAGGGGAACTGAATACAAAAGTAGGGAGGTTATGCTTCAGTTGTACAGGGTGCTAGTGAGACCATATTTGAAGTATTGTGTTCTGTACTGGCCACCTTATTTAAGAAAGGATGTAAAGGCGCTGGAAGCAGTTCAGAGAAAGTTTACCAAGCTAATACCTGGAATGGCTGGGTTGTCTTATGAGGAAAGGTTGGGTGACCTATGCTTGTGTCCGTTGGAGTTTAGAAGAGTAAGAGGTGACTTGATTGAAATATACAGGGCAGAATTGGGCACATGCCAACCCGCTCAAGCATAGGACGTCGGGCGAGCATCCTGACGCCATTGCACATTCGTGCGATATATCACTCAGCGTGGGAGTCAGAGCCACGCCTGCCAATAATTAACAGGCCAGTTAAGGCCCTTGACAACCCAATTGATGGTCAGTTAAGAGTGTCTTTGCAAGTTTTCACTCAACACACTGGCAAAACGGGCAGGCAGGCAGGCCACAATTTTCAAAACCTCATCCACGGGCGGGATGAGAAGGGTTAACAGCATTGCCGGTGTGAGTAGTGAGGAGTTTTGGAGATAGTTTGCTGCTGGTGGCTTATTGAGACTTGCCAGCTTATTCTCTGAGTGGGGCTTCATTCTCAGCTTTTCCAGGCTTCATTTCAGGACTCATTGGTATCTCCAAGGGCCCCGGAAGATTTTGCCCATGTGGACCCTTCCAGGTATCAGACAGCCTTCCCTTACCCTGGTAATGGGGATTGTGGCCTCCGCTGGTGGCACCTCCTCCTCTGAGGAGGAGAGGGACAGAAGGGGGAGGGGTCCAGGTGTCCCAATGCAGCTTCCAGGGAAGGGATCAATGGGAGGAGAAGTGCAGGCACAAGGTGTGCAGGGCCAGCAGGAAGTCCAAGGCAGAATGGGCTGCAGAAGGTGCCACTATCCTGCTGCCAGGGTTTACAGGCAACAATGCAGCTGCCTCAATATGTCCAAGGTGCAGGGCTGAAAGAGACTCCGCCTCTCAAGGGAGACAGTGACCTCCATTTGCCAGACGATTGGGCCTGAGATCAGCTCCGACTGTGTGGGTGGACACCCCGTGCCGGTGGCTGTGAATGTCCCAGCTGCCCTCAACTTCTATGCCACCGGCTCTTTCCAGGCCTCAGTGGGTGGTCTGTGTGGAGTCTCGCAATCGGCTGTCCACAGTTGTGTCAAGCTGGTGATAGACGCTCTGTTCAGGCATACATTGACCTTCATTCATTTCTGCACAGATGAGGCCAGTCAGACACAGCGAGCCAGAGGCTTCGCGGCCATTGCTGGCTTCCCCCGCATCCAGGGTGCTATAGACTGTACACATGTGGCCATCAAGGCACCAGCAGGTGAGCCCGGTGCCTTAGTCAACAGGAAGGGCTTCCACTCCATGAACGTGCAGATAGTGTGTGACCACAGGATGCTGATTCTACAAGTCTGTGCAAGGTACCCAGGCCTGCATCCTCAGACACTCCCAGCTGCCCCTTTCCTTGGCCCCAAGACACACTCAGTGCCTGTGCAATACAATTTCGAGCCACCTATGTCCAGCATTGCATACTGGCCTGCCCTGTACCTACAAAGTAAATGAAGCATACTCCAGCAAATAACCTGCCCTCCCACCTGGCGGTTGCTGACACATTGGACTCCATCCTTGCAGCAGCAGACAGGCGTCCTTCCCTGGCATCCTTTCTGGGGCTGCCTGTGCCATTTTTAAAATGGCTGCCAGGTCGCCGTTGAACCCGGCGGCCGATAGGCCCCCTCTGCCCCAGCTCGGCCCTCCCCAGCCAGTGACAAGCCGCCTTCCAAGCTGGGTGGGCCTTAAATGGCCCACCAATGTGAAATTGCGGCCGGGCCCCGATCGCGGACAGCGGTCAGCTTTCAGACCACCCCCACCGAGCCTGCCCGATGAGGGCAAAATTCTGCCCATAAGATCCTGAGGGGTCTTGACAGGGTGGATGTGGAGAGGATATTCCCTCTTGTGGAAGAATCTAGAACTAGGGGACACCCATTTAAAACAGATGAGGTGAAATTTTTTCACACAGTGGGTTGAGACTCTTTGGAATTCTCTTCCTGAAAAGGTGCTGGAAGCAGAGTCTTTGAATATTTTTAAGGCAGAGGTGGCTAGATTCTTGGTAAGCAAGTGGGGTGATAGGTTATCGGGGTAGGCGGGATGCAGATCTCAGGTTATTGTCGGCTCAGCCATGATATTACTAAATGGGGGAGCAGATTTGAGGGGCTGAATGGCCTACACCTGCTTCTTGTTCGTGTTCGGAGGCGTGAGCGGACAATATGGCAGGGAGGCCAAACATTGATTTCACGACTTTGTGAAACCAATTTTTGGCCTTCTCGCCAGTTTGCAATCGTTCACTCCGCCTGCCAATGGCAGGCCGCGTTTCCCACCATCGAACGTTGGGAACATTATTGTAATACATCATTGTGAGACCAGCCTTCCGGAATCATCCCCCCGACCCCCGCTGGATCGACAGAACACGTGTTGACAACAGTGGCAGGCACTCAGCACCAGATGCTCTCATCGCGGACATCCGAGGAGTAGAAGATCCCGGAACCCGACAGCAACAGCACACTGGAGGAACGTCCATGACATGCTGGGCGAATTCTGATGGACATGGCTCCACCATGACGCAGCTCACAGAAATGGAAATTCACTGTTGAGGTTCTGCTCACTATGGATGATGGTGGAGGGGGTAGAGAGGAAGGTCCAGCTGTGTCTGGGAGAGGAAGGTGTACCGGGGGGTGGGAGAGGAAGGTCTAGGATAGATTGGGAGAGGAAGAGGTGTCAGGGGGGTGGGTGTGTTTGGGAGTGGGGGGGGAACGAAGGGGAACCAGCGGGGGGCAAGGTTGGGAAGGGGGGAGGGACTACGGGCGGAGGAGGGGGTAACGGGGGAAGAAGATGGAAACTGGGGTGGTAGGTGTAAAGGGGGGTGGAATGTGTAAGGGAAGGAGTTTGGAGGGTGGAAGGAGTCTGGGGGGGAGGAAGGAGTGCAGAGAGGGAGGGAGTCCATGGAGAGGAAGGAGTCCGGGATGGGTGGGGAGGAAGGAGTGTGGCGATGGGAAGGAGTACGGGGGGGGGGGGAGGAACGAGTGCAGAGAGGGGGGCGGGTGGAGGAAGATGGAGGAAGGAATCAGGTAGGAGGAAGGAGTAAGGCTGGAGGAAGAAGTAAGCATGTCTGAAAGAATCAGGAAGGGTGCAGCCGAGTGCAGACGGGAGGAAAGGATTAAGGTGGGGAAGGAGTCTTGCAGTGGGGGAGGATGGAGTTCCAACGGGGGCAATGAGGCCATAAAACCTTGGAGCATGTGTACTCCATTCGGCCCATCAAGCTCTGAGGAGGAAAGGAGTCCGGAGGGGATGATGTCCAGCTGAATATGCAGGGGAGGGCTCTGAGTCCAGGCGTGCCTCCTGGAAAGCAAATTGAGGAAGGGCATGTACAAGGGAATGGTGGGAATTACCAAGGGCAGAGTGAGGTAGAGTGGGAGGGTTAGGGTTCGAGCTCGGTATCGGTAGAAGGGATGGCGAGGGTGGTTGATGGGGACTCGGGGGCAGACACGGACCCTGCGGCTGGGGGGAGGGGTTGCGGGGGCGGTAAGAGGAGGTCAAAGAGGTGAATGTGGATGGGGGTGGGATTTTCAGGAAAGTAGGGAATGTGTAGGTTCACCTGGACATCCCTGAAAGAAAAGCCTTGTAGCTGGTTGGTCATGGAGTGGAGGTGGAAGGTGATGCCAGGGGGGTCGACAGTGATGGGGAAAGGAAATGGGTGACTGGGGGAGGGGAAAGGACGGGGGAGTGAAAGAAAAACTAGCACTACATGCTGGCTAAATCAAAATGAAACAAAAGTCATGGTGGGCAAGATCAGGTGCTGTATGGGAGTATGATCAGTGGGTGGGTGGAGATGCAGGTCAGCACAGATGGACAACTGAAAGAGAACCCAGCAGGCAGCAGTGAAAATGCTCAGGACAGTGAGATGCGTGTGATGGAGGAAGGCTCCGTGTCCATGTGAGAGAGAGCTTGCACGAGGCTCTGAAAGGCCCTGCCACACACACACACACTTCTCCCTTCAGAATCACTCCTGGTCTGGCTGCGTGCAGCTGAACTGCTGGTGGGGGCGATGGGGGGGAATGCAGGGAGATAAAGTCTGTAAATGAGGGTGAAAGACATCATTACACATTATCAGTGAAAGTGAATATATTTCCTGATTATAAAGTGAAAAATGTGCACATATGTAAACGTGATCAGAATTTCTTAACTTTTCTAGGCCTTAAACTTCTAGGTGCTGCCCTGACATCCGCAGCAGGGGTGGAGACAGTCTGTGCAATGGTTGGCCCTGTTGCCTCCGATGACTTCAGTGTGGGTCCCCTGGAGATTTGAGGCCTTGAGGGCCTGACTTGCTTTACTCCCTATGCGGTGACAGAGGATGAGGCTGAGGGGGTAACAGGCAAATTGGACTTGGAGGGAGAGGACAGCTTCTGAGATTCCTGAGTGGATGACCCAGGGGTGTCCAGCTGCCACTCCTCCTCCCTTCAGGTAACTGAGGGCCAGACTCCTTGAGGGGAAGGAGCACCTAAGGGGGTGTTGAGGTGCCCCATTTACTTCTCGCATCGCCACTGCAGGAACTCACCAATGGCTCCCGCGATGGAGTGCAGGTCTGCACACATCACTGCGTTCTACTGCACCAGGGTCTCCATGGCATCCACCATCCTCTCCACAGAGACCTCCATATGCGCGCATGTGGGAACCACGTCATCAGAAAGCAGGCAGATTTATATCCTCTGACTCACGTGCCATTCTGTTGAGGGCTTCCAACAGCTCTCCATGATGTTCTCCCACCTTCTGCTGACTCTCCAGGATGAGTTGGAAGGCCAAATTCAGAGATTCATCATCTGACTCAGACCTCACAGATGCATCTTCCTCAGCAGTCCTCTGAGTACCTGGAGCTCGGTTGAACCTGTCTCTCCTGCTGTGGGCACGCGTCCGTGCAGTGACCACTAGATTGTCAACCTGAGCCTGCTCTAGATCTAGGTCTCACCAAGGTGTGTGTCTCTGCGCTGGTGGAGGGTGTGGGTAAGCGCTGTGATGGGTCTTCCAGACTGCTTCTTTCTGCTTTTCAGTGGAGGAGCTGTCCTCTTGTCTGGAGGTGAGGATCTGGATGGAGCTGAGGGACTGGCTGGCTGAAGGTGTCGGTCACTTGGCAGAGCTCCCTGTGAACCAAAGTGGAGATAATTAGTGCATGGCAGTAGAGAGTCAAAAGCAGGAGAGAGAGCGCTCACAGTTGCATTGAGAGAGGGAAGATGTTGCAGGATCCTCACATGGGAGCTCGCCACTGACCTCACCGGCACCACACATGTGGTCCACGTTCACACCAGTCAGCGTGATGGCACACTCCTCAAAGTGAGCGAGGGGCCTAATGTGGGCCACTTTACCCCCAGTCTGGGATCTCTCCCTGGTATTGTGAGCAGGCTTATCCTGCATGAAAACAGATGGAGAGAGTGTGAGCAGGACACATGGTGCTGATAAATGAATTAACGGCACAAATAAAGATGAATGGGTGTGATCTAATAGCCATTACAGAGACATGGCTGCACGGAGCTCAAAGTGGGGGACCAAATATTCAGGAGTACGTGGCTTTTTGAAAAGACAGGCAGGAAATAAAGGGTGGTGGGGTAGATTTGTTAGTATGGGATGGAATAACTATGAATAGCAAGAAATGACCTTGGATCAGAAGATGTAGAATTCATATGGGTGGAGGTAAGAAATAACAAGGGGAAGAAAACACTGGGGGGAGTAGACTATAGGCCCCCTAATAGTAGCTATGCTGTCAGACAGAGAATAAATCAGGAAATAATGAGGGCAATAAAAAAAAAGGTGTATTAATCATGGGTGACTTTAATCTCCATGTAGATTGGGAAAATCAAATTGGCAGGGGTAGCCAGGAGCAAGAATTCATAGTGTATTTGGGACAGTTTCCGAGAACAATGTGTTGTGGATCCAACCAGGGATCATGCTATTTTGGATCTGGTAATGTGTAATGAGCCAGGTTTAATAAATGGTCACACAGTAAAAGATCCCCTAGGAAACAGTGACCATAACATAGTGGAATTTAGCATTCAGTTTGAGAGTGAGAAACTTAGTTTGGAAACAAACAGTGTTAAATTTAAATAAGGATAATTACAAAGGAATGAGGGCAGAGTTGGCTGGAGTGAACAAGGGAAGGAGCTTAGCAGAAAAGACAGTTGATGGACAATGGCAGACGTTTAAGAAAATAGTTCATGACTCACAACAAAGATATATCCCAGTGAGGAAGAAGGATTGTACGAGGAGGATAAACCAACCATGGTTAACCAAGTTAAGGACAGTATCAAAGTGAAAGAAAAAGCGTACAATGTGGCAAAGATTAATGGTAAGCCAGAGGATTGGGAAAGTTTTAAAAACCAACAAAAGATGACAAAAAACATAATAGAGAGGGAGAAAATAAACTTTGAGGGTAAACGAGCAAGTTATATAAAAACAGACAGGAAGAGCTTCTTTAAATATAAAAAGGAAGAAAGAGGCCAAAATGAACATTGGCCCCTTAGAGAATGAGGCTGGGGAAATAATAATGGGGAACCAGGAAATGGTACAGGAGTTGAAGAAATACTTTGCTTCAGTCTTCATGGTAGAAGACACTAATCGCATTCCAAAAAATACTAAATAATCAAGGGACAAAAGGTGGGGGGGGGGTGGTGGTGGTTGGTGGGGCAACAACTATCAGCAGAGAAAAAGTACTAGGGAAACCACTGGGGATAAAGGCCAAAAAGTCACATGGACCTAATGGGTTGCATCCTAGGATATTAAAGAAAATAGCTGCAGAGATAGTGGATGCACTGGTCGTAATCTTCCAAGATTTCTTGGATTCTGGAAAAGTCTCAGAGGACTTGAAAACTACCAATGTAACACCCTTATTCAAAAAGGGAGGGAGACAAAAAACTAGTAACTGTAGGCCAGTTAGTTAGTATCTGTCATTGGGAAAATGTTGGAGCCAATTATAAAGGATATAATAGCAGAGCATTTAGAAATACATAATCTAATCAAGCAGAGTCAGCATGACGTCATGAAGGGGAAACCATGCCTGACAAATTTATTAGAACTCTTTGAGGAGGTAACAAACAGTATAGGTGTAATATATTTGGATTTCCAAAAGACGTTCAATAAGGTACCACATGTAAGGCTACTTAATAAGATAAGAGCCCATGGTGTTGGAGGTAGCATATTAGCATGGATAGAGGACTGGCTAACTAATAGACAACAGAGAGTTGGGATAAGGGGGGCATTTTCAGGATGGCAACCTGTAACTCGTGGAGTGCCACAGGGATCAGTGCTGGGGCCTCAATTATTTACAATACATATTAATGACTTAGATGAGGGAAGTGAATGTATTATCGCCAAGTTTGCGGAAGACACAAACAGGTGGGAAGGCAAGTGGTGAGGATGACACAGAGTCTACAGAGGGATATAGACAGGTTAAGTGAGTGGGCAAAAACGTGGCAGATGGAATATAATGTGGGAAAGTGTGAGGTGATGCACTTTAGCAGGAAGAATAGAGGAGCTGAAAATTATTTAAATGGAGAAAGGCTGCAGAAAGCTGCAGCACAGAGGGATTTGGGAGTCCTTGTGCATGAATCCCAAAAAGCTAGCATACAAGTTCAACAGGTAATAGGGAAGGAAAATTGAATGTTGGCCTTTATTTCAAAGGGAATGGAGTATAAAAATAGGGAAGTCTTGCTAAAACTATACAAGGCACTAGTTAGACAACACCTAGAATATTGTGGACAGTTTTGGTCCTCTTACCTAAGGAAAGATATACTGGTATTGGAGGCAGTCCAGAGAAGGTTCACTAGGTTGATCCCAGGTATGGAGGGATTTTCTTATGAGGAGAGGTTGAGTAGGTTGGGCCTGTACTCATTGGAGTTTAGAAGAATGAGAGAGAACTTTACTGAAACATATGAGATTCTTAGGGGGCTTGACAGGGGAGATGCTGAGAGGTTGTTTCCCCTTGTGGGAGAGCCTAGGACCAGAGGATCAGAGTAAGAGGAGTGCCCTTTTAAAACAGAGATGAGGAGCAATTTCTCTTTCAGAGGGTAGTGAATCTGTGGAATTCTTTACCGCAGAGGGCTGTAGAGGCTGGGTCATTATGTATATTCAAGGCTGAGACAGACAGATTTTTGATCAGTAAGGGAATCAAGGGTTATGGGGAAAAGGCAGGAAAGTGGAGCAGACTCGCTGGGCCAAATGGCTTACTTCTGCTCCTACGTCTAATGCTCTTATGGTCACTGCATGGCATGTTTGTGTAGTGAGTGGAGCCATGGACGGGTGAGGGTGTGTGTGAGAGTTAGTGGTGTTGTCCCTTGAGGTGTGAGATCCCTGTGGACGTGTGATGGGCATGTGAGCGTGTGAGTTGAGAGTGATGAGAAGAGTGACTTACCCTGGTGGAACGGAGGAGACCACTCATCCTGTTGCGGCACTGGGGGGCTGTCATCTTTTGCAGGGCATTGGCACTGACCACCACTGCCACCTCCTCCCATGTTAGTTTAGAGATGCTGCTGCCCATCCTGCAGCCACAGCAGGGGTAGAGAACATCACAGCGGGCTTCCCCGGCGAACAAAAGGGGCTCCAATGACGCGTGGTTAATCCTGGGTTCTGCAGCCTTCTTGCCCTTCGGGGCCATGTCTTCTGTGCAGCAGCTGTGGGCTGGAAGCACTGAGAGGTGTGCGTGCGGCTGCGCTTTAAATCTGGTGCCTGACGTGAGGGTGTGGCGGGCGAATGAGAGCATGCCCGCCATTGAAACAGTGTGTTTCCCGGGAATGCATAATTAATGCGGCGGGATCGGGATGACACGGCGTGAAAAGCCGCCATTGCAGCCGACGGGCAAAACGTTGTTTCTCCTGTCCGCTATCACACTTTGTGCAAATCTGGGACGATTCTGCCCAAAGAGCTGGTGGAGGGCAGTATTCACCAGCCACAAACAGTAATTGTATGTCACTTAAGTGTACTGGTTGCCAGAGCTGAAGTAAGGTAGGATTTAAGCCAACTCAGACACAGCAATAAGTGCGTTCAATAGATTTAGCTTGGAGCAGCGGATCAGGAACAGCAGTTACCTCTGTAGAAAAGGTCTCCTCAAAACCAACATCTTCGGAATCAACACCATTGCCTCGAGGGGAGGCGAGCAACAGTTCGACTGAACAGCTCATGAGGACAAGGCTGCCTGTGTAACTGGAGACATTGCTAATCAGAGCACACAGATTGTAATGTATCCAGTAGTTTGGCTATCCAATACTATTAACCTGTCAGCTACCGAAGAATCTTCATCATGAATTAATTTATTCAATTAATATCAATCCCAGACACTGATCTCATCTGAAATTTGATACCACTGGACTGCCTTTCATAACTTCTGTCACTCATCCTGTCAGCTCACACTATCTGCTAATTATTTGCATACCCAGTGAGTATTTAAGTATTGATTAGTGTCACTCAGAAATAAAGGAAGAAACAAATATTTATAAGGCGCCTTTCATAACCTCAGGACATCCTAAAGCACTTTGCAGTCAATGAAGTTCATTTGATGTATACTGACTATTGGAGTGCAGAAAAAGTGGCAGCCAATTTACCCATTGTATGCTTTTTATTATTTGCATTGAGGCTCTAATTCTTGTTTAAATAGGTGGCCTCACAGCATTAATTAGACTTCGCTGCAATGCAATGCTAAAGACCATACAAGAGGCATAAACCTCAAGCATAAACTGGAAATATGAAAAACTTGAACAGCTTGTATTTATATAGCGCCTTTTGCGGCCTCAGGACACCCTCAAACACTTCACAGCCAATTAAATCTTTTTGAAGTGTAGCCATTGTTGCAATGTAGGAAACGTGGCAGCCAAATTGCACAGCAAGCTCCCATAAGCAGTTATGTGATAGTGACCAGGTAACCTGTCAGTGAACCGTGTTTCTGGTAAAAGCAAAATGCTGTGGATGCTGTAAATGTGAAATAAAAACAGAAAATGCTGGAAAGACTCAGCAGGTCTGACAGCATCTGTGGAGAGAGAAACAGAGTTAATGGGAGGAATTTCCCCAGAATTGCGCTAAGTGCGGGCGGGTAAAATGGAGTCCTAGCCACTGATGAAAATGGCGGGTATTTCCGCTGTATCGTCTCGAGCCCGTCTCATTATATATTCACTCCCGCGAAACATGCCGTCTCCATGGCGGGCGGGCTCTCATTCGCCCGCTCACCATCACCCCGCTGTTGCATCACGCCAGCCGCCATCTTTAAAAGGCAGCCGCCAGCAAAGCGCTCATTGCCACCAGCTCACCACCGCTGCCCGGGAGACATGGCCAGCAATGGATGAAAGACTGCAGCCCCCCCCTGGCCGCTTCAACGACGGGTCCCTGCTGGATGCCGAGGAGGCCCGCTGGGATATGCTCAACCCCCGCTCTGGCCACAAGGTGGGCAGCAAGGTCACCAGTCCGGCTAGGGAGGCGGTGGCAGCAGTGGTCAGTGCAAGTGCCCTGCAGAGGAAGACAGCCACCCAGTGCCGAAAGAGGGTGAATGATCTCCGTTCCACCAGGGTAAGTCACTCTTTTCATCACTCCCAACTCACACAGTCATAAACCCATCACATGCCCACAGGTGTATTCACCATTCACTCTTTCACACACACCTTCATTGGCCTCATCCCATCCATGGGACCACTCACCACCCACACAGGCCAGGCATACTGGCCTGCCAGGAGTCCCGATACACTCTCCCCATCTCTATCCATGCAGGACAAACTGGCTCACCACAGGAGGGAAAGGTCGCAGATAGGTGGAGGGATGCCGGAGATCAAAGTACTGACAGAATTCGTAACCAGAGCCATCCAGCTGGCCGGCGATGACTGGGACTGGCCCTGCACTGACAGTGAAGTCGGCGCTGCTGTACCAAGTGAGGATCCAGCAGTGCAACATCCCTCAGGCAGCCATGCTGTGAGTGATGTGTCCTCTTCCACAGGCACTGCCATGCACTAATTATCTCCTCTTGCTTTCACAGGCACAGCTGCCAGACAGCCAACAGAGTCCATGACCCAGGGCCTCCAATCAAGCCCTGAAGAAATCTCCGAAGAGGAATCTGAAGGCACCCTCCCTGAAGTCCCATCACAGCACTCACCCACATCCTCCACCAGCACAGAGACACACACCTCGGTGGGATGTAGCTTTAGAGTAGCCTTGGTATCACAATCCAGTGAGAACTTTGCACTGTCTGATCCGCAGCAGGCGGAGGCAGGGACTTCCTAGGTCCCCAGCACTCGGAGGACTGCTGGAGGCCAGAACTTGGCTGAGTCCAAGTCAGGTGAAGAGTCATTGGACTCAGTCATGCCACAGTTGCTGGAGCTGCAAAGGCAGGCTCGGGAACATCAGGAAGGCTGTCCACTGCAGTCCTCAGATTGCAAGGCACGATGAGGAAATCCGTCTGTCTTCAGGCTGAGGTGATAGTGCCAGCATGCCAAGGCACTGAGGTCAATGCTGGTAGGATGACAGCCACCATGGAGACCTTGGTCCAGGATGTCACTCCTGCACTGCTGCGTGGGCTTAACTCCATTGCTGATGCCATAGTTGGCCTCCAACAGTGTGTATGCAAGATGGGTGCTGGGCAGCTCGATCTCACTCCAGCTATTCCTTCCTCTCATGGAGCCAGCCAAGAGCCCTCGGGCACCTACAGGGAGGAGGATCAGCAGGTGCACACTCCGGGCCCATCCACCCAGGTGACTCTGGGAGTGTCCGGCCCATCCAAATCTTATCTTCCTGCGACCTCTGCAGATCCAGCTTCACAGGCCGAGGAGGGTGTCACTGCCACACAGCAGGACCCCGAAAGCAGGCCGGGGCCCTCCAAGTCTCGGCCCTCCAGAGGATGCCCGCCAAAGTCACCACAGACAGGATGTCGCAGTCAGCAGGCAGCCTCCACCTCTGCTGTGGATGCCCAAGGAGCACCAAGATGTAGCGACAGGGTTAGAAAAATTAGGTAAAAGTAATTGCACAGCCGACATGGGTGCTGATCACTTGTACATACTGTTCACTACTGTCAATAAACTCAGATTGTCTCCCTGCCTATGGCTCCTTGTTCTGATGAGCAGTGTTCTTATCACTCAGATGTGAAACCTTTCTGCACAAGATAAAATGCAGGTATCTCAGTCCAGGGCCTCTTCCCTGTGCTCTGTGCAGCCTTCAGACCGTAGTGATGGTCCAGCCTCACACTCCCTGGAAACATTACCGATGCCTGCACCTCGATGGTGCTGGTTATTGCTGCCAGCATGTCGTGGGCAGGTGTCATAGAGTTCTCTCATTCTCTCTGTGTGCTCTCAGCACCTTTTTAAGGTGGGGCTGGCCCCCATCACACCAGCATCTGCGACCAGTGATGCTGTGCACCAGCTCCTGAAGGGCTGAGGTGCTGAAGGCAGACACAGCATCAGATGCGTCTAAAGTTTCATGGCTGCGTCTCTATGATATGGAGCACAAGTGAGCTGCCCTTGGCCAGACAGGAGTCAGACATTCTCAAAGTCTATGTGAAGATCTATGCAGTGTCCTCACTGGACGTTGTCATCTTCACCCCTCGATTGAGCGACTATTAGGGCCTCAATTGCGTCTCCATGACAGGAGCATTCTCAGAGGGTATTTGCACTGCCATAAGCCAGACTGGAGTCAAATATTCACAACTGCAATGTGAGGGTCAATGAGGTCACCCTCACTGCATGTCCTCATCCTTCATTAATCTGGCAGTTATGATGGTCACCCAAGCCTGCTTGCCTCACCCAGCCGGTGTGAGAGCCTCATCCCCGTCATTGTCACCTCTGAGGACCCCCACACCCTCATCACCGTCGGCATCCTCCTCATTGGAGGAGACCTCCAGCTCCTCCATCTCCTCCTCAGCCAGCTCCTCTCCCGGTTGCAGTGCCAGGTTGTAAAGGGCACCCTCTGCAGACTGTATTGCAGGGCTCCACCAAACCGGTCCAGGCACTGGAACCGCATCTTCAGCATCCCGATGGTTTGCTCCACCAAGTTGTGAGCTGCTGCATGAGCCTCATTGTACCGTCGCCCTGCTGCAGTCTGAGGCTTCCACACGGTGTCATCAGTCACGGCCTCTGTGGGTAGACCTTGTCCCCAAGGAGCCAACCCTGCAGCCTCTGTGGACCTTGGAAGATGTCAGGGATCTGTGACTGACTGAAGATGTAGGCGTCATGCACACTCCCTGGAAACCATGCGCATACCTACAGGATGCTTTTCTGGTGGTCACATACCAGCTACATGTGAGTGGAAGCCCTTGCGGTTGATGAAGTTCACTGAGTGTAGCGATGGAGACCTGAGCGCCACATGAGTGCAGTCAATCGCACCCTACACCCGTGGGAATCCCGAGATCAGGGTGAATCCAATGGCCCTTGCATCCTGGCTGTCCCGGTCCCGGGCGAAATGCACAAAGTTGTTGCCATGGTGGAGATGGCATCTCTGACCTCATGAATGTATTTGTGGGTGATGGATTGTGAAATCCCACAGAGGTCACCTGTGGAATCCTGAAAGGAGCCATTGGCATAGATATTGATCACCATGGTCACTTTCACAGCCACTGGCAGTGGATGCTCTCCATGTCCCCTTGGCACCAAGTCCTGTAGTAAGTGGCAGATGTGAGCCACCTGGTCCCTAGACATTCCCAGTCATCAGTGACATTGGTTCTCAGTCATCTTCAGGGATGGCAGGCAGCATCTATAGACCCTGTGTGTCACTGGGCACCAACCAGCCACAGCTCACTGTCACTCCTGGGCAATGTGTGAGGGACCCCCCTGCTGCCCCTTCTTCATGAGGTTTCTACTCCTGCCTTTGTGCAGCCAGGTGCCTTAGTCACTCCCTCTTCAGTCTTTCACAGTCTCTGTCGGCCATCGGGCATACAGCTAGATCACCAGGATCCATGGTCCTGACGTGGTCCTCCTGCAGATTGAAAGAGAGAGAGACGTGGTTATCATGGCTGTACTTAGCGCCCTTCCTGGCTCTGTGTATGACGGCGTCTTAACGCTTCCTGGAGAGTGCTGGTCACCCCTCAGATGGCCAGCGATGAGTGCGCTGCATGGTTGCCATGTCAACCTGCGACATGGGGGACACTGGTCCAAACCAGGATGCTGAGATTGCAAGAGGCTGTGAGCACCTCCAGCAGTGACTGCTTCGTGGCCAGCGTTGGTGAGGAGATTGTACAACGTGTGCAGTCCAACTGCTCTGAGGTCCAATAAAGTGGTGGCGGACTCGAAGTCTGTGCCAGGGAGGTGGAGTGGGTGGGGGAGGAGTCGGTGGGGAGGGGGTAAGATATGGAGTGCTTGGTGGCTCCACATTGCTTGCATGGACAGCCAGACTAGGGGCACGACCCCAATCATATCACTGTGGCTGTGCCAGATGTGTCTCAGTTTCAGAGACATGTCAGTTTATACAGGTGTCCCTAATGTGTGGCCACTCCCCTGGCTTACCCTGTGCCCCCACTTTGATTGCCAGCACGCGGG
Organism: Carcharodon carcharias; assembly: GCF_017639515.1. Lineage (NCBI taxonomy): Eukaryota > Metazoa > Chordata > Chondrichthyes > Lamniformes > Lamnidae > Carcharodon > Carcharodon carcharias. Next base: position 178,756,704 of record NC_054472.1, on the reverse strand, counting down.
ATGCAGCGCCAGAACAGCACTCGACCACCCCCAACCCCCACTGACAACGGTCACCTCCGAGGCTGGCCAGCACTTTGCCCCCGGACATCTTCCCCCCGCTTTGTCAGCAGTCACCTCTGGGGCTGGCCAGCACTTGCCCCCAGAAACCCCTTCCCCCTCAGCAGTCACCTCCAAGGCTGGCCAGCACTTATCCTGAACAATCCCCCCCACCCCCGCCTCAGTAGTCGCCTCCGGGGCCAGGCATCAGTTGCCCTCGTTCCTGGCACCCCTGAGGCCTGTAAACAACGGGGGAGCTGTGGAGAACGCTGCTGCTCACTCACCTCAGTCCCCCCAAAGTGAGGGCCATGAAGCTCACGTTGCCTGTGTGCTGTTGTGGACGGACGATACAGCGGGGTTCCAAGACCCTGGTGGGATGGCCTTTTAATGATATGCTAATCTATTATAATTAGCTCCCAGCTGACTGATGGTGGGAAATGCGGTCCCGGCGATCAGGACCTGCCTTTGCGTCGTCGTGAAGCAGGACCCGCCATGTTTTCCACTCCCGCCACTTATCACGCCCACCGCCAGCGGGCTCGGAAAATTCCGCCCAATGTTTTGAGTCCATATGACCCTCCTCCAGAGCACGAGAATCTCTGATAAAGAGCCATATGGGACTTGAAACGTTAGCTCTGTTTCTCACCCCACAGATTCTGCCCAGAACTGCTGAGTTTCTCCGGATGTTTCTGTTAAGTTGAATTGGCAAGATTTTGTTAATAAACATTTTTTGATAAAGTTGATTGGTTACTTATGTGTTCTGAAATGTGTTTTGCCAGAACATTCTTAGCATTCATGCATGGTTCAAATGGTTGTAGTCATGGTGTGTTACCAATTGGTGCAAAGTTAATCTGTGGAAGTGCATGTGTTCCATATGCCCTTTCAAGGGATGGGAATAGAGCTGTCTGTATGATTAATGTTCTTCCAGGTGATCTATTAAATGATTTGTGATGGTTCTTGGGATTAGGCACTTGGAAGTACCAATCTTAAACTATCTAATTCTGTTGTAGTCAGTCTAATATGCTCAGCCTAGCATATTGCATATCAGCCTAGAAAGTAGCTGATGTCTTTGAAGCTGTATTTGTAATGCCGCTGATAGCTCCACAATAAAACTGGTTTATTCAGCAAACTGCCACACTGCTTGTTTTTAACTTGAAGATCTGAATGCCTGAAATGTGATTGCAATGAAAAGCACAAAGGCTGGTGTTCCTTGAATTCATCCTAAACTCCGTTACAATAAATGTTATTTCAATAAGACGCACAATTCTCCTGATTCTGCATCAAAAGTGTCAGGGCACAAATGGAGGGCTGTTTTAAAGATTGGTCAGATTATTTTGCATTGTCAACCTCTCTGTCCTATCTTTGAGTGTTCAGAACAAGTGCATAGAGAAGACATAGAACAGCAAAAGGCCAATTAGCCTACTGATCATGAATAGTTAACTCGATCACAGTGTCAAACCCACTTACTGAATATATTGAGGGAAAGTACCCCATGATCTGTAAGCCAAACCTGACCCCATCCTTGTCCAACATCCATGTGTTCCTGGCAAAGGTCACCTTTCTACTTCCTGCCCAGGTTACCAACCACCCCTAATATTGCCCTAGTTGAAAGCTACCAACACAGCAGAGGTCAGGAAACTAAGCTCACACTTCCTAGCCTGTATAGCTCAGTAGGTCATTGAATGTTGACAATGACCCTCCAAGTTTATATTCATAGACCCCAAAGATAGACAACAAAATTTACTTACCTACAACGCATAGTTACTTAGTGATGAGGAATCTGGCTCCCATGTCTTTTAATTTTAAGACCCTTGGACCTGATGGGTTTTCAGGAACCGAGAAAAATGTTACATTTACCCATTGATACAGATACATTTTTTGTGCATAGGATTACGTAGAATTTACAGCACAGAAACAGCTTGTTCAGCCCAACTGGTCCAGACCGATATTTATTCACTACACAAGGCTCCTAATATATTGGATACCATCAATGTTTTGCTACTTTTCCTAATAAAAAGGAGCATCCCTTTTGTTGGAAACCCAAACTCTTATCATTTAAATTGTTAAATGGTGCCATCCATTCATTTTTTTTTAACATATTGCAGGAAAGTAAAAAGCATTCAAAGCAGGTAAGTGATATTGAGTTCCTGACACTGAGGTGATTTCAAACTGATGCAGGAAGCCAGGTGCAGTTGTATCTTCCTTGCCTGAAGGTGAAACACATCACTCCTCTCTATGAGCACAGCATGGGCTGGAATTTTAAATCGAGCACGCGGCAGTGAAGAGTTTTTTTTTGTTGCTCTTATACCGGTGGAATGGCCCTGAGCAGTGATTGCAGGGTTTAGGAGGTGTCCTTCGTCCAAATTTAACGATCTCATCCAACGTGTAACTTTTACACGAAAAAGATATTGCTTTTTTTATTCTTCCACAGGGCGTGGGGCATCCCTTGTAATATGGTACATTCTGATACTGTTTAGTGGATGCAGCAGAATTAGGTGGCTTTTGCTGCTAAGGCATGTCAGTGCATCAATATAACCAACTTTTGGATTTCCGGCATCCGCAGTTTTTTGCTTTTATCTCATTAGTCTTGTCCTCCTATGAGCATTATTACTTAGAGTTCTGAATGGAGGGAAAAATATCACAGTGCGTTCCTACCAAGTACTTACCTCCCCTATTCTTATGCCCTCACCCCTCTCTGCATAACTTGAGTGGTGTCTTCTAAGCCTCTGGTATAAATGCAATTAGGCTAAACACAAATAGCATTTATACTCTTGCACACAAGGGAAAAATGTGAGACATGCAGCTCTGGAGCAATTGGCAGCTTACTGTAATTAAAGATTTTCATGCTGTATGGTTACTAATTAAAGAAAATTAGTATTGTTATTATATTCCTTTAATTTTTTTTTTGCATATTACAATGTTTTTTCAGCTGGAACCTGTAAGTGCTATAGTTTGTGATCTCACTTATTCTCTCAACTCCTGCTTTCTGCTTTATCTTCATTTAGCATGCATTTTGGCTGTGTCACTGTCTGCAGTATTTAGACTTCTGGTGCTTAACGCTGTATGAAAGAGAATGTGGGAGAATAACCCTTAGACGCTCAACAGCTTCAATGAATTCCAGGCTCATCAAGTCATAGAGTCATTTAAAGCACAGAAGAAGGCCACTTGGCCCGTCAACTTCATGCCAGCCCTCTGTGGCACAGTCCAGCCAGTCCCCTTCCCCCTCTCCATATCCAAGTTTGCAAGTTTATTTTCCTTAAGTGCCCATCCAATTTCCTTTTGAAATAATTAGTTGCTTCTGCTTCCACCACCCTTGTAGGCAGCGAGCTCCTGGTCATTATGGACTGCTGGGTAAAAAAGTTCTTCCCCGCATTACCCCTGCCCAAAACCTCAAATCTATGTCCCCTAATCCTCTGTGTCCCCTAATCCAGCTAATGGGAACAGCCTTACTTTGTCTACCTTATCTAAACCTGTCAAAACCTTGCACAGCTCTATCGAACCTCCTCTCAGTCTCCTTTTCTCCAAGGAGAACAAGCCCAGCTTCCCCAACTTAACCTTGTAGCTGAAACACCCTATCTCTGGAACGAATCTGGTAAATCTCCTCTGCACTTTCTCAAGGACTCTCACATCACTTCCTAAAGTGTGCAGACCAGAACCGGATACAATGCTACAGTTGTGGCCTAACCAGAGCTTTATAAAGATTCAGCATAACTTCACTGCTTTTGTACTCAATGCCTCTATCTATGAAGCCCACAATCCCAGATGCTTTACTCCGTACTCTCTCAATATTTCCTGCCGACTTCATGCGCCCATGAAGTCCTGGGTACCTCTGTCCCTGTGCATTCTTTAGAACTGTGCCTTATTGACTCTCTCTAACCCTTTTGCCAAAATGCATCACCTCACACTCCCCAGTCAGGTTCTTTTTAATTGTACCTTTTCAATTCACCGGTAATCATACTGAAACCACCGTAGAATCACACGACACAGAAGGAAGTCACCCCGCCCATCATATCTGTGCTCACACTTTGAAAAAGCTGTCCAATTAGTCCCACTCTCCTGTTCCTTTACCAAAACCTGCAAATTACTGCTTTTCGAGGCGTCCATTCAGTTCCATTTTGAAAGTTGCTAATTGAATCTGCTCGTCACGTCCACTCAGGCAGCGGATTCCAGATCAATACAAGGACGATTTCTCCTCATTTCCTCACTGTGGGCAGCATTTTACCCTTGGCGTGCGGGCTTGGCGGGAGCGGGCAGTGGCAGCCAGGAAGCCGACCGCTGCCCGGAATCGGCAGCGCACCGCGATTTCACGCCAGGCGGGCCAATTAAAGCCCTACCCAGCGTGAAAGGCGGCTGGGCAGTCAGCCCTGCATTTCCCTGGAGGAAGTTGCAGCGAGGGGAGAAACCCTTGTCCCCAGGGACGGGAGGAGGATGCCCCACCTCCACCCCTTCCCCAACCTCACCAAAAAGGCCAGGGAGGAGGTGGCATCCAGGGTCACAGGGTCAGCAGCCACGACATGGTGAGGTGCACATGGGTCCGGTGCCGGAAGCCCTTCAATGATCTCCTGCGATCGGGAAGGGTGAGTCCCAAGTTGGCATGGGTCACTTTGCAGAAGAGTTAAGAGCTGCCCATCCCCACCCCACCCCCCCGCCGTGGACCTCAGAGGTGTTTGAGTGTGAGCGGTAAATGTCAATGAGGCAGGATCTGGCCAAGGGGGTGAGCCCCGTCTGCTTGGACTGAGTGCCTTGCGGCCCCAGGGTCATGAATCGGCTGAACCCTGCGAGGTGTACCTCAGGTAGGGTTGGCCAGGCTGCAATGGTACTGCAGGTAGGGAGGGGACTAGTCAATGCTCCTCTGTCCTTTCAGGAGAAGACATCTCATAACAATATTGAGAGGTCGCGGACTGGCAGGAGACCCCCACACCTCCTAATCCTCACGCATTACGAGCAGGAGGGCCTGAAGCTGGAAAGATGCCGTGCACCTCAGCCAAGCAGCCGCGGTGAGGTTGGGATGCCAGAGGGAGGTAAGACTGCGGTCTACTGAGGTGAGATTGTCGGCTATTGCAAACATTCTAGTGTAGTCTCTATATTGATATGAGCCTCGAAACTGGAGTCCCCATTGATAATGGAAAAACGAGGGCACCATGGTGCATATCTCTGTCTCAACAGGATGCCTGGCACGCACAGTGACAGCGTGATGACTTTAACTAATGACATGTCCTTCTTGTCCCTTTAGGGCTCACCAGCTGGCGGTTGCAATGAGGACCCTGAAGGCCACCCCTGACCCCGGAGGATCACCATGCTAAGCACGCACATGCGTCACACCTTCTCTGTCAAGCAGGCACCAGCACAAATACCAGCACCTTGGTGGGCGAAAAATCACCGTCGAGTATCTCGGTGCACATTGGTGAGGGTACTTCACACTCGCTTGAGGTGCAGGCGGAGTCAGAGAGTGCCCAGGGTGCTGGCAGTCAGAGGATCGCTGGGGACCAGCACAATGCTCAATCGGTGGCTCTAGATGGGCCTCTGGAGGTGTCAGTTAAGCAGCAGATGATGGATGTCCAACAGAATGTGCGGGAGGATCTGGCAGATGTACATGAGGGAATGCATGTCATGGTATCCGCTGGGAAAGAGTCCCTCTGGAGCATGACTACTGGGTTGGCCCTCATGGCCAAACGCACTGCCTCCTCCATGGAGAAAGTGACAACTCTCATGGAGAGGCAGCTCCAGGGACTCAGTCAGGGGTCCCCTGGGGATGCGCTCAGCCCTGTAGGCCCACACACCAGAAATGACCTCAGCTGGGTCAGTGTCCGTGTGGGAGATGGATTGGGCACCCAGCTAGGTGAGCAGGGAGGTCCAATGCGACCTCACGTTGCAGCACGAGCTGCTTGTCATCTCTGCGAGCTCCTCCCAGGGCGCTCCAGATGATGGCCGCAGCTCCAAAGCCCCTCTGCCAGTGACCATGGCATCTGATGAGGCTGCAGCGACTGGGGAGATGCCAGCCGGGGCACAGGCCGCTCCTTCCCAGGCAGGGCCAGTACAGGCTCCACTGGCCAAAGGACAACCGCCAAGGTCATCAAGACCAACACGCCAGCAGAGTCAGCAGCTGTCTCCAACACCAGTGCCAGCGAGGGGGCAGCGTCAAAACATAACACTCGCATACATAAATGTAAAGCACCTTAAGCACAAGACGGCCTTATCATGGGTGATATTTTGTTTCCCCATTTTGGTTTAAATTTTTTCATGGGGTGATTAAAAACACTGGTTAATGTTCATTTCAGCTGTTTCACATTTACAATTAAATGAGATGCTATTTTGTGCGATTGGCCTCTGTATGCTTCATTTGTCCTATTGGTGCCTGGAAGACCATTATGTAATGATGGACGTGTGTCTCCTGAAACTTTATTGCAAAGGCACAGAGTGTATGTTGTTAGCCAAGGAAATGATCCTGACAGGGATCAAGTATGGTGCCTGCAGCCCTGGTGTGTGGTGGAGGTTCTTAGTTGGTAGCCTGGCTGAAGGAGCCAGGATCGAAGCTTCCCGGGTGTCCCTGCCTCCCTGGAGGTTACCCAGGTCTGCGTCTATGTCCTTAGCATTCTCCTCACAGTGCTTGTCCTCGGACTCACTACTGGACTCATCCCCTGTGGCCTGTGCAGCTGCATCAAGATCCTCTCCCTCCACGAGTTCCCCCCTTGCCAGTACCAGGTTGTGGAGAGGGCAGCATGCTACCACTATCAGTGACACATGATCTGGGGGGTATTGGAATGCACCACCTGAACAGTCCAGGCAACGGGAGCGCATGTTGAGAAGACCGATTGTTCTTTCTGCCACTGCCCTTGTGGAGGCGTGACTCCTATAGTACAGCTGCTTGACCTCTGTTCTTGGATGGCGGAGAGGTGTCATGAGCCACCTTTTGAGGGGATAGCCCTTGTCACCCAGCAGCCACCCATCCAGCCGGGCTGGAGCACTGAAGAGCCTTGATGCCTGGGAGTGTCTGAGGATGTAGGTATCATGGGAGCTGCCTGGGTACCTTGCACAGACTTGTAGAATCAGCATCCTGTGATCACACACTATCTGCATGTTCATGGAGAGGGAGCCCTTCCTGTTGATGAAGGCACCGGGCTCACCTGCTGGTGCCTTGATGGCCACATGTGTACAGTCTATTGCACCCTGGACGCGGGGGAAGCCAGCAATGGCCGCGGAGCCTCTGGCTCGCTGTATCTGGCTGGCTGCATCTGTACGGTAATGAATGAAAGTCAATGTACGCCTGAACAGAGCCTCTGTCACCTGCTTGACACAACTGTGGACAGCTGACTGGGAGAGTCCACAAGGATCCCCCACTGACCCCTGGAAAGAACTAGAGGCATAGAAGTTGAGGGCCTTTGTGACCTTCAGAGCTGCTGGCATGAGGTGTCCTCCCACACAGTTGGAGCTGATCTCAGGCCCAATCATCTGACAATTGGAGTGCCTCCCTTGAGAGTCGGAGCCTCCTTCGGCATTGCGCCTCAGACATATTGAGGTGGCTGCATCGCCGCCTGTAAACCCTGGCAGCACCTTCCACCTTGGACTTCCTGCTGGCCCTGCACCCCTTGTGCCTGTGCCTCTCCTCCCACAGATCCCTCCCATGGAATCTGCATTGGGACACCTGGCCCCTTCTCCCTTCTACCCCTCGCTTCCTCCTCAGAGGGGGAGCCACCACCGGAGACCACAATCCCCATTACCAGGGTAGCGGAAGGCTGTCTGATACTTGGAAGGGCCCACACAGTCTGAATCCTCTGGGGGCTTGGAAGACAACAATGATCCCTGAAATGAAACCTGGAAATGCTCAGAATGCAGCTCTGAAGCAAGATGAAGCTGTCCAGTTCGCGAAAGCCACCAGCAGCAAGTTTGATCCAATATATTCCTCACCACTCACATTGACAATGCCACTGACCCTTCTTATCCCTCCCGTGGATGAGCTTTTGCTAACTGTGGCCTGCCCGTTTTGTCCGTGTGACGGCCGAAAACTCGCACGGGCTATGTAAACTCGGAGGCAATAGGTGTGTCAAGGGCCTTAACTGGCCTGTTAATTAATGGCGGGTGGGCCTTTGTCTCCATCGCGTGCCCACCTTGCAAAATATCGTGCGTGTGCGCGTTGACATTGGCACGCTCGGCTGACATCATCGCAAGTTACTTCACGCTCGAGCGGGTCAGGCGCACATGCGCCCGCCAAGTGAAAAATTCTGCCCCGTGTGTGTTTTTTTTATCAATTTTGTGAAATTTACATCATCTGGTTATCAATCCTGCAGCCAGCGGGAACAATTCCTACCTGTTAACTCTATCAAAATCCCGCATAATTTTGAATATCTCTATTAAATTTGCCAGTAATCTTCCCTGTTATAAGGTGAACAATCCTGGCTTCTCCAGTCTCTTCACGTAATTGAAGTCCCTCATCCCTATATCATTCTAGTACCATTTACTCAAATGCTAGGCATATTTGTTTTAATGCTGTAACGTTAACTCTACGCTAGGTTCTAAATCACTTTTTTTATTCATCCATGGAATGTTAACATCGTCAACACGTAACTGGAGTTATCCCTGACCTCAAGCACTGGATTTCTGCTATCTTCCTGTTCCCTGTGCTCCCTTCTATTCCCTATTCTCATTCTCTCATATTCATATTAATTTTATTTTTACTTAACTATTATGGAGTTAGATGAAAAATCAACCCTGAATACTGATACCTGCGTTAGATAAAACTCACAATTGTAAAGATCAACATAGTCATGTTATAGCTAAAACACTGGGGCAGTCAATGCCAGTGCTACCAGGACAGTTGTGTTCATAACTCATGGGTAAGGCTGCAGAAAATTTTGGAATACAAGGCCACCCTGAACATGAACACTGAATTTTGCAACATCAAGTTCACCCTTAACTTGAATAAGTTATTGGTACAGGAAATGTTTGCCCAGGGAGCTTGTTTGGGGATTGCTAACTGTGGTGAATCAGCAGCTCTTAAAGGGCTGCAGTTTACCACATTAGAGAGGAAGCCATGGCAACAGTGGCAACGCAGACTAATCTGATCACAACAGTGTAGCGGAGAGTTGCGGGGAACGCTGCCATTTTGGGTGCTGGAATGTTGGAGGTTGCGCTGAGCAAGTGTAGCAGTGAGGGAAGCTGAAGGCTATGCCCTTCCCCATGGACCCAGGTGGTAGACTGAGTCAATGCAACCTCCCAGCTCTCTCACATTGGCTTCAAATGTTCATGTATGTGTCAGCTATTGTTCAGTTGGTGCCACTCTTGTCTTCTGAGTCAGAAGGTTAACACCCTGAGGACATGAAAGGTGCCATATAAATGCAAGTTCTTTACTATGCACACAGGAACACACTGGAGGCTAGTGCAGTCCCCCACTTTTGAATATATTTCCTGTGGAACCTCTCAAGCATGGCAGTAATCTAAGCTGGGGGCTGTCACTATTTCAAACACCGTGTGCCACCCATCCTTGTGCCTCCATACAGAATTCTGGAAGTGTGAGGCAGCAGCAGAGGTATTCTATGCCAGTGGTGAATTTCTCATTGGAGTCAATCTCTAGTCGAAGAGACGCATCCTGCAGTAATCTAAGGATTCCTTGAGATCTGTCCTGTTGTGGCCAAAGCAGAAGTATCATTGGGATAGGCTTTACTGAGGGTGGTGGATTTAGGAAACTCCAAAAACTGAAGAGAGCACCTAGTCACTCAAAATTATGACTTGGCGAAATGGGGAAATCAAACCCATTGGAAGCTGGGAGCCACTAAGGACTGTTTGCTATAAGGACTATAATTCAGTGGAGTGTGCAATAAGTGTAAAAGGGGAACGTTCCATTCTGTAAAGTTGCCAACACAGTGTTTAGTTAAGAGCGTTCTTAGTCATTTGTTACACTAAATAACTGCAGTCCTTTTCTCGCACACGCCTTTGTTATCTCGAGATTTGACTATTCCAACATGCTGCTGGCTGGTCTCCCACATTCTATCGTCCACAAATTTGAGGTAATCGGAAACACTGCTGCCCATCTATTAAGTAACAGCAAGTCCTGGTCACCTTTCACCCCCGTGCTCACTGACCTATTGGCTTCTGGTCAAGCAACATCTTGGTTTTAAAATTCTCGTCCTTGCTTTCAAATCCTTCCAAGGCCTTGCCATTCCCTATCCCTGTAATGTCCCTCAACCCCAACAACTGCCTGAGACATCATTGTTCCTCTAATCTAACCTCTTCTGCATCCTCAACGCTAGTTGCTCCATATTGGTTGTCTGCTTTGAGTTGCCTAGCCCCCAAGCTTGGCAATCCCTGCACATCCCTGCCTCCCTATTTTGCCTTCCTCCTTTAAAGCACTTCTTCTAACCTACCTCTGCGGCTAAGTTATTGGTCATCTGACCTAATCTCTCCTATGTGGCATGGTGTCATCTTTTGCTTTATAACGCTCCTGTGAAGCACCTTTGGATGTTTCATTATGTTAAAGGTGCTATATAAATATAAGTTGTTGCTGTTGTTGTCATTATTCACTCATAAAGTAAAACCAGATCAAAGACATTATCCTCGTAGTGAGGATATCAATATGTACATATAGTCCATTCATTCTAGAATTTTTATGCTTTGCAGAAATGTTTCTGACCAAGCTGTATGGACATTTTCCCACTAAAGCAGCCTGGTGTTGGTTAGCAGTGTATCCTACTGCCACACTCTCCAGTGTTGAACTTCTAGCCAGACAGAAGTCACGGGCCCCATTCCCAAAGATGAAAGACCACTTGAGTACAGAATTTTTTTTCAAATTGCTCTTTCATGGGATGTGAGCATCACTGACAATGCCAGTAATTTTTGTTAACTGACCTTGAGGAGGTGCTGGTGAGCTGCCTTCTTGAACTGCTGCAGTCCATGTGGTGTAGGTACACCCACAGTGCTGTTAGGAAGGGAGTTCCAGGATTTTGACCCAGTGACAATGAAGGAACGGCGATATATTTCCAAGTCAGGATGGTGAGTGGCTTGGAGGGGATCTCCCAGGTACTGATGTTCCCATCTATCTGCTGCCCTTGTCCTTCTAGATGGTGGAGATCATAGGTTTGGAAGGTGCTGTCGAAGGAGCCTTGGTGAGTTCCTGCAGAGCATTTTGTAGATGGTACACACTGCTGTTACTGTGTATTGGCAATGGAGGGAGTGAATGTTTAAGGTGGTGGATGGGGTGTCAATTAAGTGGGTTGCTTTTTCCTGAATGGCGCTGAGCTTCTTGAGTGTTGGAGCTGCATTCATCCAAGCAAGTGGGGAGTATTCCATCACACTCCTGACTTGTGCCTGATGGACAGGATTTAAGGATTCTGGAGGTGAGATACTTGTTGCAGAATTCCCAGCCTCTGACCTGCTCTCGTAGCCATATATGGCTGGTCCATTTAAGTTTATGTTCAATGGTAACTCCCAGGTTGTTGATGGTGGGGTATTTAGCAATTATAATGCAATTAAATGTCAATGAGTGATGGTTGGATTTTCTCTTGTTGGTCTTGGTCATTGCCTGACACTTGAGTGGCACAAATGTTACTTGCCACTTGTCAGCCCAAACCTGGATATTGTCCAGATCTTGCTGCATTTGGACATAGACTGCTTCAGTATCTGAGGAGCTGCGAATGGTGCTGAACATTGTATAATCATCAGCGGACATCCCCTTTCCTGACCTTATGATGGATGGAAGGTCATTGATGAAGCAGCTGAAGATGGTTGGGCCTGAGGAACTCCTGCAGTAATATCCAGGGCTGAAATGATTGGCCTCCGACAACTATAGACTTTTTCATCTAAAGAAATTCACTAATGCAGTGTCAGCAATTCACCACAAAGTTGCTAAACATAGTGTCAAATGGAGGTCGAACTCTCCCTCCCAGGAATGGTAGGGATAGGTTAAGAGACTGTCTTTTACACTGACTGTTAATAAGTAAGATGTACATCCCAACGACTGGTGGATCATATCAGACAACACCTCCCTTCACAAAAACAAAAACAGAATTACCTGGAAAAACTCAGCAGGTCTGGCAGCATCGGCGGAGAAGAAACGAGTTGACATTTCGAGTCCTCATGACCCTTCGACAGAACTTGAGTTCGAGTCCAAGAAAGAGTTGAAATATAAGCTGGTTTAAGATGTGTGTGTGGGGGGCGAAGAGAAAGAGAGAGAGAGAAGTGGAGTGGGGGTGTGGTTGTAGGGACAAACAAGCAGTGAGAGAAGCAGATCATCAAAAGATGTCAACAACAATAGAACAAAAGAACACATAGGTGTTAAAGTTAAAGTTGGTGATATTATCTAAATGAATGTGCTAATTAAGAATGGATGGTAGGGCACTCAATGTATAGCTCTAGTGGGGGTGGGGAGAGCATAAAAGATTTAAATTTTTTTTTTAAATAATGGAAATAGGAGGGAAAAGGAAAATCTATATAATTTATTGTAAACAAAAAAGGAAGGGGGAAACAGAAAGGGGTTGGGGATGGGGGAGGGAGCTCACGACCTAAAGTTGTTGAATTCAATATTCAGTCCAGAAGGCTGTAAAGTCCCTAGTCGGAAGATGAGGTGTTGTTCCTCCAGTTTGCGTTGGGCTTCACTGGAACAATGCAGCAAGCCAAAGACAGACATGTGGGCAAGAGAGCAGGGTGGAGTGTTAAAATGGCAAGTGACAGGGAGGTTTGGGTCATTCTTGCGGACAGACCGCAGGTGTTCTGCAAAGCGGTCGCCCAGTTTATGTTTGGTCTCTCCAATGTAGAGGAGACCACATTGGGAGCAACGAATGCAGTAGACTAAGTTGGGGGAAATGCAAGTGAAATGCTGCTTCACTTGAAAGGAGTGTTTGGGTCCTTGTATGGTGAGGAGAGAGGAAGTGAAGGGGCAGGTGTTGCATCTTTTGCGTGGGCATGGGGTGGTGCCATAGGAGGGGGTTGAGGAGTAGGGGGTGATGGAGGAGTGGACCAGGGTGTCCCGGAGGGAGCGATCCCTACGGAATGCCGATAAGGAGAGTGAAGGGAAGATGCGTTTGGTGGTGGCATCATGCTGGAGTTGGCGGAAATGGCGGAGGATGATCCTTTGAATGCGGAGGCTGGTGGAGTGATAAGTGAGGACAAGGGGGACCCTATCATGTTTCTGGGAGGGAGGAGAAGGCGTGAGGGCGGATGCGCGGGAGATGGGCCGGACACGGTTGAGGGCCCTGTCAACGACCGTGGGTGGAAAACCTCGGTTAAGGAAGAAGGAGGACATGTCAGAGGAACTGTTTTTGAAGGTAGCATCATCGGAACAGATGCAACGGAGGCGAAGGAACTGAGAGAATGGGATGGAGTCCTTACAGGAAGCGGGGTGTGAGGAGCTGTAGTCAAGATAGCTGTGGGAGTCGGTGGGTTTGTAATGGATATTGGTGGACAGTCTATCACCAGGGATTGAGACAGAGAGGTCAAGGAAGGGAAGGGAAGTGTCAGAGATGGACCACGTGAAAATGATGGAGGGGTGGAGATTGGAAGCAAAATTAATAAATTTTTCCAAGTCCCGACGAGAGCATGAAGCGGCACCGAAGTAATCATCGATGTACCGGAGAAAGAGTTGTGGGAGGCGGCCGGAGTAGGACTGCAACAAGGAATGTTCCACATACCCCATAAAGAGACAGGCATAGCTGGGGCCCATGCGGGTACCCATAGCCACACCTTTTATTTGGAGGAAGTGAGAGGAGTTGAAGGAGAAATTGTTCAGTGTGAGAACAAGTTCAGCCAGACGGAGGAGAGTAGTGGTGAATGGGGATTGTTCGGGCCTCTGTTCGAGGAAGAAGCTAAGGGCCCTCAGACCATCCTGGTGGGGGATGGAGGTGTAGAGGGATTGGACGTTCATGGTGAAGAGGAAGCGGTTGGGGCCAGGGAACTGGAAATTGTTGATGTGACGTAAGGTGTCAGAGGAATCACGGATGTAGGTGGGAAGGGACTGGACAAGGGGAGAGAGAATGGAGTCAAGATAACGAGAAATGAGTTCTGTGGGGCAGGAGCAAGCTGAGATGATTGATCTACCGGGACAGTTCTGTTTGTGGATTTTGGGTAGAAGATAGAAGCAGGCCGTCCGAGGTTGG